>NC_092362.1:22415807-23015807 GCF_030848805.1 Temnothorax longispinosus | reverse complement strand
TTATAGAACTGTCGGTATGAATTTCCTGAGACATTAATTTTCCTGTCGATAGATAGAAACTGTTTCTTTATTTTAGAGGCACAGCAGCGTGGATATTTGGAGAGACGGGGATATTGTTATCAGGGATATTATCGTCGGACAGAGATATTGTCAATAGCATCTGTTTTAATTGAAATAAAGTATTTTAAATGTTTGCTAAATATTTTATAATAAGGTATATGTGTATTACTAAGAAGAAAGTTTCCATACATTTTTATATATATATTCAAAATTAATTATTGATTTCGTTATGTTATAGATTAGAATATAGCTTTATTTTTTTATATTTTCTAAGAAAGAGAAACGTATTACGCGATAAAGTATACATATCTAAAGTTATATTTTACAAAAGTTATTTAGCATTGTTTAATCCTAGCTCGCCACACGTGGACCGGCGTCCAGTGGACCGCTGAATGTTTTTCAGTTTTTTAGTTTTCACATAATATCATAATTTTCTAGTTTCCCTTATAATAAGTTCAGTTTAAGTTTAAATCATTTTCTTGATTACCTGATATTATTATAAACATCTTATTCAGAGTCTGTATTTCCCATTTCTACAGTAGTACAAGCTTAAAAATGTCAATTAGAATGAAAATGACAATGCGACAAAGTCAAGCGGTCTCACGAACTAGAGTGTAGCGAATTAAGGACTCGAAAATAAGTGTGGCTAGCTAAGGTTAAGAGAATTGGCAAACTAAAAATCTATATAGCAGTTATCATGTTCGTAATATGAAAAATAACTTGTTAGGCACAAACATATATTAAAACCAGTTTGTGATCCGCACGGATTAATTGTTTGTAATAATGTTATTTTTACGCAACATCTCTAACGCGAATATTAATGATGTACGTTTGTAAATTATCGGAAATTACCAATACGGTAGTTCGTTGATTCAGCGTTTGTCAATAATTGAAATAAACGACGTGGCGTCCTGCTGAACACTGTAATGAACTTCCCGTGAAGTTATGTCCGTTGACAAATCGTCACAGCAATTTACTGTTCGGAGTGTGTTGCCTTTCCGTTAGCTTCCTCCCTTCGGTTTTCCGAAAAAGATTTAATCTCAATGCGGAATTAAGAATTAACCCACGCCAATATTCCGGCTGATAATAAATATTTGATAGAGCGTAAATCACTGTAATATAATTTCGCGTAATTTGTACAAGTTACAGCTCGTGTAACTTAGATACAGTCGCACCAAAATTTGGTATATTTATAGACATGATTAGTTAGACACAATCTTATAAAATTAAATATTTTATTTAATATAGGTATATATTTTTTATTTTATTTTATTTATATATCAGTCATTTATTTCAAAAATTGCAAGAGTTTCGAAAATGTCAAAAACTAAAGACTCATTTTGTTTATATTCTTATTTCATTGAATTTTCTTTTAAACTAAATTACCTATATAATTTATAATTTCTAATCAGCGACTTTTATGGATCTGAATTATAATTGTAACATGCATTATACTTATTTTATTTATAACATTATAAATTAATTCTAAAAGTAATCAGTAAATATCGACGAGACATTTATCAAGCAAATCTCTGTAGGTAGTTATTTTGTTGCTATTGCACAACTATTTTCTTGTTTGCAATGCATACAGTTGCTAACTTTTTGTTTTGGGCATAGGGTTAGAATATATAATCAATATAACGTTAATCGATTCAAAACAATCGACTGTATAGAACTAGTTGGAACTCTTTGATCAAATTCACGTGATGCTGGCTACAGCGTTGATTTCAATTAAAACTTTAACTTTGACATCGACTTCAATACGATGAAGTTTCAAAGGTCAAACACATTAATGCAATTTCTCTTTGCTTATATATACGCTTGCTACAGTTCAGCTATTGTAAAGATTGCCAACTTTCACTGCCTCTTTGCATTTCTCATCGTTGCTCTTCAAAATGCTCAACACTCTCTCATGCAGATATCCTTCGAAAAGCACATAAATATATACAAGATTATAGCTACTTCTCTCTTTGCAACGTGTTTCTCCGAATGTTAAAATATGTTAACCATTTACTATACACTCTATAAATTCGAATCCTGTATGATTTCGGAACGCGATTAAATTAAATACATTTATTTCTTACAATTTAAACATGTTAAAATCCATAACCACACAGAAATATAGAAACTCACTTATTTCCGATTCTTTTTGCTTTGAGTAGAAACAATTTCGAATTTAACACAGAGCATAAAGGAGGTTATTATCCGTGCGTTTTCTCTAAAATACTAAATTGCAAAGACTCTGATAACAATGTGGTCGTTTGTTTGTGCATGCACAACAAAGTTTAGGGTATCATTGTCAGTTTAGGTGTTTACTGTTACATATCACCGTGGCTGTATAAACGCTTGCCTAAAGTGTGAGTACTGCCAGTTTGGGAACCTGCACGTGAACTTGTAGATCGTTGAGAACTTCTACCCTCCGCTGAATTCAATGCATGTAATTGAATTTGCAGTCCAGAAGTGCCAGACATCGCGTAATCCCAAGTAATACATACATCAGAGTGTCATGGGTCGCCACTCACAATATGTTCAGCTGTTAAGAAAAATTCCACGCTGCGGTCTAGCATTTCGAAATCTAAAGCTTTGTAGCCCAAGTAGTCTCGCAAAATGAAAGATATTTGACAGATCAACCCAAATTTCTTTTTTTTAATTCACGTGTTATTATATTAATGAGATGTATATTTTAAATATTATATATATATATATATATATATATATATATATATATGCATTATTAATATTTATATATGCATATAGGTACATACATATATATTAATATTTTCAAGTCACCCTGGTAGAAATGTATGCAGTTTTCCTAGACACCCTTCCAGTTACTGTCTATAGTATTACTGCATTCTCATTAGTGTAACAATACTGCGTAGGAAATGGACAAGAACTTGATAGGGTAAAACTGAATAATTCAGTATCAGAAATGACAACTAATAAGGCTATGATTGGAAGTGAGCAAAATATTCTGATAATAATAATATTAATGATATAAAAAGTAAAACTTATAAAACTAATCCTTAAAAATAAAATTTTTGAAGAAAAATGTAAAGGTGTTCATGATATATGTAATCCGAATATAAAAATAAGGTCAATGAAAGTGTCATACTGCAAAACATCTTCGGTATAATATAAATATGTTTTATATACTGCTACTTTTAGTATAATATATATTACGCATGAAAGATTTCCTGCATTATGACTCTCATTAACCTCAAAATTTTACATTTAGCAATAAAATATTACTAAGGCAAAACTGTCCATTTCTTGATCAGTAGGTTTGCTTATTAAGCAATTGAATTGTTCATTTACTGTCCTGTTATTGTTCAGTAAATGAGTTCAGATTTTGCGCATCTTTTGTGCGCAGTAACTGAAGGAAAAGCGTTACATCTTGATTGGAATCCCAAGTAGTTTTACTTCTCAGTTATTAGACAGAAGTTAATATAACTGTCCAGTAACTGCTAAAAAAATGCATGACATTTCTCTTGCAGTTAACGCAGATAAGTAAATAATAGGTATGTTTCAAATTTAAGTGTTGTGAATATTATCAATTCATATTGCTTTAATTTATAGAAAAGTAATGAACTTTTTTGTTACGTCTCACAAAGTCTACACAAAAATGTGTAGACAAATATAACGAAAAAATTATATGTTAACAAAATTTCTAAATATAAAACATACAGAAAAAGGATTAGAAAATGATCTCGCAACAAAAACCGTGATCGAGCTATTTCTTTTATATAAAAACATATCGAACACTCGATTTTATTACATATAAAAGCTATACAGAGAAAAAAAGAAATTATTTGTAGTTGCAGTCAAAAAACCGGATTTCCTGTACACTCGTATCTACTCCCGTTTGCTTCCGGTAGCATAGTGACAACGACTATGTACCAATCGCTTATGTAATATGAGCAGTAAATACACGTGTCGCGTACATAATCATGCATGCGATACATACGTCAGCATTCACATATACGGCTTACATAAGACGAAACATGTACTAAATGCAATATCTGAAGATTGTCACGCATACACATGGAGCTTTCACGTGCGCTTTGTGCGATTGTTGACCTATATTTTATATTAACTGTATTTATCTTATTTATTTTAGCAAAAATCCTTTTAAACGCTACAATTTTATCTATTAAAAAATATTCTTATAAGTTATTAATAAATTCTTTTACGAATAAATAAATAAAGTATTCTGTAAAATATTCAAAGTGAACATATATATATATATATATATATATATATATATATATATGAAAATTGAAGTAAGAATATATTGATCAATTTGATGGAAATTGCTTCTTTTGAACACGCTTAAGCAAAAGGAGCAAGCTTTATTAAGAAAATTTAAAACGAAGTACGATTAGATATTATCCCCTTTACAATTTTTTAATATTAGATATCTTAACAAGTAAACTACAAATTAAAAATTCTAGTATAATAAAATATATTTAAAATTTCATGAGAAACAAGAATCGTAGATCATTTATGTCTTTCAACCGCTTTAATTTAGGAATTATTGATACCTCGACATTAAAACTACATGCACTCTCAGATAAATCTCTAATTATACATAAGTTGCATCATTTTTTATTCATAAATTATTTGAGCAGTTTTACAAATCTGTTAAATTATAGCCTACTTAAAATTAAATGAAGAATATGATATCATTGATTGATATCTACATTTTTTAAGCTTTCCAGAAAAAGCATTTTATTTTTATAGTTTATAATTCATTGTTTATGGGATGTTTCTTTTAAGAAAAAAATATCGACTCCTGTTTTCAAAAACTCCATATGATGGCTTGGCAGATCAAGAGCCTGTAAAAAGTTTGGAAAGAACACTTGTCGCCTATGACACCCCGTAATAACCGTACGCATACACACATTCGTGTACGCAGAATACACGGAGAACGCGGAGAATGTTCAAAGGAATTCGAGAGACAGGGACGAAGGTGTGGTCGGGAAACGACGACGAGGGTTGCTATAGAGCGGGCAAGGCTGGGTAGGGCGGAAGAGGATAGAGACGTTAGGGTTTTCATTGGAAACTGACGACGCCTGCGGGAGCTTACGGGTGCGGGATTACGAGAGACAGTTGGAAATCCGATCAAAACAAATGGACTGCGAAAATACTTTGTCTCTCTCTCTCTCTCTCTCTCTCTCTCTCTCTCTCTCTCTCTCTCTCTCTCTCTCTCTCTCTCTCTCTCTCTCTCTCTCTCTCTCTCTCTCTCTCTCTCTCTCTCTCTCTCTCTCTCTCTCTCTCCCCTCTCCCTCTCTTTCTCTGCGTGCGCCCTTTCCTCTTCCCATTTCTCTCATCTTTACCCACACTCCACGCCCAATATTCGCCCGGAGGGGGTTATAAGCGACTTGGACCGTCAATTCGCAGATTTTCCTGTATCTATACCGAATACGAGACATCCCTCTCAGCAGTCGGAAAGCGCAATCTGAATACCGATAAGACGGATCGTCCGTTGATCGCGAAGTAATGACCGGCACTGATTTCTCGCCTCTATCTATTTCTTCCCTTTTACGTGCACGAAGATATTTCTCACGAGCACCTTCGCACACGCGGAAAATACTACTATTGGTAGTGTGATGATGCTTAAACTTCGAAACCATCGTCTTCGCGCGAGCTTAAGACGATGGAATAGAAAATGTACAGAATAGCATAATCCTTTTCCGAGAGCTGTTATATGTATTAGGAATCATTAAATGGCGAGGAAGTCAAGTAAGATGCAATTAAGCGAAACTTTACCAATTAGCGAATAATATCTGTTTACCAGGACAATATAATACAATAATGTGAAATTAGGAGTTTAAATTGTAAACATTGAATTGAATTACGCATAAAATCAATTTTTACAATTTGAATAGATTAATATTATTTTTATACGTACAAAACATTGATCCAGAATTAGCAAATAATAAAGTTGTCGTTTATATGAGATAGGTATATCTAAAATCAATTCTTTCTTGAAGGAAAATTGTTAAAAATTATTTTATGTCACAATTTCCCACTAAATTAAAATAATGTTGATAATCTGTTTATATGCCTCTAAATATTAATTCGCAAAAGACCCTTTATTTTCAAAGGCTTATATAGTTTCAAAATTGAAGCTAAAAATTCACTTCTTTTACTTCATCAAGTTTAGAATACGACACTTGCTTAGTTTAATTATTATATGTTTATTTGGATTGTTGAAGAAAAATCACTTAAGCGAAATTGAGTTAGTTTACGTTTATTTAAGGAAAAACGGATATGTACATTTACGGTTTAATGTTACTAAGGAAACCCATTTCGTATCAGATTAACATCGCGATATCACGGTAATACTCGGTAATAACCGTAATATTCGCCTCGTCGCTCGCTGATTGCGAAGTAATGACCGTCCCCGATTTTCTCTTCGTGCTTCTCACGTACACGTCCCGTACAACCGCCGAATTCTCCCCGACCGCTGTGCTTACCGATTACGAGGAAAGAGGAAAGGGCCATTATCACGTAGTCGACGAATTCGAGTTTGAAGCGTTCCTACGTGGAATTTAAGAGAAGCACCCGTGTGACACCTCGAAAGCACGTGCCCTATCTACCCAAACGCTGTTCCGCGTTAAAAGCGGCGACCTTGAAGTCGCCGCTCGGTAAAAGGGTCGGAAATGCTCACGTGCCGATCGCGAACCTCCTTAAGAATTCGACGTCGGAGAAGTTTGCGGAAGCTATATCGAACCGCAAGATTTCCGGAATTAACCCCTTTCACAACGGAACACGTACTCATGAAGTAGAAGTTCCTGCGGAATTTTATTATCAGTTGTTTTAAAACTTACTTCAAAATCCGTTCACGAGATATCTTGCACAGAACATGACTTTGCTTTATCAGTGAAATAAACGACAATTAATGTCAAATTAAAAAAATATATTGTTTAATAAATTTGATTTTCCACAGCAAGCATCGTAACAGAAATAAGAAAAAGTCACAATTAATATAAGCTTTTTACAAATAAAAAAACATTATTATAATTAATTGAATCTTATATTAATAATAAGTAAATCGTTGACCGATAAGTGATTCTCACAAGTAAATAGAGATATGTCATTTACAGTAAGACTGGTTTTTTATACCTGTTAATATTTACGTGAATTTATATACTTTTTTCCATTTAAACTGCGCGCCAATTATTTGTCGATCTTGAAACATAATTATTCGTTGGAAATAAATTCAACATACTTAAATCGATAATCGATTTAACTTTTTAATGCTAATAAGTATGCTAATAAGCACGTGCACCCTTGGCTGGAGTTTTTTGCACTAAATTCTTTACAGTGATTGCAAAAGTTAAATTGATTATCGACCTAAATATATTGAATTTACTGTTCTAACAAATAACTATGTTCCAAGGCTGTCAAATAACTAGCGCGCAATTTAAGCGGAAAAAGTATATAAATTCACACAAATATTTATAGTTTAATTATAAGTTACAAGAAATACTAGCCCGACTGTAGATGATATATCTCTATTCATTTGTGATAATCTTATATTATAATATAATATCTCTCTTTTCTTTAGTTAATTAAGCTATTCGAGAAAATGTTAATAAACCTCCCTTTCGGTAAATTGTTCCGTACGCCATCATTTAATATATTAAATTCATATATAGTTTACATTTGTAGATCTGTGTTTGCGGAGGGTAGAAAGATTTCCGATCGATCCATGAGTCGCGATGTAAAATCCTAAATGCTTAATGCGGCGTGCGTGGCATACGTGATGATCATGGATACGCAAACGTGCAACATTTATTACACCGCTGTATTGAAAAGTGTATCCCGCCGGATATTCAGTAGTTTATCAGCGAGTTCAGTGAAGCATTTTGACGATCAAATTTATTCCTTCCAATCGGATGCACAACAGATATGATGGATAGTGGATTAAAGGATTTTTGCGCATGTTGTATGGGATTAAGAGGATAGCAGACGAAAGGATTATTGTTTTATAATCCCAGTGCCCTGAATTTCCTTGGATCTCTGCCGCGGAGTTTGATTGCGCTTAGTATTATCTATATCCATGAAAAACACAATACACGAAAGAAATCACTGTTGTCGATCTGTCACAATTACTAGAATTAATAAAATATAAAATGTAAAATAATATACTGTAAAGATAGCAATTAATTAATTATGAATTCTTATAAAAAGAGATATACCTAACTAAATCATTGCAAACATATCAAAACGTTTAACAATTTATTTTGTAATTATTTTGTTATTAATTATGTATATAAAATACAAATTTAATATTAAATAATATTTTAAAGGAATAATTAAACAATCTTATAACCACAGAAATATAGCTAAAAATTAAAAGTAATTAGTATTAAAAATAATAATTACATATAGCATTTTAAATTTACAACTTATTTAGAACTATTACTTTTGTAGGTAATGAATTAATTCATTTTTTTTACATTGTCCAACTGTCAAATTGAAACTGCAATTTGTGCAGAATAGATACACGTATCAAAATGCTACTGTAACATCGCTCAAACCAATTTGCGATATAAATGCCAATACGCAATCTCATGTAAAAAAGAATAACGTATATCGACAATTACCAGGAGCTGTAGATCGGACAGTTAGGAGGTATTTCGAAATAAACGGCACGTGCCTGATGCGTTACGGAAATATCATAGCCTTTCCCCCTTGCACAAACGACATCCAGTTTCCTACCAGGTGGTCTCCCCCTCCAACACTCTTTTCCTCGCTCAGTCTCTGTCATATATTGCTTTACGCCATGCGGAACATCGCATGCGGATGCCATATAAAAACGAAGGCAAACCGGCCACGTGACACCATGGATAATAATAACGTTACGATACCCTATTTAGACTTTCGATGGTTCCCCCCAAAAGAGTCGCTCGATCTACCAACTGCTTTCGTATGCTATCCTGATCGCAGCGTCCCTTTCATCCGTTTAAAGGGCGCGGACGTCGGGACGTCTAGTTTTACCCTCACCCTAAGCGTCAACGAAGGGTTGTTGCGTCGACGCGCATGAGATAGAGGTGTGATCGTGTGATGTTGATGAACGTTCGAAGAAGTCATTTAATTCACGTATTGAACGTGTCGATTTTACACAATGGTGCATTAACTTCTCTTCTTTTTAATTTAAAATGTAAACTTTTAATTTAAATAAATCTGATAATATTTATTTTTTGCCTATCACAAGCGTTCTATAACCGTAAAATGCTTCAATATTTTTAGATAAATGATTGATTAACTAAAGACTCTCAATATTAAAATTAATGAGTAACAAGGGAAAGTAGGGCTTTGAGAGTCAAATGTGATTAATTATGCGTAAGTTAATGTGATGTAACATTTAATTAATAATTTAATACAAATTATAAATCGTCTTATAATTCGTATTAAATTATTAATTAAATGTTACCTAACGTTATTATTATTTTATTATTCATTTCTTAATCCGTGCCTTGCGGCTTTGGATATGACTTCCAGTTTATATATCTGACGTGTTTTGTACATTTCTTATAGTTATATAAGAGTGTGTATGAGTGCTCTCAGTTATTACATTTTAGTTATTACTCAATAATTAATTTAAACTAAATGTTACCTAACGTTAACTCATGCACCAGCTAACGCACATGCGTTTCTTGCGTTTCACATGCGTGGACTTTCAAAGCCCACTTTTCTTTGTGTTACTCGTTAATTTTAACACATTTTCTATTTCTATAATTAAATTGTTTAATATAAATGTAAAAATAATATTAATAATATATTTATTTATATTTTAAAAAAATTAGCTGTATTTATATAAACAATTCTCTTTAATTATATTACTAACAATAAGTACATCTCTCTATAAAGTTATATAATTAATGAAGAGAGAATGTGTCAAATTGCGAAGAAACTTAAAATTTATGTATATAAACGGTACATATCCGCCGATTCTATAGACAGTGTAGACCAAATATATCATAGTATTAATCTATGCTGATGAACACCGAGGAAAAAGGATGAGCTGCGAAAAGAGAACAGATGGAAGGACGGAGTTTTAACACTTATTTAAGCAAAAATTTAAATAAAGGCTTAATCCGACTTCAAGTTCATTAAATATGCAACCAGTATCATTGGGGCTCGCTTGATAAATTTACATGTAATGGATCCCTTCATTCCAGGTTCTCGGATTCAAGGACACATATATATGGCTTAAGGATGATAATCCGAGCCAAAAGAAAAGGGGAAATATTCGCTTGACGAAGGCTCTTAATGCAAACTCTAAGGTAACACTTTTACACTTTATTTTATGATTTCAAATAACGTTCTATAGAGAGGATTCTGTAACGGAGCTTTGTAAAAAATTAATAATTTCTATAAATAATTTTCTTAAGTTAATAAATTAATAATATATCTGCATAAATAAAAATAATATTAGTAATAAGGTTTGCAACAACAAATACAGTTGTATAAATGCAAAATTATAAAAGATAGAGGCAATCTTCTTAACATAATTTGCGTTTTATCGAGGAAAGATCATCTGGGCGGATCAGCAGAAAACCGTAAAACGACTTAAACGCGATTATGTCTCATTAGCCGATTTGGAATCTGAAAAACCATTGACGCGAGAAAAACGTGTACAACTAAACATATACGGAGATGCATCAAATGCCATTAATAGCGAGAATCATGTTGCTGATGTCCGCAAACGGATATTCAACGATGAACTTTGGGATCAGGAATGGTATCTGGTAATAATATTTTATAACATTTATGCAGTTTTCTGTAATATTTCAGTAAATAATACTCTGGTACTAGATTATGCAATGCGGATTCGTAACAAAAAAGATTTAAGATGAAAATAATTTTAACAAATCTTTAATTAATGTATAAAAGGTACATATATTGCCCATGTATTACTTTTTTATCATTAATATAATTCCAGAATTATAAATATTATACACAAATGTCAATTTCAAAATATTTTAAAAATCTAGTCTATTTTGATACATCCATACGAGTGAACCCGAAGAAAGTCACTTCATAAAAGTTATAGGAAAGTTATAAGAAAAAATCCAAAAAAGCAGAACCTGTAAGCAACAGTACAAATAAATACAGTTAATAGTTTTGTAGGTTTGCATAACTAATATATTTTATTTTATTTATTATTTATTATTTATTATTTATTATTTATTATTTATTATTTATACAAAACGCGTAATAGAAGTGTACATCGAGTAGTATGTTTCCAATAATTAAATGTACACTGACTTGACAGCGACTTATACATGAGCCTCTCAGAAGCCAAAGCTGATTAACTTCACTTTTCGTAAATGATTAGTTTATAATTTCATCAACTTTCTCTCTTTCTCCGCTTCATGAAGTTGAGTAATTTGGTTTTTTAGGGGCTCATATATCATATTGTGTTTTTCTCACTTTTTATTTTTAACGAATTCTCTTTATCAACCGCCGTAGCAAGATACGAGGACGAATAAAGCTTTGCCGAAGCTCGACTTAAACGTTCTGCCTCTCTATCGACTGGGGATAACTGGTCGGGGAGTGAAGATTGCTGTTCTCGACGATGGTTTAGAGTACACTCATGATGACCTGCGGAACAATTATGTATGTAACAGTTACTTAAAACTTTCGTGCTCGCTTCATAGATGACGAAACAAGTAACTTAAGAATTTATTTTAAACAAAAAAAATTATTTTGTTTTTATATTTATGTTATACGTATTTTATTATAAGCTATCATTATATTTAGATATTCAGATATATTATATGCAAATCATACCCATATTGTATCTAAAATTAAATGTTATATCTTTATATAAATTGATATTATATGTCTTTACAATTAATTTAACATTTAAAGTAAAATATAAAGAATTATTTTTGACAAATAACGAGAAAATGGTATTACTATAATATGTATGTTACATTAATTCTATCTATAATTATAACATTTAAAATTAGGATGCGGCTATTAGTTATGACATAAATGAAGGCGATGATGATCCTTTTCCAAGATACGATGTGTCAGGTAATTTCTATTCATTAAATTTTTCTATAAATATATAATACACTGTATATAATATATAGTTATAAAGTTATATTAATAAAATAATATTTTTGTTGAAGTATATATTTTGCATGCTTGTTTAAACTAAATTTAAAATGTTTATGTAATTTAAATCACGAAAGCGTAATAGCTCGCTTGAAATAGCTTATGAAACATCAAGTAAAATGCATTCAGAGCATTTAGTAATGCACTTAAATCACTATAGGTACATAAACCAGTTGGTAGCGAAATTAGTTGAAAACTCGCTTGCAGAAAACTTTGCTATTTTAAAGCTTTACAAATTTAGCGCTATTCGCATAATCTAGACTATTTATTTTTCCAATTTTAACCTATGTGTATAGAGTTATTACCTCCAATTGCTAACTTAACATTGGTTTTGTTTTTATATTTGAAATTATTTATGTCTTGATATATCTGTCGAAAATCAGATTATCATTTATAATTAATATTCTTTTATATTAAATCTGGCTAGAGTTGACCAGCAGAATAAATATAAAAGAAATTTAAATGACTAATTTAAAAGTATAACAGTTTTTTTTAACAGAAAAGTTTGTCATATCGCTTATAAAATATATAATTTAATTCTTATAGTATATACAATATCTGTGTATGTGTATATAGGGGAGACCGGGGCAAACTTGACACTAGGCTTTTCATGCCAATTTAAATCTATCGTAGAAACTTGCCTTTTCTACTGTAAATGCGTCTTTATGTGCTAATATTATCAACTTTTGGTGAATTCTGAGTTATGGTGTAATTTTTAGCGCGACATAAGCGTTTTTGATGGTAAAAAGTAATTTTTCTGATCTCTCGAAAATTTCTACTCTTCTACTCCCTTGCATTACATATAATATTACATAATAATACATATATATATATTTTTTTAATGTTATACGGATATACATGATATGTATAATAATAAAACAAAAATGTGAAAATATTATCTACAAAACGTATAATATTATTTTGTAAATTCAATTTTAATTATTAAAAATAATTTACGAAAATACTATATATTTCAAAGAAATAGTTTGTATTTTTTATATAGAATTGTTATATTTTTACGTAATATTATTTATCACGTATCATATTTTTATAAATGTTAAAACACAAGATGGAAGTATTTGTAACTCGGTCATTCGAATAATGTAGTAACGACGTGAAAGATCAGTCAATATGGTCTAATAAATAATTCACTCGCTGATAAAAGTGTTAACGTTTGACTATAATTAACGTGTCAATATTAATGAAATTCGCGTGAAATCGGATCGAATATGGTTAGTCGCTTCGTTCGCAAATCAATCCATTCACAGATTTACAATCTAATTATGTATTAAATGTAGCTCTACATCAGGGTAAAATCATTTATGCAAAACGCAAGCGATCTAACTTCGATTGCTGAACATTAAACAAAATAAACGTTGATAATAAATTACTTGACTAGCGTTATTTAAAAAATATTTTTTCCATCAAATTCTTTTCTCTCTAGAGAACAATCTCTATATTTCTAAAAACAATTTTTATAGATACAAGGGAACACAATAGGTTTAGGATACTCTGCAGACTTCACTTGTAATAAAATACGTGTGGAAAGTATTTTATTTTATTTTTTTTTTTTTTATATAACTTACGTCCGAGGCATAATGCTTGCATGTTTATCAATGGATGTTATATCGTCCGCGTGAAATTACGTACGTTGTATTCTGAATTTCAAAGTCGATCGAGTAATGCGGTATATTACAGAGTGAAATCTTAAGACCTCCCACGTAGATGTTCCTATTATTTGATTCCTCGCCTCGTGCACGACGTACTTTGGCCGGCATCGCCGACCCCGATTGAACATTACTGTTTCACGATCGTATTACAAATTCAACTACTCCTCAGGGATGAACGGTCACGGCACCAGATGTGCTGGCGAAATAGCGATGGAGGCCAACAACCAAAAGTGTGGCGTCGGTGTCGCCTTCGAGGCTTCCGTCGGTGGCATCAAGCTCCTCGATGGCCTGGTGAACGACCGTGTGGAAGGTGAAGCTCTGGGATTCAAATCGGGACTTATTGATGTCTACACAGCTTCATGGGGACCGGCGGACGATGGAAAAAGTTTAGAGGCACCTGGTAGACTCGCTGTCGAAGCGCTCGAACGTGGCGTAACAGAAGTCAGTTTGCCACCAAATTATCTACTAATATATATAATAAACAATATCTGTAAAATTAAAATATATTTGTCTTTAATATATAGAAGAAAGTTTATAACTGCAGTAATTTAGATTGAGGTTTAGGATTGAAACAAATAATAGATTATCCTAAAGGCAAAACTATACTTTGCCATGATCCTGTTATTATCGATAACTTTTAAAAATGCGGCGAAATTTTTGCGATAATTATATATATATATATATATATATATATATATAAAAATATAAATATATATATATATATATATATATTTCAGTTTTTATCAAATATAATATTTATTTTCTGTTTCTGGTAACATTTCTGAAAAGAAAGAGAGAAGGTTATGAGCTTTGTACTCAAAAGTCTCTTTAATAGGATTACGAATGGGTTGACTTTACGTCAGAGTGAAACAGATTTTCTGGTCATTTAACGTTTAAACAAGCTTTTAACACCGACTAAGCTTAACTCGGTGTAGTTAAACTTTAATCGCGTTTTCCACGGTGATACATTACTTGTTGATTATTTTTTCAAACAGTAAAAAAATCTAAACTGTTTTTCTTCTCCGCTTTTTTACTTGTTACAAACTTATCCCTCTACTGCCCGTAATTTTTTACAGTACTTAGTTACCTGCGGACTGCGTACTCTACGTGAATGTCCGGTAAAGTAAATTATGTCTCGCGATAATTAAGTTTATTTTTTAATTAATAAATTCCTGTAAAAATTATTAACTCAAAAATATTTATTAACTCATTATTTAACACTCGAAAGTTTGACTGAAATTAAAGATGATTAGGAAGGTGTGACGAAAAAAGATTTGAGAATAATTTAATCTCATAAATGTATAATATGAGACTCGAAAGTTATTGCGTGTCCCAACTTTTATCGAAGATTTTGTTACCTTAGTATAAATCCGTTTTGATTCCAAAAATGTGTCAGCTTTAATATTATCGGCGCAGACATTAATTCCGAAGCTCACAAAGAGACGCTAGCAAGACACTTGCGTTTATAAAGTGTTCTCTTCTCATTTCTTTTTGAGAATTAAATATGGACGAAAAGAGTGTAACAACGACTAGAGAGAAAGGCTCGATTTACTTGTGCATATTTTATAGCGACATCTTTTATGCAACAGCATCTTTCTTTCTGCGAAACTATAGCATATTTTCTAAATGACGCAGCAATTTTTGAATATATAATAATTTTCTCTTTTATTTATCTTTTAGTTTGTTGGTGAATTGTTATATGCCCGAGTAAATTATTTTTACAATTCGATATTTCAACGTAACATGAAAATTTTATTACTTCGTAATTTAATTTTGCTTTGACATTGCTTGTGCAAATATTAATACCTGAATATTTGACAGGGTCGTAAAGGCAAAGGTAACATTTATGTATGGGCTTCTGGGAACGGTGGCTCTAAATCGGATGACTGCGGATGTGACGGATACGTTGGGAGCATATACACCGTGGCTGTCGGATCAGCCAGTCAAACCGGAAGATTTCCTTGGTATGGGGAAAGATGTCCTGCTACTCTCGCTACGACGTACAGCAGCGGCGCGTATTATGATCAGATGATAGTAAGTATTTCCCTCGGTGTGTTAAGCCCCTTGCACAATAGGCGATAGCGATAGCGATAGCGACAGCGACAGCGACAAAGGTGTAGCTACAGCTTTGTCGGCACCTTTGTCGCTGTCGCTATCGCTATCGCTATCGCCTATTGTGCAAAGGGCTTTAGTTGAATTAAAAAAAGATAGCTGATAATTTGTCAATTTCAATTTGCTTTATTAATAAAAACATATAAAACATTTACAAGGCGCGCAATATCTTAATATCTTAATCACACATGTATGTTTTTTCTTAATTTTCTCTTTACGTATTTGCAAAGTAAGGAAAGTATATTATTCTTATCTAAAACAAGAACTGTTGCTGTAATCATAAATGTACCAGAATTAAAATGTCATATGCTTTTACTGATGGTATAGTAATCTATTTAGCGATTTTCTCAATTACCTCAATTTCGAATTTTTAACATCTCCTTTGGAATCGAACGAAAAGATAAATATCTGATAATGAAAGAAAAGATTCATATTACGAAAAGCCCGAATAATTTAATAACTTTCCTTTGCACTGCGTAGGCAACAACGGATCTACGAAACACCTGCACGACTAGGCACACGGGTACTTCAGCTTCCGCCCCATTAGCCGCCGGAATATTGGCTCTCGCGCTGCAAGTAAAGTACGAACATATCCCAGCAATCTCCCATTGAAACTTTTCTTTGAAACCCGGAAGCGCTAACTTGATTATAAGTACTCAACTACATATTAATTTTAGTTGCGCCGTCAATAAAAAGGAATACTTCTTTAATCCAAACTTTCTTCTCTCGTATTCATGATATTCGCTCTATTAACACACATTTCGCCATTAACTCCGAACTTTAGGAACTCAAGAAATTGAATTTGGAATTTTATTACCACATAATAACGTATAATTATAATAATTATAATTATAACAGAATAAACAGTATAATTATATAACCATTAATGTAGAATAAAGGTGAACGTACATTAAACAAATATGTTGAAAGATAGTAGTTTATAACGATATAGGTACATATTGAAGACTTTTATTGTTTTATCAAATATTCGCACGCATGTAATAAATAATTTAGATCATAAATTATAACGTTATTATTACAAAACTTTTTTTTTCAAAGTTAATTTTTCAAAGTTAGTTTTTACTAATATTATTTTTACATTTTATAATATAATTCTTTTTGAGATTGAATTTCTCATTCTATTCTTGAAATCGAAATATTTCTTTATGGTTTATCATTTTCTATCTTCATTACGTCTTAAGTATGTATATGTACGACCGATATATGCGATGCATGTGAAATATACAATATTCGATATATCGAGGGAATGAGAATATTTGAGTTTTTAATTTATCCTTGATTAACCTACGACCCAAAAATAAAGATGTTATAAAGACGTTCTCAGCAATATTGCCAATATTTTAATCGAAGATCGAACTAACGACTTTACTTTATTTTTACAGCGAGGACTTAACGTGGAGAGACATTCAGCATCTGATAGCTTGGTCATCGGAATACAGTCCTCTCCGGTGAGCGTCTCCCGAATAGCAATTCAGGCCACGTGTATCTGCAATTGTGCCAGTTTAAATTCTTATTCTCTCATACTGCGGCAGAATAGGTCGCGGCGTCGTTTGCAATATAAAACTGTAATCCAGGTGAAATCATTTTTCTCGATTTCGATCCGTTAAAAATTCTCAGTGCAATCAACCGTGATTGACAAGTAAGGCGGAGAGTCCACGAAGCAAAATGATGTTGAGTGATAATTGAGCTTCTCAGAAGTCAAACTGATCAATCCTACTTTTTATAATTAAAGTTCTTTTCCAATATTTAATTTTACATATGACAGAGCACATAATTAGATTATGGCTTCATCAATTTTCTCTCTTTTTTATTTTATTGAGTCGATCAGTTTTGCTTCTGAGGAACTTTTAATTACGATTGCCTTTAAACACTTTTTTCCGATCTTTTCAAGCACGTTTACAGAAATAACTTAATCCGTTTGAAAAATCCGAAATAACTTTTTGACATTCTATGGTATCGGATATATTTGTTACATTTTTCACGATATCAAACACATAAATCAACTGTGCTGTACGTGAAAATTATTTCAAACAATGATATGTAACTTTTATCGAATAGTTGTCAAAGAAACGAGGTCGTGCATACGATGACGGAAGAAAAATTGCTGCTCGATCATGCCCATACATACGCAGATGGTCATGCATATTTCTAACCGTTATTGCTTGTTCACGTAATTTATATTCCGTGCTAATTGCGTTGTATTGTCGTCTCGTAAAAGCGATCATGATAGCTTTCGCATAAACGTATTCCATTTACGTTGATGACAATTAGTCGTAATCGTCTTTTATTAGCATACATGTGATATTTGACAATTGATGCTTCGAAATATTTTACTTTTTGTTCAAGGAACAATATCAAGCTTTGTAGTAATATTCTTTATAAATCTATCATTGTTGATTTAAAGAATTTCAATAATAATGTGAATATCATTTTTCTTCCATTATTATAGAAATTTAAACGAGAAAAAAGAAGTCTGAGAGAAAACAATTTTTCTACTTTACATCCGCTTATGGCGCAACTTCTTTCCCAGAATGAGAGCTTTAATATTTGCATAAATTTTCCAGCGAAAATCCGGGCTGGTTTAAAAACGCGGCTGGATTTTGGTTCAACTCGCGCTTCGGTTTCGGACTTATGAACGCGTACGCGCTGGTGACGACGAGTTATAACTGGACGACAGTGCCGGAGAAAACTATTTGCAAAGTGGATAACGCGTACATGTGAGTAAATTAGTTCAGCGGATTTAGTGCGGTGGCTTAATTGCGCGATACGCGAACGTCGTACTAAACGAGCAGCACAGGTCGTACGAATAAAATTGATTAAATGCTTCTGCTCTTGCTTGCAGAAGCAAATATATTTGCGCGGCATTTCGTGCAATATACTTATATTAAAATTATTAGAGCGGCAAAGCGTTCAATTTACAGATCTTTTTCATTTTTTCTATTTTATTTTGGTTGCTCAAAACGCCTAATTTCAATATTAGATGTTTCTATATTATTTATATATATATATATTTGTTTTTCAATATTTTTAATACATTATATTTGTTTTTCAATAATAGATTTTTCTAATTTAAATAAGATTAATTCAGATTGATAGTGAGATATTAATGCGGATCGGACATTTACGATGTGCCACATATTTACGCTGGATTATTAGATTTTATTTTACGTGATCTATAAGTACTAAAAGAATAACGATTTTTCGCACCGTTCTATAATCCCCGAATGTCGCATCAATCGAGGGAGGTGACCTCCTTTTTCAGGGAGGCATTTGCGGATGCTCGAAGAAGCGCGCGAGATAAGAAGCGCATCGTTAAGTTCAACAAGAATTTAACGACGCGATCAACAAGATCGTAAAGGTCCTCATTTGTTACGTTACGACAGTGGGCAGAGAAAATGGAGCGTCTTTTGTGGAGGATTTTGCTCAAAATACGTTTCTGAAAGGGCAATTTGTTTAACAGCCGGAACTCTCCGTACTTAGATCGCTAAATGCAAATGTGCATGATCATTTTAAATAGCTATGACCGTACGCGTAACCGAGAACATATGCTAATCTCGTTACAAAACGTCCCGTCCTCTCAACCCATGTAATTCAAATACACACGTATCTGCATACTTTGAGGATTTACCTTGTTTCATGTCCGCGTTGTTACCTACTTCACGCCGAGCCATTTGCGATTACTCTCATAATCTCACTGTGAGTGATGATATATTATAGTCACGAAGGCAGCTTCATTAATTCTGCAGGCTTTTTACGTGCTGTATTATCATCATATCTTATCTATAATTTCAAAATTATTCCCCCTTACGATTACATAATCTCAAACGTTAGAATATAGATATTTCAAATGCCGAAGAAACGATTTATAATCATATGTAGGTTTGTGTATGTGTGTATGTACACATTGAAAAAAATTTATTATTTGTAAGAAAATAGATTTCTTTGAATTTTAGTTTCCTTAATTCAAAAAAGTATTAGATTTGAGAAAATATTTTAAACTCAGAAAAATGTTTTCTTAAATCTACTCAATACTCCTTTGAATTAAGAAAATTAAATTCAAAGAGATCTATTTTCTTGCAAATAATAAATTTTGTTTCAGTGTATATATTTATATACTTTGCGTTTTTTAAATAGGAAATTATTTGAATAAAGAATTTCTGCACATTTCAATTGTACATGAAGGCCCACTAGATCCTTCGTACGACCTGTCAATATTTCAAGAATATTCAACGGCTCCGGCGTTTTGCGAAATGCTTGTTTCCAAAACTTCACTTGCCTACGCATAAATATCTAATGTTTTTCGTTGCAGCGCCGATACGAGACTGATTTATGGAAATTCAAAGAAACTGCAATTCAATGCCGGTAACGTTTGTCGGACATCGGGGAACGAAATAATTTCTTTGGAGCACGTGGAAGTCGAGACGAATCTCAAGTACTCTCGTCGCGGCGCGCTGCAAATGCATTTGACTGCGCCTTCAGGTATTACATTTTTTACTTCAACCATTTATCATATCTTCAAAAGTTCCCTCTACGTGTCCCGGCTGATAAATAAAGTTCGTGTACATGCTCAACGAGATCGGAAAACAGCACTTTTTTTTCTCATTTCTAAACTTCTGACTGTAGAAAAAGAGATAAAAAAGTAAGTGGTGCTTTTAATAAAACTTATGCAACAAATGGAGCGCATTAGTCTCTTGAGTCAGTTTACTTGGCTATGCTTCATTTTAAATGCACCTCTGGAAACGTCAATCTTCATTTATATCCGACTTACAGAGGTGAAAAGAACGGAAAGTCGAGGGAATGAGAATAGCAACCATGAGAATGGTCACGGAATAGGCCATTTTACGTTCGTAGATAGAAAAGAGAGACTTCTAAAAATACCATGCAAGGAAAGTCCTCTATAATTATATCGGGGCTAAAGTCTCCGAGAATATTCTTCGAGGCTAAATGTAAATACATTTAACTATACATTCATAGAAACTCGCTTGTCAACTGAATTTATCAAGTTCTATTCATTGTTCCATTGGAGTTTATGAAAGAGGGAAAAACTAACAAATCCGAATGGAAGTAATACGAAATTTCTTAATATGCACCTCTATTGCGTCGTATATTTACCGCAAAATCAAATCTGCGTCTTTTGCAAATTTATTATTTAAAATACTTTTATTTGTCTAGAAACTAAAACTTTAGTTACTTTAAAATACTTTAAAATACTTTTATTTGGTTAGCAGCTTAGAACTTTAAACGATATTTTAAATTACATTAAATAATTTATTAGTAATTCACAAAAAGTAAAGCATCAAGATGATTGAAAGAAAAAGCACTAAAAATAAAATATATATCCTATTATTAAAAAATAAGTTTTTAAAAGAATTTCTCTAAGTTTATGGGATGAATAGATATTACGCAATTTTAAGATTATCAATCAAGAGTATTGCATAATTTGATATAACACAGCTCTGTTAAGGAAAGGTGACAAATAGCGAACGGATCATTTCAACGGAATTAATACCACCATTAATATTGCAAGTCACGTTTCTATGTCGCATAGTAAATGCAGTTAACAGCACAAATACGTTCTTACTTCAATTTATAGCTGGAAATTCAATTTGATGCTACTTCGATGCGGCCTGTTTATTCGAAGAGGGACAGAATTGGATGGAAATAGGATTTATTCGTTCAATAAATATTGCGCCGCGTTTAGTAACGTACATTACTATATAAACTTGATAAATGTATAATAAATGTCAGAAAGGAACTCTATAACTTCGTGTCAAATAGAACGGTGCTTCAGACGTGGACATGAACGAATAGATATATAGGCAATCATCACGTTGGCCAATGCGTTATTTAATTCCATACACGTTTACCGATTGACATTGTTATCGACAGACGATGTCACTCGCAGCGGAATACCAAAAAAAATCCGAAATGTATTGAAATGCAAGAAAAGAATGACGAGTAAAAACATCCAGACGCATCTAATGCAACAATATCGTAGTTTTCGGATGTAATACTTTTTCATTTTTATATTCACAGATTTTACTGGCAATATTTTAGCAAGAGCACTCTCCATTTCAAACAAAATCAATATTATATTGCATTTTTTATGAATACGATAAGGGGAAGGAAGTCGTTTTTAAACGTAAGGCAACTTTTAATAGCAATTTTTTTCCTTCAATTTCAAGGAAAAAGTTTTTCAGACGATTAATTTACATTCTTTATTAAAACCTTTCAATTTTTTTTTCAATCGTCCTAAAAAACATTTAATATTACTTATAACAAATATCTGTAAATAAAATAGTCTAATTTTTATTATATTTCATATTTTTATCATTATTTTTAATATCAGTAAATTAAAAAATATAAAATTTTATTTTGGACTTATTTCTATTTCCTATGAGACAGAAAAAAATGTTATTAAAAATACTTTGATAATAATATTTATATTTCATTTGTTGTAAAAAATAGTATAATTTTTTACGTATTAAATAAATCAAGAGATGTTTGCAATTAAAATTATTTAAGATTTCGTGAAAGTTTAATTTAAAAGAGATAGAGAGAGATAGAGAGAGAGAGAGAGAGAGAGAGAGAGAGAGAGAGAGAGAGAGAAAAGATATTTCCTTTTACTTTACAAAATCTGTGTAATTAGGTCATATAATATTATTCAAATTACAAGCTTTACTATACACATGCGAGAAAAAATCAATAACGTTCATATGCAACTGTAATTAACATCCATGGAACCGATCGTATTTAATTATTTTAAACTAGGATGTATGCGCGTGCTTGTAATAAATCAAATTTAACTTGACGTTTTTAGCAAGACGTTATAGCAAGAAAAACCATAAGAAAATTTTTATCACAACATTCTTAAAATTGCGTCTGTGAATTGATGTATACATAAATTTTACTTACCTATGCAAATCACGTATACTTCGTTTCTTAGGGACCTTAGTCCGGATTCTAAGTCCAAGGAAGCTGGATAATTCTGACGCTGGTTTTACGAAGTGGAAATTCATGTCGGTCGCGACGTGGGGCGAAGATCCTCGAGGAACGTGGACTTTGGATATACTTGATGAAGTAAGACTTTGAAAGTATCTTATCGCGGATTCTGCAGTTATCGATATATCATCATGTTGTGAGAGATCTTCAAGTATATGTAACCTCCTTATTATTTCTAAGAAAATGTTACGCAATCGTATATTGTACTAACACATAAACAATGAAAACAGAACATAAATTTGATCATAACACGAAATATAGCTATTCCTTTCGTGAAATACAAATTTCCATAAGGAAACTTCATGTTACCTTAAAAGCATTTTATATTAAAAATATAAATACATTACTCGGTACGATGTATTGCTCAAAACATAGTAATAGTAAATACACACATCAATTCAGGGAAGAATATCTTGATTAGGCACATAAGGTAAGAGGGTTCACTCCCTTTTCCATCAACCGCCTTAAATTATAGCCCGTGGATTTCAAAGGTCTATATACCACACAGGAATATGAATAAATTAACATATATCTACAGAATATATATAAATAAAAATGTTGGAAATTTTCAAGGCACTCTTTTTCAAACGATATATTAAGACCCACGGTTCCATCGGGCGATTACAAGGGTTACCAAAATGTTTAATGCGAGTGATTGATCGAATATTGATCGGTTGAAATTACCTCTCCGCATATCGGCATCTGTCATGCGAGTATATTTAATTGATCGTGTATATTTACGCGCTTTTAGATAGGCCCGGAGCGGAATAATGGTACAATTGGGGCATTTACATTAATTTTGCACGGTACCGTGCAAATTCCACTTTACCGCAGGAATGGACCGCGAATCTACAACGAAGACTACAATCGAATACGCAAAACGGTAAATAAATACCATATAATTTGATTGTTTATTATATATTTTACTAATATCGCCTTTTTCAGTACGACATGGTGGAATCGAACTCAGTAAATTCCGAAGATGAATACGACCGAAATATATCATCGCCAGAAATTAATACCATCTTGTATAAGCAGTGGTTAAAAAAGCTATTGTTAAAAAGATTATGATAGTCAACTTTCTAGTTGTATCGTTGAATATTAAATTATTGAAACAATTAGAAATACTCGAATAATTATCACAATCCGCCAAAACCTTCACATTTATTAATACTCACGCAGGCTTACGTCACGCTTTTAAAATAGACTAATCGTAATAGTAATATTCTTCATTAATTACATCGAGCTTCCGTTCTAAGAATACAACACAATATAATAATGGCAAATTTATGAGATTTATCAGCATGCATTAACAAATGCTAGATAATGAATTGTGATATCTTTGTAATGATGCTAACATAATTAAATATTTCTTGCGTATATGCCAGCGTGAGTAGTTCTTTGTAACATGTCCTGTGTGCGTGTGCGTGTACGTGTGCGTGTGCGTGTGCGTGTGCGTGTGCGTGTGCGTGTGCGTGTGCGTGTGCGTGCGTGTGTGCGTGTGCGTGTGTGTGTGCGTGCGTGCGTGCGTGCGTGCGTGCGTGCGTGCGTGCGTGCGTGCGTGTGTGTGTGTGTGTGTGTGTAGGTATAATTCGAGATACGTAATTTACCTTTAATTCGTTATAGAACGTCGAGCGTATCTCTCCTATCCCTTTGTGTGCGGCTGTCTGGACCATTTAACAACTGACATTGGCAGTAATAAACATTGCTGAAATTCGAGACTGTACGGAACTAGATAACAGTCCTTGCCTCTGTGCATACAAGGTATAGTGTAAATCATGAGTTACAGGCGGACGTAACTGAACCGAGGTGGACTTGCAAATGACGAGCATTAACTCCTTTGCAATTGCATGCGGCTAACAATAAGATTCAGGAACGAGCTTCGAACAATAGCATAATTATGCGTACTTATCTCATTGCGTCAATTAAGATTTCATTAGCGTATTATTTTTAACTTTGATACATAAATGCTTCATATACTTTCAATCCTCTTTCTCGAAAAACAAGATATTTCTGGAAAAACAGGGTTTACACGACATAGTTAAAGGTTTTAATATTATCGACATAAATAAACATACTTATTGCAAAATTTCTCTCAATTCAATTTTTACGGAAAATTTCCTTTCCGCGAATATTTGCTTTAGATATGCAGGCTCTTTTATGCACCATTCTAGAAATCTACATATATTCGGTTTTGCAATCGTGAAATGTCATATAGATTCAAAGATACCTACATGCGAGCGTTTCCTTTTGCACGTACCACCGATTACCATAGAAGAAGAAAAAGAAAAACATTTGAGTTTACAATCTGAATCATCTTTACAACAGGTAACATTTGCACTCTACTTTGAATATTTAAATTCAATAGTACAAAGCATATGCAAAATTAAATAGTATTTTATTCTTTATTATATCTTGCAAAGATAATATTTTACATAAACAATAAAAAACATCAAGTTTTTATTTTGTAATAAAGTAAAAAATTTTGCAATAAAGTATCGATAATATAATAAAATATTACCAGTGTAAATAAAAGATTTCATGGTTAAAATATTTTATATATAATTGAAAATAAAGATTAATTATTAAAATATAAAAATGTTAAACAACATATATTTATAACATATCTACATATTTATAATACTACAATTGCACAAAAGTTTTACATGTTTGACAAATTAAATTATTTTCATTTTTTCTATTTCATAAACTACAAGTATGCAATTTTTTATTTTATTTCAATTCAATTCTATTCTATTTCAATTCCATTTGAGAAATCGAATATTATATTGTTTCAAAATAACGCTTGATTAATTTAAAAGTAACAAAATATAAATTCAATATTCCATACTGTATTAAATTAGGTATTCTTTAAATGAATAATCTACATAATTCGCAAAAATATTCTGATCTATGTAGGAACGGCTTTTACAAAACTGATATACCGTTAATACACTACCGCTGTTGTATATCTGCACGTTCCGACTATAAATCATTTGCTGTACGAACCTGCAAGAATTGAACATACACAAGCTCCCGAGTATATTTTACAATGATATATAACTTCACAAGCACGAGCAAAATATTGCAATTTATCGTAACTAAGAAGCATCAGAATCCTTTGCTCTTTCCGATTCGATATAACTTTCGAATCAATTATTTTATTTATTTCTTTTAAACATTAAACCTGAAGCAACATTTGAAACGGATGGATTTAGTCTGGTACAACGTAGTCTACCGCTGCTCATTTAGGAAATTAGTTTTGCGACAAATTTAACGCCGAGAAGTTGGCCTAAAGTAATTTCGCGAGAAAGATGATCCTGCGCGTCGCTCTAATGTCATGTACTGAAATTTTACACAGTAATATTCCAGCATAATTCATCAAAGAGAACCGCAATGGCAAAATCAAATAGCTTCATTATTGGTGAAATCAAATGATATCATAATTTCAATTTATTAATACGCTTACATACATAAATGAAGTGGCAAATAATAATCCTCACAAAGTATATGATCAATATAATAAATAACGTGAGCAGTTAGTTAATTTCATATTGTTTGTAAATTCCTATTTCTTCTTAATTACTCTGATTGACGTGTCAAATGCGGATTGGATTTCTTGAGTCGTTTCCTGTAGATTTCTTGGCCGCTAAATTCGAATTTATCAGTAAAATTTTTCTATCACGTCTGGTTTTTAGACAAACTGAAGTCAAATATGTAAAAAAAAAAACGTGTTTTTGGCCATTTTTGACAAAATATAGGAGATAAACTTGATGTGTTAGAAAATTCGAAAAAATTTTAATATAAAGGTTAGACAATATATTTTAGATTAAGCAAACCCATAATTAATCCGTAATCCCCTATCGCGAGCTACAACGTTTCTTTGTGATGGGTTGCGCGCGCGCTGACGCCTCACCAGTGTTGGCCACCACAAAGAAACGTTGAAGCTTGCGATAGATAATTGCGGATTAATTATGGGTTTACTTAGCCTAAAGTATATTGTCTAACCTTCATTTTATGATTCTATTGAATTTTTTAACACATCGAGTTCGTCACCTATATTTTGTCAAAAATGGCTTAAAAGATGTTTTTTTTACATATCTGATCTTAATTTTTCCAAAAACTAGATATGCTAGAAAAATTTTACTGACAGATTCGAATTCAGCAGCCAAAAATCTACAAGAAATAATACAAGAAACCCAATCAGCATTTGATACGCTGACCAGTGTTATCATTGTTTTTTATATATAACCGTCAAAATAATACGTTACTAGATACAAATTACTAAAATCATTTTATAAATTAAATTTCGAATTTGGTAATAGAAGGTTCTTCGTTTCTTCGTATAATTGTAATTTAAAAATTACCTACTGAAATATCTTTCAAGGAATTTTTAGGAATTATATATAAAATAATGAAATTTGTCTATAATATAATTTAATATTAAATTTGATATTCTGCGTAGCTTTTAAGAACATTAATTATTTCCCATAAACTAATGAACGAACTAGAAAACTACTTACACAGCTGGATCGTGAATTGCGAGTGAATTGGAAAGATAAAATCTGAATTAAATCGGAGAGACGAGATCTAAATTATATGATCTAAGGCTGAGATAAGCCCGAAGTAAAACAAAATTAAATTTTTGAGTATCCAGAGAATTTGCTACACGCGGTGTAGCAAATTACGACATATTCTCGGAGAGTTCTACTATTTTAAATTCCTTTAAACCTCCAATAACGAAATTAATTAAAGCTATTTGCTTTAATTTATCTCTCCAAATATTCCACATCTCATTTTTGCTAATAACAAAACATGTTTGCTCTATAGTCTTATATATTAGAACTAATTTTTCTGCTTTATATTTTCTTGTATACACGTCCGCGCATATCAAACTTGTATGTAGTTTATCTACCAGGGAATTGCAAGTTTGATGTACTTTTTATTACAGGTAGAGCGCCTCCATTTTTAAAACTTTAGATTCATGAGACCAGATACGGTAAAAAATAGCACTATATGTATCAACGCATATGTATTGCTTCCTGGAAGTTTACCCGTTGAAATAACGCGTTTGAATCACTTTATGGAAAGATTCCGATACACGAAAGGAATCGTATTACTTTCATCATCGGAATCGTTCTATAAATAACAGCTTTCATTTTACTATCCGGCATTAAAAATGCTATCCTGAGACACTTATTCTTAGATAATTGAATAATTAAACTATTATAACTAAAATTACTTTATCAATTGCGTAAGATCTTTCTTGCGAAATAATGTTTAACTTACATGCCCTCAGGCGCGATGAGTTTTACCAAAGACCAGAAAAAAAACGCTCAAAATAATATACGCGATTATTCTGCAAACATGCAACGATCGATTGCCACGCAATATTATTTATTTGTACCACGTTATTGCTAAAGTTTTGATTAGTGACAGTCAATATATCGCGATACGATCAAAGCCGTATATAAAAACCGCGTGTAGAAATTTTCGATGCGACGCAAATTATGATGTAATTACATTTCGTATCGATTGGGCACGAATAAAAATTACTGACGCCTACTCATATCGTTCCAAAAAAAGGTCTCCTTGACCTTTCTCAACGAACGAATTTCAGTGGACGACTTTCGGTGTATTTTTTAAAATCGGAGGGCTATACGTTTTTACCAGAGGACGCGCGAATTAGTGACAGCTTAATAGTGCTGAAATAGTGCGAATATAAAGATTTAGGCGGCAAAAGTACAAATCGATATACATTAGAGTTATTTTAGCTTTCTTTTTTTATATAAAAATTCGAAACTTTTTTTTATCAAAAATCAATATTTTTATATTTTATCTTTTCGTATTTCATGTTTACAGTTTTAAATTCTATAAAGAATCAAACGTTACATTTCTTTAAGATTGTGCTTCATTTATTAACAATCAATATACAGTACAACCTCTGATGTACAAGATGAAAATTAAAAAGAAAAGTGTAAATAACATATATAAATATAATTATTTTAATTAAAATTATTTTGATATATACTTTGACAAAACTTTTTAATTCAATAAAATAATTATTCGCCAGTGATAAAATAATAAACCATAAAATTTTGTCGGCCTAACTGGCAATTAATGTACTACAACGACGTTTCGACCCGTGCTTTGGGTCCTTATCAAATTACGTTATAAGCAATGCTGGAACAACACAATTTGTTCGTATTACACAACAATAAATATACATTGGTAGAAGTAACAATGCAAAACTTACATAAATTGCGCGTCAAGTTTTAAATCTAACTGTCATCGTTATAATATGTGGTCCGAAATACAGCGAACATCAGGGACATGACCGTGCCATGCAGAGCCCGGAGAGCGACTAGCACATACACAATAAACAAACGCAAACTACCATGAATTGTATAGATAGCAAATCTAAAACTTTTTAATTATAATGAACGTATTCTGATCACAAAATATTTAGCAGCAGAATTTATATTTGTCTATTGATTTAATAATTTAGTGTGTCTACTAAAAATCTTTAAAATGTATGTCTAAATAGCATTATACCTTTCACGATTATAATTTATAATCAATATAATTTAGTTTCTAAAAAATTATTGCACGGATTTATCATAAAAAGTAGCTAGTCTTGTAACAAAGCGCACAAAACAGAAAATGTTAAAATATAATGTCAATAATGTTAATAAATAATTTAAAAAAATAGATTTAAAAAGAAATTAATATTTCTATTAGAAAATGGTATATGTAATTGTAATATATTGTCAGTATATTATTTAAGTTGCAAAAAATGCTAAATCAAGACAATTGTACTTTTGTTCGCTGATGCTTTTATCATGGTCGAACAATGAAGAATAGAAAAGAATCGCTACGATTTCAAGGCAATTTCAAGCTGTTTCCAAACGGACATGTACGAATACACGCCAACTATAATAGTGAGCGACTATAATAGTGGTTCAACCCTCCACATGGCTGCGCTACCGTCGACCTAATAACGGGGGATGCCTCGCAGGCGAAAGGGGGATGATTCGGCCAGTACTCAGTAGCATGCCGCCTCTCGTAGCGTGAATATCGTCGGGCGAGCTCTCGTCGCGGAGGAATCGTGGCGGAAGAACGCGGAACACATTGCTCATCTGACTTTTTAACCCCGTTGTACCGTGATCGAAGATCGAGAGAAGAGTGGTGTTTTATCGCTGGGACATTTCAGGGAAACGAAACGACGCGTAAGTGCACATTTAACAGAAAACATCTCTGCAAATTTGAAATTAAAAATATATATTTAAGGGACGCGTGGCGGAAATGGCTAAACTTCACTTTAATTAACGTATACACGAGTGTGTGAAGGAAAATTAACGCCGGTGCGTGTATAAATATATGATGGATGTTGCGCAGTAAAATCATTAAGACTAATGAAGCGGTCTCGCTACTTGTGGTAAACTCTGAATAATAAAAGCTAAATGAAACCAAGTCCCGTCATTAATGTTTTATTCTTATTTTAGGCACGAATATAATTTTACGTCAAGTACTACGTTAATTGCAGACACCGAGATATGTTAGAATACACTTTACATGATTTTTTTTTTGTAGAATACATTTTACGTGTATTCTAGAAAAAAAGCTGTGACGGAATAATTTATGTGTTTGTACGGATTACCTTTGCAAGTATAAACGTGTGACCCAATTGAATTCTAATGAAGGAAAAAGGTCGTGAAGATTGCTGACACGACCTGCGTCGTATGACCCTGTACCTACACACTCGGCATCCATTTCTCATGTGTAGTCTCGCAGGGGAGGCATTCGCGTTCAAGGCGATCTAATTAATCATTAGAAACGCATACCCTTGACAGCTCTGCTCATGGCAATTTAACAGATTCTTTAGCAAATTACGCTTCGCGCGACTCCACGAACTAGTTAGAACCCATTTTCCGCGCTTCAAACTCCGATTTACTCTGCCCGATTCATTGTTCTACGTTCTACGCATCATTAGAGATTTCGAAAAAGAGATATTATAAGAAATGAGAGATTTACTTGTTCGCTTACACAATTTCTTTTTATACATGAGTGAAATATTCCTGTAAATGATATTTCAAATTATTTGATTTTTTTTTAATTCGTTTCTTTAGCAAAAACTTTGCTATATACATTAAAAATACTTTTTGAGAACTAAATCAATTTTATTTTAGCAAAATCGTGATTTAAAACTATCAAATTGTTTGATGTGACGAATCAGAAGATTATGAAAAAATTAAATTTTCTTGAAAAAAAATTTGGAATCAATAAAAAAATACTGCAAATTTTTGTGCTTTATTGTAATATTTTTTTATTATTCGATTCTATCGCATTCTCTCTCTCTTTCTACATAGCCTCATTACGTTACAAAATACAGCTTTTCCATTGCTGTATAACAGAATGATGAGAGAGGAGTAACGAACTTTAAAATTAAATCCCTTAAGAGATTTATAAAAGCCACTCGTTAGCCTTGGAAGTAGTAGCTATTGTTATAACGCTAACGAAAGCATATTCAGAAAGTTGGGACATCAAAGTTTTTACAAAAGCATAAACTATAATTTCAGAGGATTAATCGTAGTATGGTACTATTGGGATTGAAAATGTGTACTCTGTCACAAAAGAAAGATTTTAAAAAAACATACACGCGTTCTGCTTTTTTTTAATATAAAATCGGAATTGCCCCATAAATCTTACAAATGTGAAGGAAAAAAAAACGAAAAAAATATGATATTCATATTTTACCGTAGCTCATCAATTTTAATAAATTTTTACTTTTCAAATTGAATAATCAAAGTAATATGAGATGATAAATACATACAGTATTTTCAACGTCTTCATTTCTACTCCCCATATAATAACTCGCCATCTAAAACGGTATTGTGCATGTTTTGTACATTAACATAGCCGTTTTATGAATCTATCGATTAATCACAATAATAACGTTGTCTTTTGCGAGGAAAACTATTTTTAATAAAAAGATTAAAAGTTGAATATTTCCTTTATATAACCATCGGGTCGAAGCGTAATAACAAAAGAGAACGTTGCAAACGAAAGCGAGCCAATAAATTAATTATGTATATTATCAAACCATCAGTACCTACCACATTTAATATTTCGTAAAAGTTAAATTTATAAGAGAATACATAAAATTAAAACAGAAATAGTAACAAGAAAAAACTTCACGAAAAAAAGAATGTAATACGACCCGTTTCCAAATACGAAAAAGTCTCGCGTTCAAGCCGGTTCCACGATTTTCCAGGTCAACTCTGGCTCTGGTGTGACAAGAGCTGGAACCAGCGGTAGAGAACGAAACTTACCTGGCGAGCCAGCCTGCAGGTGATATTTTTCGCGAAATTCAGAGTTGGATGCATGCGCTGACGCTAACAAGCGAGGATAATACCCGGCAGCTAACGCTAAAATAATTTAAGCGTTGCGCGCGAAGGTATATATCACATTCGTGCATCCCGCTCGCATACGTGTACACGCGATAGTCGCGATACGGATGATTTGCCACGAGACTGATCGACGTTCGTGTTTCGCCCAACGCCTGTCATTTTACATCGATATAATCGACAGGGATATGCGAAAACACGCGACGGGGGAATTGAAACTGACAGCGACGTAAACAAGAAGCAAATTAACAACTGCATTACGCACCCTACTGCACCCTCGTTAACAAGTCAACGTGAACTGAAATGTTCGAGACAATTAAAGAACCATCACCGCGAATCATCTTACCGTATCGTTTTTTTATGTATACCTGGATTTTGAAAAGGTTCTCTTATACTCTGGGAAAAAAAGACGTTTAAGCAACCCACAATTAGTAATCAAATTATTTGGATTCGTAACCCTAATAAACTCTGCGTAACTAAAAATCGTAATTAGCTATTCTATTTATTTCAAAGATTTTTAAGTTATATTAGTATATTTTCAAGTTATACTAGTCAATTCTCTCAATTAGTTCTGTCGATATTCAGTTACGCAAAGATAATTTTCACTTAAGGGGCACTAACCAAAATGTTAAGTTGCTTAACTGTGGGACAAACCGGTCAAAATTTGTACCCGAGTAATAAGGATGAAACCTATATTGTCTATACGTCAATATATATTATACAAAGGCACATACGAAGAATAAATTTTAATATTATCCTATGGCAGAGAGATTGTTTAATATTTCTGCAAGCTTCGAACGAGAGGAACTCCCTGTTGCGCCTAAATATTAAAACGCTCAGGGATGCTCCCCTTCTCTCTATCCAAATTTGTTCCTCTGTCAACATTTTCAGTGCAAACAAAATATTACAAATTTTACCAATTACTGATATTCGGTTCAATCTGTGGAATATTGTTTAAAGAAATGATCTTGCATATATATTGTTTACCGAACTTTATTGTGTGTTCAGTGAAACTGCATGCATTATTCAGTCGTTTACCTTGGCATATTGGCTGCGTTCAACAGAGAATTGCGCAATCGCTAAATAGCAATCGCAAGCGCGCGTTTGATACTTACCTTCTGCAGGTCCAGCAAATTAGTGTCAAATACCGCAAACCAATACTCAGTAATTTTCTCTGCTTAACGCGCTCATTAATAGCTAATTATTTCTCACAGTAAATGGACACTTCCGTTCTCTTCATGCTACGCCCAAGTAAATATAATATCGGGTGTCCTAAATTGGATTAAATGTATACATTAAATAAATAAGTACCAAAAGACGGTATTCAAATTCAAGTTTTCAAACGCTACACTGTAGAGTACCTACTTTTTTAACTTTGCAGACTGAGGATTAATTAGTAAAATTATTTTTACGTAACTGTTTAGTAGATAAAAAAAAACCTCAAAGAGGTATCTAACAAATTTTTAATAATCGAATAACTGTTTAAGTAACTTTTACTAAATTTTTTAAAGTGTTTAAATTTAATGCTGGCGATCTCTCTCGAGTATCATTAGAGAAACATGTTACATCATGTATAGTGTAGGGGAAGGATATAGCGTACCCTAGTTCCCGACTTTCTTTGGTAAAGCCTTTTAGAAGATAGTTGAGATACAACTATGGGATCACGTAGGATCTAAAACATTCTGAACCCAATTTTAAATTTTATCTCTATTACTACACTTCTATAACTTAATCATTTCTTTAACAAAGTTAATAACTGTCTTTCAGCTAATAAACGATTAAAGTTCAATAGAAGGGAAGTGTAATTCGCTCGCGAATTCCGTCTAACTTCCTGTATACTTTATGAAAGATAGTAACTGGTGGCTGCACGCTGGAAATTCTAGATGCTCGATATATGTTTGTGCCGATACTCAGGCGCTTGGTAGGTCCGTAGAAAGTTTCGTTCGACAGAAAGCTTGAGTTATCGAGAAAGCGTGAATAAGTTCCTAAACCCCGCTTGGTAAACTATGCTGCCGGTATAAGACAAACGACTTAAGCGTCAGGTAATTACACTTGCGGAAACTTGAAAGTGATTATTTAGCCAAATCGTCTTTCACGCGAAGCGACGGCGAGGTGACCAAGTGACTTGAGAATTTATTTGCAACCAATCTAGCTAGTTTCCGTTTTGGAGAACTCTTTCGATTTCCCTTCGAAAACCTTTAAATCTACGTGTACGTAAAGTTTTTGTTTTTTCATCTTCGTTTCTTTGTATCGCGATCTCGCGTGATGCTCGCCGATACGATCGCGGTTAGCATTCACTGCGCATTCACTGCGATTACTGTAGTATTTCAAATTCATATCCCACGCAACATATTTTTTAATCCTTAATATTATTTGCGCTACGTTTGATACACTGGAAAAGAAAGTATTGAAACTATAAATCAAAATAATATTAAGATATCGATAATTTCCCCTATAGATCCTCAATTATTTATTGAGTAAACATTTAATTCTTAAAACGAAATATTTCTACTCAACTAAAATTTTGTTCAAGATAAATGGAGAATGATTTTATTAACTAATCTACAAATTCCTTACATAAATTAATAAATATTTATTGTATAAACTGTAGCATATGATTTATCGTTGAGTTTCGGTTCAGTTCGTGAGTGAAATCGTGCATTTATGCATAGGTGTTTATATGCGCGTGTAATTATTTACTAGTATTATTACCTTATCTATCCACAAAATTAATGAAGACACCTTGGGTTCGTGACACGAGAAATACGAGTTAATTACGTTATCATGGGCCGCCTGATTGTATCGCGGTCTTATATTTAGCGTGGCTGCGATAACTGTGTACACGTCAAGGCGTTAGTTTAATGAAGTCCTAGACGATTTTTCTCCCCCGAGCAATACGAGTACGTCGAGTACTCTATTTCTCTTCCATCCGGCCGAGCTCGTCCCTTTTCGAAACGAGACTTGTGGGGAAAAGAGCAAATACGCGCGCGAACCTCAGAGAAGCGCGCGAGCATCATTCATTCGGAGCACGATTTTTCATCGATCATCCGGCAACTGAGTGATAGAGCAAACGTGCAGTCAAACATCAGTATAATTTCATAATAGAGAAACGTGCGCCCAGTTCTACTACGCAATAAGTTTCCGTTCTTATGATTGCATGAGGACTATATGCTGTATGCAAGAATTGAAATGTGTTTTTATATGATGATTTTTAAGTTCATCTTCAATTCACCGTGATTTTATTCATCATATGAAAGTTTGCCCTCCTCGCTACGTAAATAAAATCGTATGCAAAATTAAGAACGTAAAGAAACATGACGTTCATATCTTAACGTTTATTGGAAAAAAAATCAATTTTACCGACTTGCTTAAATGCAAACGTGTGCGCAGTCTTAATTAAAGTTGTAAAAATAGCTCTGTAAGTTGAAAAATAAAACTATTATTTTTTGTCAAAATTTATAAAATGACATTTCCAAAAAAATTAAGTTACAATTTCAGAGTGCGCAATATATTTTTATATTTTTATGTATATTTCTATATTTACAAATATTTCAATCTGTATCGCAATATGTAATGACAAAATATTATTATTTGCACGATTATTGTACATATATATACATATATACAACATACACACACACACACACACACTATTAATTTATTCTCTACCGTAAAGTCTATTTTAAAACAAAAGCGCACTCAGCTCTAAAAAACTAGACTGTGAAAAATCGAAAATTAAAAAACATTTATATACATATACTGATATATACAGTTAAAAGCAATTTCAATACCTTTTCCCTTCGTGTATCAGAAATATAATTTCATACGTAATTTTAATTTTGTGCGCTGATATCCTTCGCCTTCAAAACTCTATTAGCGTGCTTTATTATTCCATAAAAATAGAAACAATTGCATGCATATAATATCTCACAATTGACCTAATAATAGAGTGTAACCTAATAATGCGTTTTATTTGATCGGGAATTATATTCATCGATTCATAAACGTCATCCGCTTGTGCTCGATCAAGGCTGCTCGATTAAGTGCGACGAATTATATGAGAGAAATTCAAGTCGAGCACATTCTTCCATCAGTACGGGATCAAGTATCATTTCAATGTTTATCGCATTACTCAAACTACGTCAAACCGGGCGAAATTTGTACAAATTAGAACACGCTTGTTTCTCTCGCATCGCAGTTCTATTAATGTTGCTTTCATATTACTTCTAAATTATATTAAATGTTTAATTATTGTCGATATGCAGATTTCGAGTTTTACAGTAGTTGTTTTTTATGTTTCAAACTTATAAAATTATAAAATAAACAATAAAGATAACAATAGGCTAATTAAGACTGATTAAAACTTTTTTGAAATCTATAATTTCAATAAATCTTTAAAGTTTTTAAATTTTAAACTTATAATCCTTATAATAAATTTCAATATTCCAATTTTTAATTTCATTGTTACTACTACTTGATTTGATTTCTGCGTGTTAACTTTAAATATTGTATAATTTCTTAAAATGTACCAAGTTTACTCAAGTAATAAGTTAATTTTGGGGACATCTTTCTCTCTTCTATATTGCTTAATCATCTTCAGTTTCGGCATGCGTCTATCTTATATCTGGCCGTGACATTCGAGTTCCATTCGAGAAATCAGTATACCGTAACATTGCACAGCATCAAAACCTTATCGCATGTGTTTGGGTTATATTGAGAGAACAATGGTACACCTCCAAACGTTCCTCGAAATCCAATTGTGCATCTGTCATCGGCCGCGTGCTATAAACGCTCTTCGATCGCAGTACCACGAAACCGTGTATAATATTAAGTACATTGATAAAAAACTGACCAATTCTTGGAAAATTTATGTCTTACACAAGCCTAGGTTCCTGTAGAATAAAAATTACCTGCCTACTATTTTATTAATATTAAAGTGGAACAATTCTCTTTTATGAAACAATTGCTTTAATTCTCCTTCGCGTCTTGACTTCTTTTAAAGTACCTCAAATAAAATGCCCAGAGTGACAGTGGAATAAGCTCACAATTTATAAAATCTACTTTGAATGCAACTTTGTAGTTTAAATGGATCTTGCAAATTAATATTCTAGGCTATTTTATCTCTGAATGTTAAAAGATTATTTAATTCATCAAATACGCAGTCAAAATTTCGATTCTTGTGACATTAAAAATTATCACATTACAATATTAAAATTGTTATATAATATTGATAAACGCAAAAGCAACACGACTTTGCTAGAATAACAATATTAATATATCGGCGCAACCACATGAAATTTTATCCTGTATATTCTTTTCTCTGAAAAAATTCTCAAGCAAGTGTACATCTCATTACACGTAATTACAAAAAATATTTCTTCATCAGCACAATGCATGTCTCATAAAACAAAATGCATAAATGCAACAGCGAAATTTTAAACTGGACGTTAACAGAAAAGGAGCAAAAATATCAGAAAGAAAGAGTTTCAGGCAGAACCGAAGAAATATGAAATTCTCTTTAGAACCCCGGCATCTCGTCGCTGCCCGCTTTAACTCTTTAGAGAAAAATGTCGACTTATACACCTGCGTGACAGTAAAATATGAAAAATGATGGCAGCTTGAAGATAATATATTTCAAAGTAAAACGCCTCTCTCGGCGATAGAGATTTATGACTATATTTGTTGAATGCTCGCTCGCTGCATCTTTTACTAATTTAATAACTGCACTTATCCCGCCGACAAGATGCTAAGGCGACCAAGTTGCGAATAATAAAGCATCTGACATTGCATTTCAAAGATGCTCTATTTGTGAGAAATAAAATCTCCTTGGAAATATCACTTTCATCCCACGTACATCTAATAATTCGTTATTTAATATGCTTATCTATTAATAACTTTCTCTTATACATACCTGTAAATTAAGTAAACGATTAATGCTAACATTTTTATGGTTGGTGCAAATAAATCAAATTTCAATTCACAGGTGTCTTTATCATTATTACTATATTTTTTTATATTTAAAGACAGTCACAAAGTTTGTTATTATGAAATTCTACTTTTTAGCTGACGATGAAAGGGTCGTATATGTTGTGCAGTTAAATTATATTTTCAATCTGAAGCACGAATAATAAAGCATTGTAATCCGAGAAGCTTCAGTGACAGTAATTTATGCTGCTTTGTTTAACACATTGCGCGAATCGTACAATTACTTTTCAATATACGGATGAATGCGCGTTGCGGATGATCAGGAAACGGAAACATTGTCCCCGATATTACATTATTAACGAAACAACACGCTACTAGCTGAAAAGGCACTCTACCTGATCGCATACAGCGATGAAATGTACAATAGCGCGCGATGTATCGGATAATGGAACTAATAATATCTGCTTCGAAACAATAAAATAAATGCAAAGATGTAATATAACAAATATATGTAGCAAGAAAAATCTATTCTTCATTTATCTCATTATAAAATAAATCTTTTAAATTATATATAATATAATGTTAAAATTTAATGTACAAAGTATGTTTGTCGCATATAACAATTCATAAATAATTACATACTACAAAATTTAACGGAGAGACAGGAAGAATTAATATAATTTTCCGCGTTATGTGCATATTACATAATACATATTTAGATTAATTTCATAAAGTCATTAAATATGTGCCATTGTAACGTCTACGATATTTTCAGAAACCCTTCTGTATTCTCACGGTGGCATCTTTACGCGCGAGATACTCAAAACGTTATAATTTCATCGCTCGCGTTGCTCTCCAACGGTTCTGAATCATCAACGCAGCATTTCTCAGGTCGCGATACCAACTTCGTTGCGCTCACATCAGCAACGTAGCTCTCCATCTCTTCTGCAACGTGACCACTGCTTTGTGCCTCTTTCTTAGCTCTTGCAACTTCTTCGTGTTTCCTCGTACCTGCCTCCACCACCTCTGAAGCTGTATCGCGGCTGTTCGAACGCGCAAGTATCTTTTGCGTTCCTCAAGATTACAGTCAATTTCGATCACGGGCAAGGACAGCGCTATTTTGCGCTTCCACATGCGTTGGATTATTATCGCGGCGAGATTTCTAGGTTCGCGCAAGAAGTTTCTCACGTAAACGTACCAGAGTTGCGCCCGCCACCATCTCTGAATCACGCGTGCCGCCCGATCGCACCGCGGCGCCTGGTACCTGTGGATATAATCTGCCAGAGAAACGACAGAGTCTTCTCGCAGTGGCCATCGGCAATGCTCTTCGCGTCTATGTTACCCTCAAGAACGTAGCCAGTCTGACGCAACCCAACGACAAATCCACGTTGTGCACCTTCTGTAGACGCGATATCGCCGGTACCCGGCAACGTTGGGTCAATCTCCCTCTATCCCTTATATAAAAGAAATCTAACTACGACAAATAGATATCACCCCTTTCTTCTAGTAAGAATTAAACTATGACTAATTATTATTTTACTAAAAATCTTAAATAATTTAATGTGTACAGTTAAATGATTTCATAAATTAAACTACTCAATAATTCTTAACACTCCATTCTTAATTCTCAATTCTCAATTCTCAATTCTCAATTCTTAATTCCCAATTATAAATATTTATTATTTATTTTAGAAATATCAGTATCCGTTATTCAAGCCCGATTTTCTATCCCCTCTCTCCTTTATATAAAAGAAATCTAATTACGACAAATAGATATCACCCCTTTCTTCTAATAAAAATTAAACCAACTAATTATAATTTCACTAAGAATCTTAAATCATTTAATCATGCAGTAAGATATGATTTCATAAATTAAACTACTCAATAAATCTTAACACTCCATTCTTAATTCTCAATTCTCAATTCTCAATTCTCAATATTTATTATTTATTTTAGAAATATCAATATCTATTACTTAAGCTCGATTTTTTATACCTTATCTAAAAATTCCTCGATTCTAAATCTGTTTGTATAGTAATGACAACAGCTGAGATGTATCGAGTTACTTTGTAACAGTGAGAAACGGAAGTGTTCGAGAAGTCATACAAGATTAAACGAATGCAAAACTTCAACAAGTTCAGCAATATTGAATTATGTAGGATTTCAGCGATAAACTCCGACGGCGGCAGCGCTTTGGCTCGACAGTAAAGTCAAGCATAATCAATCATTAAAAACAGATGGCAGTCGTAACTTGCAATGCTATTTATGCTAATGAATGTTATGGATAAAAGCGCATTTTCCCAAGCGACAGACGTACAATGAGATATATTCTGCAACTCGGAAACATCGGTAACCCGTCGCGTCGTCGGCGCGCTTTCCCGCGCTATCTCTCTCAAGAATATTCTTCGCTGAATTAGAGAATTAGATATAAGGATATTGTATTTATTATAATACTAGTATTACATTTTATTCACCGCGAAGGATGTTTTCGTCCAATAGACAGACACGTATTCTGCGCATATTACGATCATGTCGACACATATCTTATATTACATATCTCTCTTCTAGTATAAAGTTTCTAGTATAAAGTTTCTAGTATAAAGAAAGACGAATATTAATTACAGCGGGAAATAGTTGCTGACAAAGATAGCACGAGTTCCTGTTAACAATTTGCGATCTCTATCCGACTTGATATAATTTCCAGTTCCATTTAAACGTCGATCATTATTAAAGTTTCGTAAAGGTTTCGTGAAAATCTGATTCAGCTGCGAAATACTGCTGAATTATGAGATATTGCCGCAAGTGCGCCGCAACAGATATAATGGTAATCATGCGGTAAGTAATTTCATCAACGAAATTAATATGTGACTTGTCACATATTTGAACGAGCGATGCCGATTCATACTAAATATATCTAATTCGCTCCCCAGAAATTCGCAACTCGAATAGCAAGATAAAAATATAGTACGTTATAAACTCGCAATGCGTGATCTCTTGATTTTCTTTTAAATAGATGTTTAAAAATAAAAAAAATTGTACAATTTTAGGAAATAAGAAATGTGATGATAACTGATGATTTCTTATTATCGGCATTACGCGCGCGTATTAGAAAAATGAATATTTTCTCCCATTCATCCCATTAACTAATCCCTGAAATAATGTCGTATGGTATCCATTTAAACGTTCAAAAATTTAATGTGTGCAAAATTAATAATAGATACTAGCGTATTTGTAAAGTTAACATTTCTTTGCTTAAATATCTAAATTTATCCACGAAATAGCACCCCTAGAAACGAGATAAAGTGGAGGATAGAGATTAAACGAAGCGGAGATGCCTCGCAAGCGAAAGAGGTGGGGAAGCTTTTCTTGTTACGGTGTAACTGACTAATGTAGAGAAAATTTAGACATTTCTGCCATTGCGATTGCACTTTTCTCTCTTTCTCTCTCTTTCTTTTTCTCTCTCACTCTCTACATAATTCTGGTTCTGCGGTGATGAAACAAACATTACTACATAACAAACTTCGAGGAAATTCCGAGTAAATATGCACGATGTAACAGCGTTTAAACGAATGTCGAATTACGAACGTAGGGGTGGTTTATAGTTCACTGTGGAATATGAAATAATAAACGTCGAAATTAGAAATTGAAAAAAACCGAGATAATAAAACAATTTCACTACACTGGTCTTTGAATTTAGTTTCCTTAATTCAAAGAAGTATTAGGTAGATTCAAGAAAATATTTTTTAAATGTTTCAGAAAAATGTTTCTTCAAATCTACCCAATATACTTCTTTGAATTATAAGGAAACTAAAATCGGAGAAATCTATTTTCTTGCAAATAATACATTTTTTTCAGTGCACTGATTAACTCTAACGTTGCTTAAGAAATGACAACACATCTTTAATGATATTTGCGTAGTATTTTGTTTCGTTTTGTATTCAATGTTAATCGAGCAGCACAAATTATATTATTGAAGTAACATATTTATGTTGCCTCAATGTTCGGAAACGTGTTATAATTCGTAATACTGGCTAATTTGAAATATTAAAATTTATGTAAATTTATGAAATTTAGTGTCATAGCGTCTCTGATATAATTCGAAATCTGTGAATGAATTAATTAGCCTCCATGAATTATATATATATCGTACTCCGCTAACCAACCCTCCGCACATATATTATTCGCCCTGACCGTATTGTGACCGCACGAACAGTAAATTGTAATAACAGATTTTACCGCAATAAAACGGGAAAATTCAAAACGCGACAAATTGAAATGTAGAGAACGAGAAAACTCGTGATTAATTCATCTGTCATTGATATATGTATATATTCAGCCGGCTACAAGCTATAATTGCATAAGATATATGCAAGTTTTAATAGACAGTAATTCCGATTTCACATAACAAGCACTCAGAATATTTCTGATAATTGATATAATAAATTAACACCTGCAACACTATAATAAACAAATACGGCAAATAACACTGTCGTCGTATTTCAATTTAACTTTCAAATATATCAGTGAAAAGAGAAGTCTACAGATTTGCTATGTAATAATTAAATCATAACTTCAAGAAACATTTTTATTCATATTTTTCCTCAATTCAAATATAACACTGGATTTATATAATCCAGATATATCATTACATTGACTTCTTTTTTTTAATTTAAAGCCCACTGCAGTGTTTCAGCGATTCACTCTCGCGATTTTGATCTCTTTTGAACTCGTAGACTTCCACACTGATCGTACACTTCGCCACTCATCATTGCTCGACTTTCCAGGTCATTGATAATTAGCAGTTGAGCTGCAACCCAGGTGCAATAACCCAGTCGCGCAACGACGCCGATGACAATGCCAGGCTCGGAACAACGGCATCAGTGAAAGATGGTGGACAAGGAAGAGTTGAGAATAAAGAAGGCGAAGGCCCCACCACCGCCGCTGAATCTCAGCGAGGCGATCGAGGATGAAGTGCTGAACCAAAAGACTGCTAGAAGTGAGTAAAGTACCGCATCTGCCTCCACACAAAATGTCCTACGAAGCGTGCGAAGATTTAAAGCTGTCTCGGCAATCCCAAGCAAAATGTGAATATATGAGATGTGTGGAAGCGAAATTCACATTCTCCATTTTCCAAGATTTACCGGTAAAGCCGGAAAAACCACTCATACATTTCAGGCACTGAATTGCCTGGATTTTCTTTTAACCGATTGGCTTTTTCCGTAATTTCCGCTTTCTTCAGAACGAACAAATTTTTCGTTTTCACGGTGTAATAATTTATGATCATCCCCTGTGTCAAGAGGGTATTATCATTGAATGAAATTTTACAATACGTATATATGCAGTGAAATATAGAACTTCATTATGCAGAAGCGATATATAATAGTATAATATTGTATGAAAACTTTAATCACTCTCTTTTATCTTGCATACACAGACGAGAGGAAGATCATTTCTTTAAAGCAACCAACCGTGTATGCTTTTCGGTCTCTTTATTTAAAAAGAACACACACACGAGAGAGAAAGAGAAATTAATAATTACGTGTAATTAAAAAATGTTTTGTGTATTTTTCTATTTTGCTTTGTGGACCGTGCAGTCTATTAACATGCAGTCGCGCGGAAGTAAAAAGGTATTCAATTTGCATTAAACATTCGCAAAATCAGCCATTCAACTAATTAACAACACACTGTGCACACACTCGCGTATTTCATCCCCGCCTGCCTTCCGTCCTTTCACCTCAATTGCACACACGATCGATATCCGTGCGGACCGAATTTATAAAAAACAGTGTGTGCAGCGGTAACGACAGCACGTGTGCCGCTACAACGTGACTGTCGGAAGTTTAAAATAAAAACCCCGTAACGCGCGCACGGGAATTAATTGAATCCGTACTATTTTACGTTTCTCGTTCGAGATCCTACTTTCCACAAAAACCATTACAAAGTAATGGAAAAATTAATCCGTGGTATATCCGCGTTGTATTGAAAATATGATTCATCTTTTGCAAACACCAGATGCTAAATATTAAAAAATTGGAGATTTAATCCATGTATATCCATATTACGTAGGTAGAAAAATATTACGTAGATAGAAAAATATTGTCACGTATTTCGTAAAACAAATAAAAATTCGAAGAGATAAAAAAACGTTACGCTACGTCAAAGTGATTTGACGTATTTCGATATAAAAAATTCAAATAAAGTCATTTCGTAATGCATATAGTTTTATCTCAAAAATTGATTTAATGATGGATATCATAAAGCAACTGATATATTTTAATTAGAGATAAAAATGCCATTTTATGGTCCGGGGACTGGATCTTGGTAGCCTAATAATAATAACAAATACTGTGTGAATTTTGTATACTTTTTCCAAACTTGTCAGTAAACTGCGTGCGACCGATTTTTTGTCGGTCTTTAAAATACAACTCCTTGTTGGAACAGCAAATCCCCCATATCTAAATCGATAATCGATTTAAATTTTGACGTTAATAAGCATCTTTGTTAAGTCACTGTAAAGAATTTATTGTAAATGTAGGGAGGTGTCTAAGTTCGAACCGTGGATGGGACGATACTTTTCGCAATAAATTCTTTACAGTGATTTAATAAGGAAGCTCATTAGCATTAAAATTTAAATCGATTATCGATTTAAATATGTAAATTTACTGTTTCAACTAGGAACTGTGTTTTTAAGAGCGGCAAAAAATCGGCGCGCAGTTTACTCAGTTTGGAAAAAGTATACAAAATTTACACAATATTATTATTAGACTACCAAGACCCAGTCCCTAACCCGTAAAATGACAGTTTTCTCTCTAATTAATTGTATATCATAACGGTTCTGTTTCTTATTATGAAAGTTATTATTATAACTTTGAAACTGTAAGTTATTGATAGGTATAGAAATGAATTTCTTAAAGACCGCCCACTAACTATATAGCACTATTTCTTATTAAAAATTGAATCAAAAAGTCCTGAGCCATTTTTTCCATAATGCTTATTAAAACAGTAATTATTAAGTAAAGTCAATCCAAACAGCATTGTCTTTTAGCCGATCGTACGTGAGTGATCCGCGCGCCTGATAGAATGCATAAGCGCGTGGATCACTCACATACGGTCGGCTGAAGTATTATTTGTAACAAACATTAAAATAAAATACCTCCATCTCCAAATTTCACTACGAGATGACAATATTATATATCGATTAATATCGAATGTCACAGTAACTCTGTTGATTTTATTTCAAAGAAGGTAAAAGAAAGTGCCAAGTACACGCTTTCCCATACAAAAGTTTTGATGTCAAAGACTAGCACCAATTTGTAGTTGTCATAATATATAATACATATGACTATGTATATTATTATTACAAAATCTGATATATAAAATGGTATAATAATAATAATAATGTTTCGTTACATAATTATTCTTTATATTTTTAACTAATAAGCGTTTAACTTTAAAAATCAATGTTATCTCACGATGTACATATTTTTTAAATAACATCTTTTTTATTCCACGTTTTATATCTATTTTCTATATTGTGTTTCTTTTCTCAGTTCTTAAGAATGATCTTCTTCTACACGAGGCTGTGATGAAGAACGAAGCGGACGCCGTTCGCAAAGTACTTAAGGAGACTGTCGACGTAGATTCCAGAAATAATGTAAGTCACTAAAAATATACTCCGAAAACAAAAATACATAATAAAACACCATTTGTCGTTCAATTTGTCGACTTTTTTGACAAGATTTATTAAAAACGATAAGCGCTTCTAATATTTATTACTAAAAATCTTTCTCAGTATGGTCGTGCTCCGATTCATTGGGCAGCGTCTAAAGGAAACACAGAAATTATTGAAATGCTGATACAAGCTAAATGCGATATTGAAGCAAGAGATAAGGTATGACACATCTCTCTTCTTCTTCTTTTAATTATAATCTATTAAAGAAAGAAAGGTTCATTTAAGAAATAACTGTAAATTGAGGTAGCAAAGTAAAATACATTTTCTCGTGAAAGAGAAAAACTTTTGCACGTTAAAAACAAATGGAGTCTCTAAGATTCAATATCGTCGAGTGCTTTCATACAGGAAATTAATGTGAACGTGCCGATTGATAAATGGTTATATACTTTATTACGAAACATTAAATATGTTTTTTGGTGCGACACTTCTTTCGGAATTTTTAATCTAACCGGCGACCGACTTGATGAAATTCCTCGCGTCGAACATTAATTTCCGAGCTGTTCATTTCTCTTTCAAGTTTGGAATGCGACCCTTACATATGGCCGCCCAACTCGGACACCGAGACGCGGTGAAGATGTTGATAAATGCCGGGGCAAGCGTATCTGCGCTCAACAAGGTATAACCTTCAAAAATCGCTTAACAATCGCTTCATTAAATATTTTCACGTAAAAGTAGATTCAAGCTGTTCCTTCGTAATACGACTTTGAACTTTGAAGTACGACTTCGTAAATGTCGAGACTCGTTGAGAAAGTTAAGTATATATATAGGAAAGTTGCGCGGAATATTGCGATAATAATCACGTATAAAAAAACTTTATTTAGATAACGAGAAAACTTTATTCAAATAACGCAAAAAAATTTATCCGTTACGTAAATTTACAGAACACATCGTACGGGATCAAATCGTATACGTTTAATTGAAGTTTATTGATCGCAAACATTGTGTAGTAAAAAAAATATCGAAACAGAAATCTCGCGGAAATTGTGGAAAAAAGTGAAATAAGTCACCGGGAAACCGCGGCGAGGTTGAAATCAATAACGTGTCAATATTGATATTGGCATCGGTCCTAAATAGTAGGCGCGCACGCTTTCATCGCGCCCCTCCGGCACGTCGCGTAGAATTTTATCACGCGCGTGCCGATGCGAAGAAAGTGAGAGAATTATAGAAGAATTCGCGATGTTCGCGCGAAGGCAACCGCGGAGATTCCTTTACGGATTGAAATTACGAGAAGCATTTACGGCGCGGTCGGCACCGCGCGGTGTAACGAATTCTCCTTCGCGGGGAAGTCCTCCTTTATTTGCAGCGCATATATAAACAACAGATTTCTTTCCGTTTAGAAACAGTACACACTCCTAATGTGCGGTGCTCGCGGCAAGAACGCAGCCGTGGTGGAATACCTCGCGGAAGCGGTGGAATCGTTAAACGTCGAGGCCACCGACAGCACCGGGGCGACTGCCCTTCACCATGCAGCCATCACCGGAGGACATCCCGCGGTAATCACGGCGCTTGCAAATATCCCGCGGATCGTGCTGGACGCCACGGACAAGGTAAGCGGGAATATTCCTTTGATTACGGTATATCACTTCAATTTTTACTACACGTGAATACGCCGCGCCGGTATGTTCGCATTTTGCAGAAAAAATAATTTACAAGTTTAAGACAGTATTTCAATTTTCTAACAAAAGATCATTTTATTTCGTTGGTTTCTGCAGAAACTGCAATAAGACGAGCTTTCAAAAATTTGACGTTAAAGATATAAAGATAAAGAAACAGGTTTTGTTCGAAAGTAAAAAGGATTCTACGCGACGTCAAAGGAGCTCGAGAAGTCACTACCTCGATAGTTATATTGTCAATAAAATAAGATAGAAAAAGATATATACATATATTAAAATATTGATGGTTTGAATTAAATTTAATCGTAATCAAAGGGAAAATACTTTCCATAATTTTTATAAAAGTTAAACCAATAAATAAACCAGATGACAAACGATGACTAATTTATCTCGTCCGAATTGGAGATTGACAAGATTGAATATATCAATGTGCGCATTGCGTGCATACCGAAATGGACCAATACAGGTTCTCGCGCAATACGGGCATGCTCCGACCTCAGTTTCTCGAATTTCGCGTTGCAATGAGATATTCCACACCCGGAAATCTGATTCCCACCAAATTTCGCCCCAATGTATACATATATGTATTTCGGTATATACATTGTATATATTTCAAGGAATACCCGTCCATCCGTCCATCCATTAACATCTTGGTTGCCCGAACTTCGCTCGCGAAAGTTCTCTCATGTAACAACACCACCAGTCAAAAGTAAATTCTCCTGCGTAAATTCCGCATAGGAAATGCATTCGCGACTGTATATACACAATTCGCTGTCATAAATTATTAATTAGTTATCTCTTTCAGAAAGTATTTGCATACATGAATTATGCACAATTTTATGCATCCCGTCCTTCGCTCGAAAATCACGAACTAATTGCCTGCAACATTTTGAAACATATATAATTTCGCCTTTAAAAATCAAAAAATTATTAATTATTTGTAAAATAATGCGGAGAGAGTGCATTTAATGTAAATGCGACGCTTTCGATGTAATCATAATTGTTGCGCGCAGGTAGGTTGAAAGTAAGGTGATATGTTTGTTCGATTTAGCGCGAGTGACGCGTGACGCGGTCAATTAGCAACTCAATGCAGCGTCAATTAGCCGCAACGTCCGAGAAAATAAAAATGCATTATCCACGAGCTAATAATAATTTGATGTATCCATCAGGGATCGTATATAAAGCGGATTTTTAGAAAAGGGAAATAACCGCTGGAATCAGTTATCTCCTGGCAACGCCAGTTCCCCAATAAATCATTCGTGCGATCAATCCTCGCGTGTGCATCTCTCTCCCTTCCTCCCTCCCTCCCTCCCTCTCCCTCTTCTCGCTATTTCCGGTAGATGCGGGTCTCCTATAGCTTTTATTCATGTGCCGCAGCGACGATAAACATCTGTCTACAATCCAGGATCAGTTTTGACGCGTGACGCGGGCAATCCCTGGGACATCTCAAGCTGCTTGCCGATACCCAAAGAATACCGTATATACACTTGTTAGCATCCCTACGAGCACGTTTGGGACATGCTTAAGAGTCCTGTTGTGCCCTGGCCTTTTGAACATCGGAGATGTGTGTTATATAAGGAATACATAAAAACGTAGCTCGATAAACGTAAAACGGAGGAGAAAATGAAATTCTTTCGAAATATTTCGCTCGAATATTGCAGCCAAGCAACCATGTGCGTAATAAAGATTGACGATCGAAGCCGAATTATATAGCAGACTTGATAAATTATATCAAGCTATATATTATATTATTATTTGCTTGCTATATTATAAATTATCTTATCGCGATATATTAAACTCTCTCGCTCGGACACGGGAATGTAATAATAAATAAATGTCTCCTTCTCTCCGTCGCATTTTACGCGGGTGATGACAAAATTAAATATCTCGCATGTCCGAGAAACAGCGAAAACGCGTCAAAAATTGTACGAGAATAATAGCACGGTGACTCGGCCATGGAGCAGTGCGGTATCGATCGCTGGGCGAATGAAGACACAAAAGGGGATATTTATAATTTATCGACAGGAACAATCGACCGTCCGTTTAACGCCGCGGCGGCAAGAGGAACCGCTCGGATTTCCGCGTGTGTAGTCGATAGATATATGTACAGCTCGCCAGGTAGGTCAGAGCGCGAGCGAGCATCTCCCCTCTCTTCCTCTCTTGTTTTAAATCCTGGGAAAGTGGGTCTCTCTCTGCCCCCGGTTGTTGTCGACTGCTATAGTGTTGGTGTCCTTATCGAGAGGCAAACGCGCAATCCCCCGAGGATGGTCCCCGCGAACTGCAATGTGAAACTCGACCAACCGTCGCGTCGGCTTGAGTACATTTTACGGAGCCTTTGTAAACAGACTCTCACTTCCCCGTATCCCGGATTCTCTTGTGCCTTCTCATTCAATTTACTCGCGTATCCCTTCTCGATTCTCCTCGCACGCGGAATTCTAATTTCCCTGAGATAGGCACGGCGCACGGGCGTTCCACCTCCGTCTTTACATTCCGCGCGGCTTGCCGCGTCGGTTAATCATTCTTGGACAATTGGTCGCTTTTTCGCCCCTTTGAAAATATCGATTTGATACCAGTTAAGAAAAGCCATAGAATTTATTGGGATAATTATGAATAAATATAATCGCTTATCAATATTTTCTAATAATAATATAATTGATAATCGTCAAATCTTGATAATTTTGTGATATTTTAAGTTACTTCCAGCCCCTCAGAAATATCTATTTGATGCCGACTAAGAAAAGCTGTAAGACTTATTGAAATAATGATAGATAAAAATAATTGCATTTATTTTCTCAACATTTTCTTAATCCAATTAATGTCAAATCGAATTTCTGTAATCTCGTAATATCTATTAAGTTTTCATCTCCTTGAAAATATCTACATACTTTATTAAGGAAAAGGAAATATCTCATAGATATCTATTGGATAAAGATAATTGTGGATAAAGATAATTATATATCAATATTTTCTAATAATCCAATTAATAATCGTCAAATTTCTATAATTTCGTGATATGTATTAAATAGGGATTCCTTTATCACTTTTAATAATTTTATTATCAAATTGGTCAGATTGAAATATATTCGAATGTAACATTTATACAATATTAAATAATCATAATTTGCAATATTGATATATTTGATAATCTGTTAGTAACAGAAAATATCGGAAATGGATTCAACACGAATTTAAAAAATGTTTCAATGATAAGATATTCAGCAACTCCATTATAAGCATTGTAATGCCGGTAGCATCGCTACAGGCAAAAACTCCCGCCAAAAGTTTCTTTAAATAAAAGAGTTCCTTTAGTTCCTTTCTTAAGATTGATAGGCATCGTTGTAGATAACTCTGACGACGTGAATTTGTGTCGAGTTCATTTCCGATGTTGCACAATGTTAGATCATAAGTGTAACGAGTGTAATGGATAATATCTGACAAAGAAAAACGAAACATTCTTAGAACTAAAACTGTTACATTCAGAAGTTTCAAACAGCTGTTTTTAATATCCTGTCCAAAGTTTGTACACCATAATAATAATCAATATGGCTCATAGATATTTACGAAAAAAATATTACTTAAAAAATCTACACTGTTTTTATTCGTTGAAATAAACGTTCTGCAAAACAAGAAAAACATGGAATAACATGTTTTTCCATCACCAACTGCCATGCAAAAAGTATGAAGAATATGTTATATAAAAATACAGGTGACCCTCGAATAACGCAGTACTTGGAATTGCACGGCGTCTCGAAAAACGCGGTAAAAAAATTGTAACAACTCTACTTTTTAAAAGTTTTTTTTAGATAATCCTTTGAAACCAAATTCCCAATTTTATTGTCGATCTGGAGTCTTGAATTGCACGATTTTCCATACGTAACAGCACGAAACGTGATCTCTAAAATTTTATGATTTCCAAGTCTCGAATAACATGCGGTTTTCAATAAGACGGAACCAATTAATCGTGTTATTCGAGGATATTGTATTTTCTCTTACACAAATATTATTGTTCGAATAAAAGCTTTAAGTAATTTTTAGAAAGCTCTTTTGGTTTTAAAAATGATTAATGCATATGTGTGTCAGTGCTAGGTCATGAGAGTGACCTATATCGTAAATATGGGAAAATTATGATAGTCGCGATATTTTTTTATAATTACAATTCGAAGTCGTTCAAGCACTGATTGAACTTCTCCTAATACATAAATCTGGATTTATTTCCAGAATGGACAAACGGCGTTGCACTGTGCTTGCGCTGGGGAACACTTGGACGCGGTTGAGGCCCTTATAGGATTAGGAGCGAATGTAGACGCCCAGGATAACGATGGCAATACCCCACTTCACGTAGCTACCAGAACGAGGCACACAGGGATCGCGCAATTATTATTAAAAGCTGGAGCGAACACCGAGCTAATCGACGCGGTAAATTGAATAGCTGAGCGATCATTTGACCCTTTGTTGCATATGTACATATATAGTGTCTCTATTTGAAGACATCTATTTCTATTTATTGAATCAGCCATTAATTAAATCTCGATTTCAGATTTGCAATTAGAGATTTGTGCAACCCTAAAAATCCTCATATACTAAAATTCAGCAAAGTATGTTTAACAGAAAAATTTGTACAACAAAGAGTTAAACGACAGGTAAAAAAGGAATGACTAGATAAACAGAATTACACGTATAAATCTGTATTTTCAACAATTATAAAATATTAATATTAATTTTTTTTAATAACTGAAAAAAATTTAGAATAACTTCTATAACAAATTTATGTTTCTACTATTCGTTCTTATAGCTTCTTCATATTCGATTGGATGTATCGGAATAATTCGTAGAAACAAAGCATCATTGTATATAACGACGTATCATTATCTTGTATCGCGTATTCCATATCACGGATCGTTATTTCGTATGATTAATCTGTATCAACTATCTCCAGGAGGGTTTTACTCCCCTTCATGTCGCCGCAAGCCAGGGATGTAAAGGAATACTCGACTCCATGATTCAGCACGGGGCCGATCTTAACAAGCAGTGTAAGGTACAGATATATATCTCGTTATTTCCAAATATAATCCGTCCCGAGACTGGTTGCATGTATAACGATGGCCAGCAATATATTGTCGATGCATTATTGCGCACAGAAATATCTCGACGTTCGATCGCAGGCACGCAATCGTGATGCGATGAACAATATTAATTAGCAAAAAGAAAAAAGGACGCGAAAGAATTTAATTCCACCGCGAAAAAAACGTACGAACGGATCGTATGAATTTTCTCCGTTATCTGTTACAGAACGGTAATACACCTTTGCATCTGGCCTGCCAAAACAACAAAGTAGAAACGGTAGAGATATTAATTAACAAAGGCGTCGATCTCAATTGTTTGAATTCGGTATGTAAAACGTGGACTACATTTTGTGTATTTAATCCCTTTTCATTATTATATTATATTATTATAATTTTAATTAATTAAACTCCTAATAATCATTGTATTATTAATGCCATGAGAAATAAGGTTGCATAAACTTATTTCACTCTACGCAAACAATATTACGTTTGCTAATCTCCAAACTGAAAATGAAATTTTTACAATCACACTCGCGGTATCAATATCGGAAAACTTGTAATAGGATTGTTTAATTTTTCTGTTTCCTATCGATTTGCTTCAGAGGCTCCAATCGTCCATACATATCGCGGCCGAGATGGGACATACGGATATCTGCGAATTACTTCTTGCAGCAGGCGCGAATATCGAGCAGAAAGAACAGGTAAATACCGTCCAAGTATTGTACCGTAATAATTGAGAGAATTGGATATTATCGTGTTATATCCTTTGACGATATAATTAACTAAATCCGTTTATACTCCAACCCCATATTATCGACGCTTGACTAAATCATTTGTGGACATTGTCTCGTTTTATTGAATAAATGGCTATGCCATGAATTTAGAGCTTGATCTACGGTAGAATTATAATCGAGCACAAATTATTCAATAAATCAATTAAACTTTACTTATATAAACTAATCACTAAATCCGCTTGACAAGTCAAGTCGTAATTCTTATGATGCGAAAGAAGGTTCCAAAGACATAACAACTAATTAAAAAAAGAATCTAATTAAATCTCCGTAAATCAAAAGAAGCGCTGAAATATTGTTACAAGCTAAAAAATAACTCTTAAATACTCTTTGTATATTATTGCATTCTTTGATAATGTCCCTTAATTAACAGATCTGCTTTAATAGTGACCTCCTACGTTGCGTTGTAATGCTTTAAATTTGATCAAGTAATTCAATAACGTTATCGTTTATTAACAATTATTGTTCCACATGAACAAATAGCTACAATAATCTTGACAATATTAATAAAAATAGAAATCAAATAGCAGTATGTATAAAAATGTTGATAAAATTAATAAAAGTATACTAGCAAAATAAAGAACTAGAAACATGATGAGAATTCGCATGTTACGTTCGTCGTTTATTAAAACATTAATTTGAACAATAATGCAAAATAACAAAAAGACTTAACGACTCAATATTTTGTTTCTTACAACTTTTTGCTTTGCATGGAGAAGCGCTGCAAAAGGATAAAAGATTTAATCTCATGACACACAGCTCCAATAATATAACATCCCACCCTTAATTAACACATCGGACGAAAAGTCTGTCGCGCGTGCACAGCACGAGGCGGGATGGGGGAGAGAGGAGGTCGACAATGTGACACGTGCCACGGGAAATTGACTTGCGCTATTTGCAGAAAGCTCCGAACGCCTTATTCCCCTGATCCAGTCGCGCTGCGGTTAACGCGATATGGGTGCCAGACTGACGGCAACCGTCGCGAACTCGATAATAAAGTTAACCCGAAGTTTATCCTGATGTTCGCAGAGCGGCCGGACGCCACTTTACATCGCAGCGAGGGGCAGTTTCACGGCCATCGTCGACATGATCATTAAGACCGCCAGATTGGATTATCCGACCCCGGTAGGCACACGTCCGCCGTAGTTATAAGAATTTCGTTTAACGTCGTTCGTCTGTCCTTTCACCTCCTGGCCTAGACGCCGTAAGCTACTTTTACAAACCTTGAAATTTCGATAATGTTAAAAAAAAATACGCAATATGACGTAGTATCTCACATATTTTAATCGCGAAAATTTTCAATTTTCAATTTAAATTTGTTTAGTTTGCTTGTGGCGCTCTTTATTTTTCTATTGAATTATTATATATTCACTCACACGAAAATTGTATATTGCTCCAGGTATTGTTCCAATAAAAAGCATGAATTTGATGCGAGTTCAAATTTAAATAACAAACAAACAAAATAAATCAGTCACCACATGCTCTATTTGTTCTACACACATTAAATTAAAGTCGGATAATAAAAACAAAAAACTGAAATTCAGGAAATCTCGAATTCTGACAAGGAGGTCCGAGAGCTGACTCCGGCGCGAAGATGGTGGAGGGAAGGATCGCGCGGTGGCAGCATCTCCAGCAACAACGGCCGCCTCACGGAGCAAGTTCGATCCGTTTTATGGAAATTGGCCTACAAGCAACTGGCACCTGGAGACTGGAAAAAGTTGGCCTTTCATTGGGCTTTCACCCCCGAGCAGATCAGAGCTATCGAGCATCAGTATACGGGTAAATCGGTATTATGAGTCGTTATAGGCTCTCATAATTATTTCTTGAGACATATCGATCGATATGATAATTATTTATCATACATCTCTGTGATTTTCATACATTTTACATCATTAGTTTTAAGGTATTAATTAAAATTCACATTTAAAAATTTTAGGACTCAGTTAAAGATGGAAAAACATAATCATTTGAAAACTTAGATTTATACCAATCCATCGAGATACAAAAGTAAATATACGTTACTCGCAAAATAATAATTCGGAAAATAATAATAAATATACATCATACATTATATCACAACCCAGGTAGCAGAGTGACTTCAAATGACGTATTAATAACCTTTTAATTATGTTCTCTAAATTCAATAAGACGTCTTTAAACATCATCCTGCTACCTGGGAACGTATGATAAAGTGACTAACACAAAATTAATTACGGATTATATACATATACTTACGTGTAGAATTTGTACCTCGATATTTCTATAGTGCGTCTAGAGCAGCTTTATGAAAAGGACGATAAAGCCTCAATTGCAGGTTCCTCGAGTTACAAGGAGCACGGATTTCGAATGTTAATGATCTGGGCCTCCGGATTGAATCCAGACATACCATTGATAAAAGAGCTCTGTGAAGCTTTATCAGCGGTGAACAAGAAAGCAGTTGCTGGTATAAATTCATTTCATTATTATTATTATTATTATTATTATTATTATTATTATTATTGTTATCTCAACAAACTTCTTGCCGTGCACAATAAAAATATCCCTTATCCACGAAGATAACAATGGACTACAGCGCCACTGGCGTTTATAGAGATAATAATAATACGCGTGATATGTCTAAGATTGAATTTCATATTGAATAGATTTTCCAACAAAGAGATTCTATTTGCTTTCACCCATTTTGCAGATTCCATTCGCAAACAGGTGGAGCAGGGAGACGACGGTAAGAAATCGAAAGGACAACGATGTCACAAATGCTCCATCACGTGAATGTTTACAAGTGCCAAGTGCTCACACGTTAATTCTACACACACATATGATATATGAAAATGTAACGAATGGATATTGTAATTTACGATATAATAGCTGTTCTCGTTAAAAGCTTACTTGCAATGTAATGAGGAGAGTTCAACGAACTTGGCGAATGTCATTAACGAAGAATTTATGAGAAAGAAAAAGAAAAAAGTATATACGATTGTATAAATGCCTTTTGTACCAATGATACGTAATGTTACACCAAATTATTAGGACCCAAATAACGAATATATAATTTTATGGCAAAGCTATAGCTGTCATAGATCATTTCGAGAGAATAAGAATTTTTCTTTATAAAATTTCAGGCATATAATTCGACGAGAGTTTACATCAATACTCGCAAACTTTTTAGTAAAAAAAAAACGTTCGAACTTAACTCAAAGTAAGACTCGTCATAAATAAAATTAATCTGTCGGTGTTATTGTGTAAAAAATCACGTAATTAAAAAATTCTAAAGAAAATGAAATTCATAATAAATTATTCACAATTTTTTGGATCAGGAAGATTGTATAATCTTATCCTATCGTATTCTAGACAAGTTGATTGAAGATTATAATTACATACAGTAGTTTCACTTTAGAGTTACTCACTTTAAAAAAGTCTATAGACCTGTTATATCGTCGCTGGGTTAAATATCATTTACATGACGCGACAACGGTGAAGAAGATATTTGAATTATATACAAATAATATGTGCAAAAAGAGAAATACTTAAAATGGAGTATTTGAATAATTATATGTACGAAACCAAGCCGTCCTAAGCTAATCTTAATTCAGGCGGACTATCACATTTCCGTTTTACTTTCGCGATTCTTTTATATTAGAGAAGCGCCTCCGTAATTCGTATTATAGAAACAAAAGTACAGTTAGGACACAGAAGCCATCGAAAAAGCGATACAATTGTAAAATCAAAGTAACAATCGAATGTACAGACTTTTCGGAATAATATTAATAACGCATAGAGTAAGTGTGAGAGTAAATTTTGCAGGGCTTTCGATGTGATAACAGTTTATTAGATTAGACCTATTAGACCTCGAATAAGGAATGTAATGTAAAATCCATAGCGATTATCGCACGGTTCTCGAGAAAGAGAGACAATCTACATATCTGAAACTTACAAATTTAGATCTAACTACGAACGATAACATTGTACGCGCGTAATTTCATCTTTCGCAGAATTATATAAATTAAAAGTTATATATATATGAAACTTTTGATTACACAAAATCAAATACATAATAAATTTTTAAGCAAAAAGCAAATAATTTCTTCTCTATCACATTTAGCTTACATAATTTTATAACGTTGATGAGAACTACATAATAAAAAAACTATCAAGAAATAATTAAATGCGAAAATAATTTTTCTGCATTTTGTCTATACTTTCAATCATCTCACAAAATTAAAATAATTATTAACAATGCGATAATATGAAATATAGGTGAGTACATACTTACCGTATGGATTATAAAAAAAAATCATGGACTTCCGAAGCTGCTTTCTGAAAGTACGATTTTACAACAATGTACATATCTCGTCTTGATGTAATAAATCGTTGTATTCTGTATATCATCGTATATGTTATTGTTGCAAACATTATATAAATTATATAATGTGTAGAATAACGTAGGTTTTTAAAATTATTCATACTTATTATAATAAGTTGTATTGTGTGGCGATCGTGGCGCAGAATGATGGTTTTTGGAGAGGAAACCGACGACCTTCAAGGCTGACAACCTATTCTCAGGAAACAAAATCTTATTTCGAAATCTCAAAAATTATGAGACGGCCGAGGTTCGACTTGGATTGTAGCGCCATTGATTGACTGAATTGATTGTGGTGGCCGCGCGTGCCCCCACCAAAGATGGCACCACACTAATTAACCGCGTTTTCTCGCGAGCGCTCGACCGCGCCGACTTAGTATATAAACAAATTCGACAACAATATTCATCGCCCCGATCGACGCTCCCACCGATGATCTCATCATCTCATCGGATGATGAGAGCTAGGCGGGCATATACCTGGGGAGTCTCACCATCGCGACCCGCAGAGAGTCGCATGGTATTAGGTTGGCAAATAAGTTCGTTCGGTTTTTTTGACTGGTATACAATACAAAAAACCGAACGAACTTATTTGCCAACCTATTATTACTTGGTATAACTTGTCTTGATAAATAAGTTCAAATTTTCAAGAAAAAACGCAGCTTTCACTCCCAAAATTACAAACAAGAAACCAAGCTGAAAGGAAAAAGAATCAAAGTAGAACGTCGAGCAAGACAAAGTGATATATAGGGTGATTCGTAAATAATTGACAACTCCAAAGCGTTTTCTATTAAAATGTGAACGTTTATTAATCCGTATGGAATATCAATTACTCTATGCTATAAAAGAATGCATCTGTTGCTAGCTTCTTGGTTCGACAGTATGTAACAAAATACTATAAACAATAATATGGTATTAGAGTGGCGAATAGTAGAGAAATGGAGATGGTGCCATCAACAGCAGTCGTATCGCGACGGGTATTATTCTATAACTCTTTAGTTAATATTATCATTAGACGCGTTACACGACTGTATATCCTAATGCGTGTCTTCCTTCGTTGTCACAAAAATCTTCAGGATCTCTTTTCGAAATTCATCGCGGAGGTATGTACGTGTACCGGGACGCAGATGCATCACGAAATATAAGTCGACGCGCGTGTCTCGTAAAACACGCGGTCGGGGCCCTATATTCCTCATCCCCTATTTTACAGTCGAGTACATTTTACAAGTGTACATGCGTATAAATGTATCTCCGTGTCTAAAACGCTACTCTTATCCCTTAAACCACTATCGCAATTTTTAGTAAATACATTTGGCGTTTTGACCTTACGCAATTTTTTTGCTGCAGGATAATTCGCGCTCGCTCCATTCGTTATAACGAGCCTTTGCAAATAGGGCCTTGAAATAACGACGGGAGAGCTGTATTAAGACAAATGCAATATACTTTTCAAATTGAAACGCACAGATTAATTCATTTCTCCGGATTTCTGTATACGAATACGCTCTGGCTTTTGAAAACAATCGATTCTATAAACAAATAAATAATTTGACAATATCGATATAACGCAACTCAATGCATTATTGCATTCTCGTTAATAACGTCGCGGACGACAGTGTTAATTGCCCTAAGTAAATATAATTTTTAATCTAACTGATTGTGAAAATCGGAAAAAAGTGTATTTCCTCGGATGCTCTGAGACTTTGAAAGCGAGACTAACCGCGAAAAGAAGAAAAGGAAAAAAAATATCGAGAGGATCGTGTCGAATGATCGGGGGTCACATCTGTGTGCTCGCAATGCGTTAAACTTGACGCGCGCTTTTAACTCTTTTTTACCTCAAGTCCACAAACCTCACGTCATCCAGTCAGTAAAATGAACAGGACGTCTAGCAAATAAACTCCCTACGGCAAAAATCGAAAAAAAGAAAGTATTAGGTTACCATATTCTAACGCTGTCGTCGCGCGCGCGACAATTAATAATTGGAAGGAAACACGAAAAGGGTGGAGGAGAAAGCGACAATCTGATCGCCCCCAAACGAAAATGAAAGAGAACTCGGAAGAGACTTAACACGGTAGGATGAACGCTGCCGTTGAAAATAAACCTAATTAATGGAGAGCCCTCAAGTCGATCTCTCAAGCTGTACGGCACATAAATAAAAATAAAAGAAAAAAAATATCGTCTTCCACGGTACAGCCGTCGTGTATTCTTGCAACACGACCGTCGATGGTTCGTTTATCCGTCCGATTGACTGTTTCCTCCATTGTTTTACGACACTTTTCGATAAAGGGGACGCAAGGATAAGGATGCGTTACTTTACTATTTCTTACACTAGTCCGCGGTACAATTCTAACTTGCGTGTAAACCAATCCGTGAACGTGCATCGACGTTAATATATATATTCACAATCACACAAGCTGTTTAGCTTGTTCTTTATCTGCATCTTCCAAAATCCAGGTGCCGAGGCTCGCTGTCTGTCGCTTAATCCGGACACGCAAGGCATGCAAACGTGCGCGCGTTTCGAAATAGTGAAAAAGAGAAATGCTAAACACAAGTCAATCGCTGTAAGAGTTTTGTACGTTTAAACCTGCCAAAAATATATATGTATATTATATTAATGACAGATCATTGATAAGTTCTCACGAGTCTATTTATCAATAGATGTATTGCAAATGTTTAGACTTAAATGTTATTCTACTGGGGAAAAATGGAACTTTTTGTAGAAAATCGTCACTATCCATATAATTATAATTACATTATATTATGTATATAATTTTTTTATAGTTATCCAATATATAAAATTCTTAGAAATCAATCAATAGCAATTATAATGTTTAATCTCAATTGTAAAAGCCCGTGCATTCTCTCGACTTCGTTCAAAAGCTCGATTCGCATTTTAGGTGCGCGCGAGATATATTCAGGACGAAAAGTCAAGTGGTCTAAAATCAATTTTAAACTTCAATCGGCACTTCGCTACACGTACATAAAAGTATCTCGACACGTACGACCTCGCGAGTGGCACCAATCAATGAAGTGTCGTGTTAAACCTTAAATCTACTTGACACCGCTCGATCCGCCGTAACGGATGTATCGTCGAACTGGGTTTTCCGTCGCGATTTCCGCAAATCTTCTCCCTTTTTCTCCGTTGAATACACCTATACAAGCCGACGTCGAGTAAATTTGCGGCAAGTAACGTTGCGCCTTCTTCGATTGTTCGCACTTGTTTCTCCCTCGCTCGTCCCACGAAGTACCATATGCCGATCCTTTTTTCTTGACGAGTTTTTCTCCAATGCAGACTTAAAGTAAAATAGGGCGGGTGTATTCTATTACAAACTATTTCAATAGTAAGTATGCATACGAATGTGTATACGTTAGCAACAAAGAGGGGAAGAAGGTGATCTCGGAACCAAAGCCGAGACCGGGATTCTGTCTTATTCCTTCTAGCGGCGATAAGGATGATAATTGTTGGTGCTCGACGTGGATCCTGTGTAACCCCTTTGGGGCCCACCGGCACCGCCGTAGTTGTCGGTTCCTGGCGCAGCAGGAACGCTCGACGACGATCCATATCTGGCGCCTGTGTAGAATCGCATAAAAGAACATAGTACTGCGTGCCAGGACGTGGCAAGAGGACGTAATCGGAGAGGGTGGTAACAGAGCAGTGGCTCGCGTTATTTCTACAATAACTCAAGAGACTGATCCTCGATAGGAGACCTGAGACACGTGAAAAACAATGGAAGCTTAACTCTTTGCAACCCGAATCACAAATGTTAATCATTGTGATCGAAAATAGATAAAATTTTCGTAATACAATGCTTTTACTATTGCGTGTAAATCCTTTGTAGATATATGCATTGGCCGCCAATGTAAATCTGATATATAAATTTGAGCGTTAATAAATAACTAATTAATTATTTGAATAATTTATTAAGGTTCGTGTATTTAGATATTTGTTAGTTCAAATGATTAAATACATGTTTGTGTTACTTCCAAGTTGTTAAAAGTATCCTTTGTTGCGGAATATTGTAGCAGCTTGGAGATACGGTAATATTTTTAACGTGATATAGGACTGCAAAGAATTAAGAGTGTCGGGATTAGCTGAGAAAAGAAGTTAGAACGGAGAACGGAGACTAAGCAGGGCAATCTAAAGTTTTCACACACTCCAAATTTAATCGATAATTTAGATAAACATTTGAGATCAAGTAATTACCAATTTGATAATAAAATAATAATTACAACTTATGTGTTTTATTATTATTATTATTATTATTAATAGCACATTGCGATCATAAAAATAGCTTTGGTTGAATTTTATATTTGGTTTAATTTTAGAAATCAATATTACTAAAAAATCAGAAAGATGAATATAAGTAAAGTTAATCAAATAACTTTACAAACAATTAAAAAATATGATTCGCGATATATAAGCAAAAATAAACACTTTATATGAGAAAATTACGCTATGCAAATTGATAATAATTGTACAAGATAAAGCATCAGATTTTCAATCATAATTTTAACAAAGGTTTTATTTTTAAAGAAATATATCTGTTAAAATGGAATCGATTTAAAAAAAGATAAATAATAGGAAATGCAAAAAACTTTAATAAAATATTGCCTTTATTTAAATTGCTTGGATTTATAAATAATTGACCAACTTTTCTGCAATAATATATATATATATATATATATATATATATATATATATATATATTTATATATTTATATATGTATATATTAGATACACAGAGACGACAAGTAGCAATGTGACAAAGTAAAATAAAAACAAAAAAAGACAGAAGAGAGAAGATATTTGGAGCGAGCAAAAGTGAAAGAAAATCCGAGGTAAGCAGTTTAAAGGTGCTTTGTGTAGGATCAGAGAACATATGTCTCGCTTCTAAAACGATCTGAGGCGCAGAATGGATGGGCGGACGAATAGATGGATAGATAAATAAATAGATGGATCAAATATAGATAACGGATGACTGAATGGATGGATAGATGAATAGACGAATACTTGGATGGGTGGGCAGATGGATGGTATGGATGAACGGACGGATGGAGTTTTGCGGAGTAATTCGAAAACTCGAAAGCGAACGGGCTAAATTAACATCACCGACCTAGATCTCGTATAAGAGGCTACCACACATCTTTCTTCCGTATCCGAGAGATCCGAGCGTGCATCATAGCGGCGGCTTTTTAGGACCTCCGGACGAGTTTCGGATCGCGACGAGAGTTCGTGACTAATTTGCAAAAAAGGGACGCCTGAAAAGCGAGGTCAATTCGTTCGCACCGACCTTACCGATCCGTTCACGGCAGGCATAAAACCGGAGTGTCATCACGATAGATTCTCTTTCAACGCTTTCCAATTCAATCTTATCTTTATCAATCTTTAACGTTTTTGCACTGACAAAAATATGTCGGTCAAGTATCATCAAATTGAAAAAAAAAGTTACTTTCTGAAACTAACCCAGCGATGCGAAGCGAATAATTAAATTTATTTAATTAATAGTTTATAATCGTGATATTCTATCCCAATTTTGTCTAACTAGAAACTAAAGAATTTAAATATTACGTAAAAAAAAAACAATAAAATGATTGTAATAAATTAAATTTTCTCGAAGACCGTAACAGTGACATCGTGTCTCGGTTGTTATCTCCTAGCATTCGCAATTGAAAAGCGTTAAATGAATCTATCGTTTAACGGCTTATATACCTTTAACGTTTAATTACTTAAGACAATTATAGAAACATCGTCACAATTAGAGTAACACATGTATATCCATAAAAAAGCGGGACACACCTTAAGACTTACTACAAAGATATTACGCTCTAAAGGTTAAGCGATAAAATTTAATGTTAGCTTAATAATGAAAAATCGTACAGCTAACATATGTGACGGTGGCTTAGTTAATCTTACTGTATAAAACCGAGACACACTTACTTCTGACTAATTTAATTAATTAATCCTTACTCGGTAATCTTACTGCGCGCCATTCTCGATTGCTGGAGAAACGAGCTCAAAGTCACCGCTATAAAATTAACAAATTGCAATATATAATCGAAACTATGAAGATACAACCGGTACGTGTGTTACGCGCATGTGGGGAGATTCCGGCCGGAAGTTGCGCGCGTTTCCACTCTTGCAGCCATTCTCTCGCATTCTCTTGCGCTTTTCCGCCACTCTCGCACTCTTTCCCTTTCCCGTTTTACTCGCGCACTTATGAAAACCTGTTTCTCTCTCGGCCTGTTCGGACGACGTCGACGGGTTTCTTTTTTTTAGCGTCTATAAGGATGGTAATTCGTATGTTGGATCAAGGAGAACCGTTGGGGACCAGGGGCTGCGTCTCCGTTGGGAATGAAGGTCGGACTTCCGGTTTCGATGTTTTTGAATTTGGGGATCGGGAGGACGTCTGCGGGGAAAAAAAGGTAGGGAAGATCGTTAGAGCTCGTTTCATGTCTGAAAAACGCACTTTTCTCCCTCGAGTGCCACTCCTCTGGAGGAAAACTCTCGAGCGAGTTTCGTGCAACGGTCGAGGGATAGTACAAAATGAGACAGAAGAGGAATAAGAGGGAAAAGAATGGAGAGAGAAAGAGGTGGATAGAGGGTTCGAGCGTTTTCTTTTTCTCTTCGAGGATGGTCTTACTTCAAGTGGCTGAACGGTCTTATGAAGCTCCTAATTTAACCCTTTAACCGAGTTTTTCTTTTCGTAACATTAACGCTGTAATTATATATTCTATGTTCAATGCAGCCTAATAATCTAAGTCTTATCTAAAATTATTATTTACGTATGATAATATGTGATATACGAATTCAAAAACAACATCGTACATTATTATAACACACAAATCGTCTCTATATCAAATAACTTATAAATTAGAAATCGTATTATCTAAAAATTTGTCCTGAGTTTATTTAGTTGAAAATTATATATATATATATATATATATATATATATATATATGTATATTTTCGTGCCATTTTCATATCGATGCACTTTTGGACGATTATTTCGTCATCTATATGTGTATATATATATATCTATCTATATCTACATACGTGCCATTATATCTATTGTATCATATTAATATGTGAAATACGTTACGTATGTTGCGATCTTTAACGTATAAAAATTATACGCACATTAAAATTACGGACGCCGGAGAAATATTTTAACTGCCTGCCCGGTTAATGGGTTAAGTGTACTTAGAGATTAAGCTTCGATTTATGAACATGTCAACACTAATGATACAAATGTCTCAATTACGAAATCAGGAAACTAAAAAAAAAGAAACTAAAAAAAAAAGCTTTTAAAGTAAATCTGTATTCAATTTGGACGTATAGCTTCGCTATTAGGAATTAAATTACCTTTAAGTAAATATACTGAAAGTGCTGACATGTCTAGTACCAGGCCAACTCGAAACTGAGACTTTCCCGTAACGCGAGAAAGAATTCGTTATTAAAAAAAAAAAGCAGTATCCAATGCAACAGAGCTCTGTTTTCAATATATACAAATTATTATGTAGAACGCCTCAGATTCGAGAGAACATGGCGGGATATGTACGTTGGGACGCGCATAAAACACTGCACTAATTAAAAGCTTGTTTCCACCGTTTCCGATACGTTTCTGAATTGCCTGCGACAATGGAAAATCCAAAGAATCCGATCAATATTTTTTAACAGTGGACCACCTCTGTAATTTCGTTCTCGTTAATGACAGCGGACACCGTGCATACGTAAAATTGTCGCAATATCGATTTCGTTAATTTCTTTCCCCATAAAGAGCACGCATCAATTTGCACGCGTCAGAAATTCTCGTTCCACGTTTAAATATAATTATATTCACGATATATCACTTTTCCAATGAAATATTTTTCGCACGTCGACGCAGTCGTATATTTCGATTGTGCGCACATGATCGCGTATGCACGGTGGGAATCGCAATGCGTGAGGTAATTGCAAAACAGAAGCGGCAAAAAGAAAGTAGAAGGTCATCTGGAACGTATATACCGGATGGACCGGTGTATCGATGGCGCTGATCCGAGGGATCGAGGGGAATCGATCGACGGACAGATGCGTCATCGCAATCAAAGTTTCTAAAAAGACACATGTATAATCTCTCTTCTCTCGCGCACTCGCATGCTCGCTGTCATTCACACCATGTATTATATATACAAATTATATATATATATATTAAATTATATATATATAAATTGTTCTCTTTAAAAGAAAATTCTTTAAAAAACGAGAGGTATTCAAACTGATCACTGGCACTCATATATAGCATCCTGCGATAATAACTCTATGCTAATGCGATCGTCACTATAGGAATAAAAATTTATGCTGTGCAGTGTTTTAAGTCTCTCAACCACATGAAATTATAGTTACACGCAACTATGTAAGGTGCAAACTAAATTAAGTGAAGGGATCGAGATTAGTTCGAGATTGACAAGATGGAAAAAAAATTTTTTTTTCATCAATATCATTTTCTATTTAATCATAATTTCTCATAATCTATACCAGTGTGTATTTTTACGAATAATGATCCATTTTTTCTCTATATTATATCATCATAGTAATCAGCATATCAACTTATCATCATTATATCATTATATATATGTGTTGTATATAGATTTATGTATATATATAATATTATATATATGTCTCATTATGATCGTTATTAATATTATTAATATATCTTAAGTATCAATTAATCAATTAATCCACTAGAAACACCGTTAAGCATATTAATATTAATATATATATATTTTATATATATATATATATATATATATATATATGTGTATGTGTTCAATGAATAATAATAATAGCGGTAAGAATAATCATAGTAATAATAATAATAGTATAAGTAGTAATTGTAATAGTAATAATAGTGGTAGTAGTAATAGTAGTAATAGTACAGTAACTATCATAATAGTACTGTTATTTTATGTGTCGTCGAGAGTGGGGGGAGGGAGTAAGAGCGTATGGTGTATGACGTACTCGTATGGGCTAAATAACACGACAAAAGCAACGTGTGTACGCGTGTGTGCGTGTGTGTGTTTGCGTGTGTGTGCGTGTGTATGTATTCGAACATGCTTACCGACAAAAATTAAGTAGCAAAGCAAAATTATTCCCAAATGGTTACATACATCTCATTTGTTCATACGTCCATGTAATCGATTGCACCAAGTACAAGAAATACATTTCGCAGAACAAATATATGACACTTGCGTTTGACGCAGTCAATTACATATATATGGATAAGTATTAAAATATATTAAACAATTCACGAGTAATTTATTTGTTCCTTAACGTTTTTTCGGCAAGCGCAAAATGTGTCGAAGGTAAAAAAGGAACAACGAGAAGAAATCAGCGGGACGAGTCGACGTCGATCCCTTCTATTTGGACCATCCTATCTTTACCGTTTTGCTACCACGTCGAATTGATTGATGTTTTTCCTTCGAAGACACGTCAAGGATCCTTCCGAAAAAAGAACGAACAGACACACGTTTTTCTAACACACATCTTTTTCCCGACTGCGGACAACTATATGTGTTCCTATCTTTGATTCATCCTCTTTCTACTGCCCGCCTATTTACCTTCAATCCTTCCGAATTTCCTAATCGATCCTTCTATCTCTGAATCCCTGACCTATGCCAGTTATCTGTGGGATTCATTTTCAAAGTGCCTGTTTCGTCCCAATTTCGACGTCCAACTTCTGAACATCCCTACTCATCGCTTCAAACTTCTGCTAACATCTGAGATTATCGGGGGTATGATTCACTTAATAAATCTGCTCCCGATACTTTTCTCATATATTCATATCTAGTTTCAGATTCATACTATACGTAACGTTACTGTTGTATCAATGTAACATCAGATATTCTATAAGTTTCAAATGGAACAATTTGCACTAGCCATTATAGATTATCGCCGACATTTAACGTTCAGACATTCTCAAGGAGAATATTTAAGAGCTCATGCACAATGAGAGGAATGAGGAACAAGGAATTGAACATAAAGAGAATTCATAGTTGCATCTTATTTCAAGACACAGTCTTGAAATACAATTTTTTAGATTTATTTTATTTTGAAAATTTTGTGTTTGAAGCAAGAAAGCACTTTTTGTTGGAAGCACATTGAAACGGTTAGCAACACGCATTAGCTTGCAATAATTATTTAATAATTAATATTTCATCAATTATACGACTGAGCTAAAAAATCTATATTCATGCATTTTCGTCTTCTATAGGAAACACGAAAATAGTTTTAAAAATCGTTTTAAATAGGCTAAAGTTGATGAAAAAAATCCAGTTCCCATATATTTTTATTAAAAATCGTAATTACATATAGAAATATATTCCAATGCACATGGTTCTCAAAGCAGAAAAATGATATAAAAATATAGTTTATTAAAATTGTTATTTCGCGCTATATTGATTCAGTAGCAATATTAACAATCAAAAAATTCGTACTAATATATAAGAAATAATCATTCTGGCGTTAAACGGCTCTATGAGAAACAGTTTGGCGGTACGTTACGTACAGTCTGAATCTCAATTTATAATGCAGCTTAATTAAACTTCGGCACGTGCTTTCGTTAATCCCGAAGGAACGCCTCGACCGACTTCGGTCTCGTCACACCCACACCACCACGCGAACCACAACGCCAATCGCAGAGCTCCGCTATTCCGCGTGAAAACAAACGCAGAAATTCGCGTCACGTCAAATCAATCTGATACGTGTACCGAAAACGCCACTCGTGCCTCCCTCGTCATTTGTCGTTCGCCCACGCCAAATCTCCCGTGGTCTCTCCCCCACCTATCGTGTCGGAGATAACATCGCTAAAAATAGATAACGATCGTTAATTATTTTTTTTTAACTACTTTCGTAATTTTCACTCATCGATTCATTTCTACCAGCTCCTCTGTTCTCTCGCTCTCTCCTTTTTTTTTCATTTTCGCACGCAGGACACCAAGAACGTCCCGACGAGTTCTAGTTTGACGATCGTTTCTTGTCGCATTTTGATAATTAACATTACGCACGTGCCCTACGAACCTACGAAACGCTCCGTCAACGATAAGGATATACGTCCGCGAAAAGAAAAACGGAGACACAAAGACACGAGATCGCAAGAGAAGTGCGATGACCGAGAGTCTCCTTCAAAGTTTGATTTGTGATCACGCGATTTCCTCCTCATTTCTCCCTCCCTTTCTCTCTTTTTTTTCTTTTTGCATTACGATTTCGTTCGGGGATCGGAGGGTGGTCCCTTCCGACAAGCGGCAGATTCGAGGGGGGCTTCGATTTGGAAATATTGCGCTGGCACTTTTTCATCACATCTTCGTTTTAATAAACACTAATGGTTTTTAGCTATGCGTTTTTTTTTTCCTTTAATGCAATAATACTCCCTATAGTGCTATAGTGCAGCTTAATAAACTTTACTCTGTTTCGCGTGGTTTTTTTACTTAGTAAGATTTGGCAAATCTTAAACCCCTGATTTCGACGCGCGACGGTCGCGCGCCAGCTTGTATCCCCGTACGATCTATGCTCCTGTATTACTAAAATGTATATCTGTGAACGTCTCTCTAAATATGTGTACGTATGTGTGTCTGCCATTTAGTTGTTAACGTCGGATATTTACGCCTACATGCTCACTCGTCGTCTCCTAATCGCTCATAATCGCGCAATCCTTTCGCTCATTTTTCCCCTTTTCACACGATCCTCTCACACCGTCTTTCCCCCATTGAGGAATCGAATCTATATTCGTATTTCTTCCCAAAATCTCTCATACTCTTCCTATCTCCTGTAGTTTTATGTTTCTTCTACTTATTCTCATCATTTTCTTAAATAATATTGACATCACAAAGACCAAAAGCTTGCACAACAGACTTAACTTCAATTTTCAGGCAATAAAATTGATAATATACATGAATAAATTCCAATAAATTATTCGACCTACTAACAATAAATAACTTTTTTAATGAACTTTTATGAATATATCAAACCTGTTTAAAAAGCACGAATGTATTCGATTCCTCCTTTAATCCATTTATTATCAATCGCTCGATCACCTCTCCTATCAATTCATTATCATGCAATTTCGTCAATCACTCGATATTTCATTCTCTCGCATCGTGCGCACGTCCATTCGCTTCAGTCACTTCGTACGTTTTGTCCTGCCTGTGATTTATCATATCCCATTTTTACTTTCTCCCATCGTCTTGCTTTCTAACAAAAGAATTAAATTACAACGACTTATATAATCAACGACTTAGATACGCTTTCCTTTTTCCTTTTACTTAAGAATTACGGAATAATTATGATTCTCACGAGAACACAATAGTTGGCATTTGTTGGTTTCATTAAAAATATTTCACTTTTCCTATTTTAATACTTGTCTACAACGGCCTTATTTCGAGAGTTACGAGTTTAATTAATTAATTAGACAATAATCGATACCTTAATTATTGATCCTATGCACCGTACCCTCCCTCGTCCCCGCCCGTTCGGAAAGAAGCGGGGCGTCTCGGGTGTCTCTATATATATAATATGTGTTTATGATAATTAAAACGAGTCAAGTGAGTTTCATTAATTACTTTTTTCCTTTCCTGCGTTAAGGTACTCTGAGATAATTGTTAATTTATAATACATTTGTACACAACTTATCTCTTAATCAATAATTATATCGATTTACCGCTACGACGTCTTGCCCAAGAGTTTTTCCACATTCATTCGTCTTTCACCCCGTCCGCCTCTTGCCGACGCCGTCGCACCCTCCGAAAAAGGTGCACACGCCGACCGTATATCGTCGCGATTTTAAGACACCGCGTTTAAAAAAAGTCCGCTTTATCATGTCATCGAACCACGAAGTAAAACGTTCGTACCGATAGTATAGTAAAAGAGAACGAAAATAAGCCGTCGACTTTGTTTCGCGCGTTGTTAGAGCAATTCATTTTTAGAGCTTACCTCGATAACTGCGAATCTTAATCTTTGTTTGTTCAGACCTTTTTTAATAAATGTTAAATGTTTTAGAATCGTTCGCGACGTGATGGGATATCGAGAACCGCGCTCGAAATGGAACGAAAGCGAGTTAATAAAAAAAAAATTTGCTGATTCCGGGCAAACGGAAATTTCCTTTGCATTTGTCTTCCCTCCGTAAACTACCTCGCGTTAAAAGAAAAGGAGATCTGTGGTGTGGAGCACTTTCGGTGTGTACTTTCTATCCTCGTATTATTTAATGCGATTTCGGCCTTACCCAGCTAAACCTTACGATTTTTCGTAACAGCTATCATCCTTAGGCGGAGGTAACGAGTTTATTAAACAACTTTTATTTTTTTTTTGTCCATTTATCGAGTAAACTAGACCGTAAGACGTTAGAGATAGCCCATTAACTATTAGTAACAATAAACGCGAACAGTCAGTTTGACCTTACAGCCAGCCTTTCCTAATTAACTCTACTCCGAGGATGTGATTTAATTAATTCCCATTGCAGTCTTTTCCAGGTTCGTCTTAAATATGTCCCTATTTATCTACCTAACCGAGTCCAGGTTTTCTTTTTTGCCGCGCCCGTTTCGTCTCACATGCACACCGGCACACCCACGCAGCATTCGGCCGCACAGGATTCTTACAGGACCACCAATTAAAACCTCTCACTCTCATCGTCGATTTTTTAATTAACGTTAAACATGCGCTCGCCTTACTAATCTAAGCTACGCTCTTTCTCACACGCGCCTTATTACTCCGTAGCCTCGAGAAGCTGTCAATATAGTACTTTATCAAGAAAATAGTAAAGTCATGGCTGATGACAATTAATTAATTAATTAATTAATTAATTACAAATAGAAATTAATAACAACAGTAGTTTTCGCCTCTATTTATCTCCCCCCCCCCTCTCTCTCTCTCACTTCCCCGATCTTTCGTTTTAAGTGGTACTAACGCGTTAATAGTTAATAGTTAATTAGTGATAATTGTAGCAGTACTTTGACACTTCTTTTATCTTTTAATAAGGTTTTGTTTTTCCGCTTTTATCCTAAGCCTAAGTGTCACGGCAATATTTCCAAATCGGGCTGAAGCGCGCGAGTATCGCGGCGTGCACGACGCGGCCTCGCGAGGAGAAACAGCAGACGCGCGATTTTGTATTATTTTCCCTCTTTTCTTTTTTATTCAGCTCGATAAAATACGCTAACTACTCGTTTGTATCGTATTATGCTTCGCGACGACCCTTCTCTCCGGCTGTCCCTGTCCGCGAAGGGACTGTCAGACACGAAAAGGGCCGTCGCTGTCGTGTCTCTACGGAGGGCAGTGGTCGGTTGAACGTATTTCGCTCGGCGAAATAATGTGTTGGACGAAAATAATTGTAACGTACGCCGCGCCGACGAGACGCGAAAGTTGAAAGCGATAGTACCGGCCTAGACGAGGCAATCTAGTCCGTTCTGACGAAACCCCGAAATTCCGAAATGAGCGAAACGCGAATTCAATCTCGATTCAATAATTGCCGCGTCATAGTCGATAATTGAATCCCAGGATTGGAAATGCAAACCGTTTTGACATCAACCCAAACTATTCTCTTGATTAATAAATTTTTCGAGCGGCTTCCCTGGCGCGCAAAATTTGAGCCAATATAGGAATGAAAGCGAAAAAAATTATTCGAATCTGTAACCCGCGCGCAGATCAATCGGATTAAACGCAACATTGCGATAATTTTCCAATAGAGTTAATAATCTCCATTTTCCCACAATTCCCACAATGATCAGGTAAATTGCCGCAATTTTTCAACGTTTATGTAATTACTGCTATTTTCGTCATTAAAAGTGATGTCGCAATTTCGAAATTGCTCTTATTCGCGACTCCGATTTTGCGATCCCATTCGCCAGAGATGCCGAGTCAAATCGTAACGAGCGGAAAAGAATTAAGTTAAAAGATAACGTATTAAAAGATATCCCCGAAACGTTCCAACCACCAACCCGTCCTATAGATTTGTCTATCAATATTAACACAATGACATCCATTGTGTTTTGCTACATCTCTGGCTGTTCTCCTACACTTACGCACACAAGTACAATGTGGCGTAGATGAAACATCAAACATTAAATATTACTCGTTAAAATATAAACAGTTATCTAGTTAGTATATGCGCATACAGACTCGTAAATACTATACTCGGTGTACCTCGGCTGTATATCCGCCGTTGTTTGCTTAGTAAATGATGTAAACGATGGGGCGAGCGCGGGTCCCTACCGACATAAAGGGGTAAAACGCGATACTCTATAGTTGACAAAGTTCCCCAAGCGCTCGTTTGTATATAAATCTCTCTCGTGTATGCGCTACTTTGAAAGCGTCTACGATGTGTTTGTGTGTTTATTCGATTTCTTGTGTGTCACATTTGCGTCGCGTCTGAATCACAAGCATTAGAGAATCGTTAAATGCAAAAGGTTCGACATATTAGCGAGCTAGGGTTGAGTTGGTCGGCAACTGTATAAACTTTGCGGTCGAAAAATTAATAAATGATCAAATGCGTTTAAAAAAAAGAGTAAGTCAATTTATTCATAAATAAATATAACGAGCAGACGCTTAGATGAAAAATTACATGATATCTCACTGATACAGCTCATTGATTTCAAAATCAATGCAGGTAAGGCCAGTACGATATGTTCGCGGGCGATTCTTTCGTTCAAACAATTAAGGGGATCCTGGACAGAGGACAATTACCGACAATTACAGTCAAAGCTCGTTCTTTGAAACGGCTTTATAAATCGCAAAATCCTTTTACAGGAGTAAAGTATAGGTACTGATAAAGAGTGGGATTATAAAAAATTAGTAATAATTGAAAAAAAATATAAAAATGCTGTCACCTCATAACCTTATTTTCTAATATAAACAGTTGTATAAGTTATATGTATACGAAATGAAATGTTCCCACTCTTCAGAATACGTGCACAAACAATAACGTACCTTTGAAATTGAGATTGAAAGCCTGAAATAAAAATTAGAGCTTCGACGAAATCGTGCATATTTTCCTCAAAAATATACACGCAGGCTAGTAAGCCAAGTAAGCAGAGATGGCGCAGCAATCGAACAAAGACAGATGTCATTTCGTTAGACAAAGACAGATATAAGAAAAACAAAATTAGAAATGTTGACATTATCGACACCGAGGAAGTTCGGCCGTCAGTCCAACATCCCCTTAAATTCACGAACGTTTCGGTGTTGAAAATATCAAAAGAGTTAAAAACTGACGCTCTGAACGTTCCGGAAATTTAATTATTTTAACAAAAGAATCGTTTATATATATAGCCCCACAAACATTTGTACAAACATTTGTACTCTTAAGATCTATCCAGACAAACTTGCACAAGTGCATAAGCATATGCATAAGACAATGGATTGGTCCAATTAATTTTACTTATGCTTATGTTTATACGCTATGTGCAAGTTTGCCTGCCTGGACCCTTAGCCTTACTTACAATTACATGAGAGCACAAAGGTCCAATTATTTTCATTCCGTTCGAAACTTTATTATCGTCCAAAACTCTTTGTCATCTCGTCGGTCACAACTTCGTTACGTGTCGTTACATGACTTTGTCCAAAAGACCGTGACAACTGCATTAACTGGTCAACGCGATTCTCGAACGAATTCGGCCAGACACATGTACGTTGCCATTGTGCACCTATATAATTAAATAAAACAGAAAAAAAAAGAAATTTTGAAAAATATAAAAAAAATTTCCTAAAATAAAGATATAACAGTATTTGCTTTATAAACCGCCGCGGTTAAGATTTATATAGGTTGCCAAACCATCGTACGATGATAGGGGATGCACTCCTATTCACACGCATGATCAATGATCGCGATTGGTCATTTAATTAGCCATTAGTAGTAATTCCTTAATTAAGTTCCCATAACGATCTAGTTACTGATTGAACGTACCATCTAATATTAACCATGACGTTTTATTATGAGAAAGATAAACTATTGATTCACAGGTTTCACGTTATCCTCTCCCTTATCAAGCCGCGAAATGCATTTATTATCTCGTCGCGCACTCTTCGACGTACTTATACGTCGTAGAATGAAATTTACAAGTATCGTATCTCTATCAAGTATAAGTTTGTATAGTAACCAAAGTCTAATTAAATATAAAAAAATCCAACAATTATTACAAAAACCCTCGCCGCGCAGTCAGTTCTTTTCGTCAGTTAGTTAAGTTTACGAATTACAACTAGTTTTATGCTTTACATCGATCTATTGGCAATGTTTATATAAGCATACATGTGCCAGGCATTAATTACTTATTTCATCCAAACGGAATCGAATATTGTGTTTACACGTGATACTCCCACTCGGCCCCTGTGATATCTCTAAGAGTTACCGTTAATTAACTAGTACTTAAACAAGAAAGTGTTTCTTTTCGGGTCCCAAGTGACTTAGAGACTGGCTTACTTAAGGAGAACGGATTAACTGTGTGTCACTAAGACTTCCCGACTGGTTTCTTTTTTAAAAGGAGTTTTACTTTCGAGTTTCGCTTAGAATACACCCTGACAGATCGATTGGGATATAACCGAGCCCCTCTCGGGATCGGTTTACGTGACGCGGCCGCAAATGTGACGTGCCAAGTAATACCAAAGAGATGCCAAAACAAATGATGTCCTTGCGATAGGGCAATGGCAATCCCCGATTGTTCCTTCCAAGTTTTTTTTTCCATTTGTCACCGTTCATTCTGCTATCCCGAACCTCAGTAGTCTCAGTTGCAAGAAATATCTTGAACGCGGATCTGCAGAAACGGATTGCCAAAAATTGGCGCAGCCCAGAAAAATTGCGCAATGAAATAACTGCATCGATGCTGAACTGAATTATAGCAACCGTTTGCCAAGGATTGATGAAGGTAACTATAAAAATGACCTAATTCCATAGACTGAAATTGCTGTGGATAACCCTGTAGAAAAGACGTACGAAAGATAAGATCCAACTTCCCTAAAAAGAAAAAAATTGATGATTCTTACGAATATTCCTCCGCACTTTATCCTACGCATATTCACCAAAGTACTCGAGATGAACATCGTCTATTTTGTATTTTCACGATTAAACAAGAATAACTGCCTACGATTAAGCAAGTTAAAAGCTTCAGTCTCGATTTGTGCAATGCTATGTCGATCCGAGTCGATCGAATAACAATCGTCGAATAGAATCTAAGCCTTATTTCTACAACGGTTGACGAAAAATATCCTTGCAACTAACATTACTCCGTCAACAGCGTCGATAACGCGCCTATTTTCCACAAAAAGGAAAAAAAAGGTAGTGTTATGTATCTGGTGTAGTTGTTGTATTTATCTAGTATAGATTTTATATATGTATTATATATATATATATATATGTACGCACGTGTGTGTTGTGTGAGGGAGCATATATTTACGTACGTGTCGGACATACGCGTGCACGAATGACCGTGCATACAATGTACATACCTTTAAAAAAATACTTATGACCCCTGTACGATATACGCATATATTTTTAAAGGTATACATTTATACGAGCAGACATACGAGTGCGTGTACATACACATATGTCGTAATGAATATATATATATAGATACATGATAGAAGTAGCGTGTAAACAGTGTTCTTTCAACATATGCTTTATGTTGGTTATTCATCAATCATTAATCATTAATGTAGGAGCTACAAAAGAAATTATGCTCTCAAATATCGTTCACTTGCCTTTTTAAACTTAACTCTCTCTCTCTCTCGCTCTCTCTCTCTCACTCTCTTTCTCTCTCTCTCTTTCTCTCTCTCTCTCTTTCTCACATTTCCCTGTCTCTCTCCAAAAGAAAACCTCCTACACCCTTCCTTCCTCTCTGTTTTTCAATTCTATATCGTATCTTTTGGCGTTTTTTTGCGTGAAAGAATTCAAATAGAGATCATGCGCCTCGGCCTGGAACGTACACCTCTGTGCTGTCCAAAAGATGTCCGACTTCAAATCTCATGATTGCTTATTTTTCATTTTTATCTCCCGTTTTTCTATTTCACCATTTTTATCTACAGAGTTGTTATAATTTCACTGACTTTCTTGTAAAGATGTAAACTTTATTTAATATAATTATTTAATATAATATATTTATTTAATGTGTAATCAACCTTCAGAATACTTAAATATTTTTCACTCAACAATTCTTGTTAAAAAATAAATAAATAAATAAAGATACGTCAACTTTATCTGTTGTTTACAAAACTTCTTTAGTCATAAAAAACATAAACAAAGTAAATTATTATTTAAAATTTATTTTCTTTTTTAATAAATATCTTTTTAGTTTTTAATAAATTTTGTTTTAATAACTGTCAAGAATAAATTTTGCGTACATGTTTTTTTATAAATAATAATTATACCTAAAGCTCAAGATGTGTGTTTGATGACTTTCGATATAATTTACTCTCATTAATTTTTTTATATTGTATCATCACAGCTAATAATGTTCAAAGGCTCATAAATCGCATGTCATAAATATAGAAAGTAATTCACCCGGGCTTATCTGTCTCTTATCTTACAATAATTGTTCAATGTGAGAATCAATAGTGTCAAGTCTGCATCTATCATCTATTGATGGTGATAAATGGTTATCAGTAGAAGAGATAGTTCATTGAACATTAATTGTAAGATAAAAATTTAACGGTAATCTATCTGCAACGTAATAGACCGATTAAAAATTATTCGATGTTGTAAACAGAGTAAACTGACAGATAAAATTAAATGAAACGTTTCGTTGAGGTACGTTCGTCGCAGGCATAGACCTTTCATGCGCAAAATATTCTTAGAAGCTTACAGCTTCCACTGCGGAATTCCTTTTGTTGTAACGGATATTCTAGATTGGATCAAACACAATTGAATAGAATATTTCGTCGTGACATCATCAAAGCGGAAAGTCGAAAAGTCGAACATCCTCTTTCAGCACAGGGAGTCATTAAATTCGAGGCACTGGGAGTAAGACGGATGGAAAGCGCGCGAGCGTAAAGATCATTTAACAAATATATTCTTATTATTGAGACGGGCATTACGGCGTCCGCCACGTTTTTATTTATTTTTTTTATTTTTCAGAAAATCGCATATCGCATATGCAAATAGCCAAATGCGCATGCAGCACACTTGTGTGATACTACTAAACTTACTACCATAGATTTATCTCATTTATTCTCTATTTTATTCTATTCACGATTAGCTCGTAAGGGGATACGACCTTACCAATACAATGCTAAAAGTTTACAAGTATACAGGTCATGTTATTACAGTTAATAATTTCATTTATTATCGTTACAATCATTACCAACTTTACGTCTATTACCTTATTACTTCACACTAAAATATGATAAAAGTAGATCAATCGATTCTCTCATCGTACCGTGTGCGAGATATTATTTTAAAGCATCCCAACGACTGTAGGAATTCCATTCTACTAAAATCGAAATAACCATTCGACCGTTCTCGAGCGAAATAAATAGCGGCATAATATATTCCCCCCCCCTTCTTGCGTCAAAAAAAATTAAAAACACCCTCTCTTTGTATATATCATTTTATCTCTTTTCTTTTTTTTTTTTGTATTAGTGGCTCTCAATGCAATCTAATAAGATCTGAGAATCATTAAGTCTCTCGATCACGTGCCTCAAGATTCGATGATCAAAATAATTATACGTTTTATAGGACTTTATTTATTCGTTTCATCTCCTAGCTAACTTGCCCAATTCGCTAATGCACTCGTGGTTTTTTTTGTTTGTTAAAAATCGCTGATCACTCTCCCGATACACTCATTACTTCTCAGTACTGTGTATTTTCGGATCATTGGATTGTGTGCGTGTGTGTGTAAGAATCGTGGATAGAGTATATCTGTCTTGCGTGTGATTTATCCCGCTAAGGCGGTCTCTCGATTCCTCCTTCTCTCATCTTTTCTCCTCTCGTAACGATTGAAATATCAGCCCGCTGCACAAACCTTAACATAAACATATTTTAGAATTTTCCCTTATATAAAACTCACTTGTTTAAATCTCTACATTGTTTTTCGCACTATATACGTTTAAGACAATAATTACCTTGTCCTATCAGACTCGCAGGAGAGAAAATCACCTTGTAATTATAATTTAATGCCTTAACTGCTTCTATGTAAACGTAATTTAGAATATATCTCGTGTGTGTATAACACATTTGTCTCTTATATTAATCAGCTTTGTCTCATTTGAAATTATTATTATTTTTTTTTACTGCCTTATACTCGCGCCCGCACGTGCGAGCGATTATCACACTACCTGAGTACAATATATACCGGCGGCCTCTTCTTTATTATCTGACCTCACGCATTGTCTTAATACAGCTAAAGAAAAAGCAGGCTAATGAAGGTTTTGGTCTTGTCGAGATTTCCGAGGGGAATCGTACGTCGATATTTGTTTTCGGTTCTTCGCGAAAATTACGTTGTGTCGATCGATATTCAATTATCCGAAACGAAGCAAGATCGATTTGACAAAGAGTAGACTCAGGCAGTGACGAAACAATACCTTATCGCCGAAAATGTGTCCTTCTTCTCTCGATTAATTCGACGCGTTATCGCGGCTGCACTATAATGTTCGTTTCTCGACCAGATCTCACGGTTTATCGGCAGATAAATGCCCACCCTGTCTAATATCGGTCTTACCTATCTGCTATTGAACGACGCGATTCCGTTGGAGAGATTATGGTGCACTATGGTAATAATAAAAATAATAATAAAGAAGAGGAACTGCGCGATGTTCGCAATTTTAAAGATTAACAATCGCTTTGATGAAAATGCAACAGCCAATGATTACACATTGCGGTACCAACTAAGACACATATATTATAATAATTAAAAACGGCAGGAGAAACTCATGTATATCAATAGAAAGTGTTTTTTCCACGATGGAGTTACGATACGAGTAATAAGTAGTTAAGTGTAATATTTAATTATACGACCAGTCTTTAGTGTGCGGGACGATAAAACGTGCGCTTAACGTTAAAAACAGACATTTCGCGACGTCCCCGGAATTATTTATACATTTAAGGACATTTCTTTAAATATCGAAATACTTAACTTGCTTGGCAAAAAAAATCTAACTCGCATGCTACGCATTCGCTTGTAGGATGAACAAAGATGAATCCACATATTATCTAATTAAGTTAATAGAGAAAAAACCAACGACTTAACTTAGTGGCTGTAATATTTATAGTTTCCTTCTTTATATATGCTGCGTTTCGCTCCGACTGTACGTTAAAAAAAATAGTCTAACACGAAATCGTCTAAATGCATGAAAAACGGAGAGAGGCATTTACAGATACATGTGTGTGTTTGTGTGTATGTGTGCGTGTACGTGTGTGTGTGTGAAAAGATAGTAAAATTTCTCATTTTTTATTTAAGAAATGAAATAAGAGATTACAATTACGGATACGTTCTTTACAATTATGGAAAGTCACCATAATTTATAAATTGCGAAAACTGGCACGATGATTAGTTTAGCATTAATAAAAAAAAAAAACAAGTAAAACTGCTGAAATTTGTACGCTCTTTTGCAAGCATACGTAACAGCGCAAAGAAATAAAAACAAATTAATTGAAATCTAAAAAAGTTCTAACAGTCAAACTTCTTATAAGCAGTAAAACGAATTTTTTATAAGCAACCCAAATAGATAATATTTTTGATCCAACAGTAATAATTTTATCAAAAAAATTGTTTCATTTTTAAGAAAAATGTTTTAAAAATATATACAATACTCAATTCGCTCTCCCCGTTTCTCAAAGTCATGATTGTCATATAGAATAAGAAACCTAACGATCTGTAGCAGATGTCGAATACAAAGATATCTTTTAAACGCGTTTAATGTCCCATATAGAACAGAAATGAGGGATGCCTCGATCTACTTAAATAAAGATGACGGATTGTCGAAAGTATCGCAATAAAGGCGTTTCAATACTGAACCTAGGGTTTCCTTACAGGATACTCGGCATATAAAATGCCTTCCTTTAAAAACGAAATAAATACGAGCGATTCAGAGCAGTAAGAGTAGATAAACATAAGACAGGGAGGAAAAAAAGAGCTCAAAGAAACAATAATTAAAAAAAGAGAACAACAACAACCCTGAGAGCAAGCCGCACAGTTCGCGAAAACCGCGAATGAGGCAGGTAGTAACAACGGCTAGAATCAAAGTATATCTTCCCTATATGCTATCTATTACATTAATTAGATGCGTCATTTCTGTATTTAAAAATACTAATAATATTGCGTTGAATATAAATATATTATCTGTTATAATTAGTAATCGTCAATTATATTCGAATAGTCCCGCTCTAAAGCCTCCTTCGTCCTGCCTTCGTTTTGTGTTTTTTAAATTTCATTTGCGCCACCGCTTCCGCTTCCTTCTCCCAACTATATTACCGTCTCATAATCTAAAATATTTTGTATGTACATATAGTTGTAGCCATTAACTCTTTGTAATCCTTTCTTTTTTTTCCCTCCCCCGTCTCCGCGCTAGTATTTAAATTTACTTTTATCCGTCTGAGACTCGTTAATATAATAAATTAATTAGCTCGTTTATACCAATCCTCATACCAAACGCATCGATTATACTTAAGTGTCCTGTACAAATCAAATGTAATAACCGCATTTCCTTAACACCTCGCATACACTTAAGACTTTAAAATTCACGCTTTAACTTTAGTTAAAAATCGATAATAGTAAGGAATACAATATTAGTTGTAATAATTATAATTGATACACTATAAAGGTTCTTATTCCGCATCGTTATTTATCGGTATTTATTCTCTATAAAATAAGTTGTAAAAAACAGCCGTAGATAAAACACGTCGCTATTATTTGCCGCTCCCTCCTTTGCAAGTTAGGTATTAAATAACGCGTTATTTATTTAGAACAACCATAGTGTTTTTTCATCACGTTTTCATTTATATATTTTTCCCTTACGAATTTATCGCTTGAATGTTCGATAATATGTTAACTATTTAACCCTTTAGTTTGCAAACGCTGTAAATATATTTTTTTTCCGGGATTAAAAACTAAAATTGAAAATTAGGATTTGCTTTTATAGAAGTTCTCAATCCAAATTGAGTAGAGGCAAATAAAAGTTTAAGTAAATCAACATCGAAACTCTGTCTTCTTACTAAAATTTGACATCGTTACATTGTATATATGTATTGAAATTTTATTTAGAATATAGGACTTAAAATATAATGAATTTATATAAATATAATGCATTTTAATTTTATTTATTAAAAATTTTAGAACAGCCGCAGCGCTAAAAGGTTAATTAGTTTGCTTATTTTGCGCGTTTAGAGGTAAAAGTATGTGTGTGTCTGTGTGTGAATACGTGTTCATGAGTGTATATCGTTTATCTGTTTCCTTTGTATTATCATAATAATTAGGGTGTAAAATTGGTTGTTTGATTGAGCTCTCTAGTTCGCACTTTTGTTTCGTTATGTGTTTAGTTAATTGTGTTATTGCGTTGATCCCAAAAGTTCACACGAGTCGCGTTTGTTAACATTGCACTCGTTTTTTTTCTTCATCCGATTGGCGTGTACATACAACACCGGCTTTTTCTCTGCGATACATTTCTCGTCGCAGACGAAAAAGAGAAGTTACCATTATAAGATTTCTAACAAAATGCAAAGTGGTTTCTAAATTCGAAATCGATATACCCCAGTAATAAATACAGTCGTAAAAAAAAAGATTGGCTTATTCTACAGCTTTGAATGCAACGCGATTCAACACTTTATTGTCAGGATGCGTAACAAGCACTAATGACATGAAACAGCGAAATAAATAACGGAAAGAATGCGAAGAAAAATTAAATTAGCAGTCGATCGTTTTGCACTTAAGATACAATGAAGCCTTACACTGTCGTTCGATGGACAAGGAAGCCTTACACTGTCGTTCGATGGACAAGGAAAAAAAATTATGGGCAATAGTAAAATTACGTTATATGAGATCACATTTATAACGCTTAACGAAATTGCTGGATTCTGTAACCGTAATCTATTTAATTACACCTTTACGTGTGGTATATAAGGTCTATCTTGGTGAATTATACATTAGCATAATACTCGCCATTCTCATCGATAAAGTAAGACACAACGCGACCCGCTCGGTAATTAAACATGAGCATTTGGAGAGCACTCTTCCGAAATATTCCTCGTTTAGATCTATGGTAAATCCTACAGAGTAAATACAATTAAGTCATATATTTAATCAGGTAAACTTTTCAGGTCGATATCCCCCACCGAGACATATCCACACGATTACAATATACCCTTCCCTCCACCTTATCTATCAATGATCTCGTTCTACTGATCTAAAATTTAAACACTTATAAGCATCATCGCATATTTCATAATTATCGTCGACAGTAATGATAGTGTAATAGTAATAGTGCAGTTGTAGTACTTGCAGTAGTAGCAATATAGCAAGAGTAAACAGTGATAAGTATTAATAGTAATAATAGTTGTATACAATAGTAATAATAATATAGAATTAATAGTAACAATAATAATCGTAGCCTTAAACGTGCCTAATAGTATTATAAATCGGAGGTAAAAAATAAACCAGTTTCCACGTGCATTACAGTATGGTCGAACAGAAGCCAGTCCGACGGCCACACACTAAGTTCTTATAATACAATTTGTAAAAATATTTATGATTGTTTGTCAGGTTTTCTTTTCTCCTTGTCCCCTCCCATTTCGCGCGTTGATATCATTTCCAAATCGTTGGAAGAATAGGAAAGCAGCTTGCTAAACTAATTTAAGGAATCAGTATTCAAAGTATCAGTAAACAAGAAAAAAGAGAAAAAAGGAACTGAGGAAAATACGTATTTAAGATATTACTAGTGATATGACATGAAAGTAAAAAAGGACGCCTACAGAAATCGCATCCTGCTGCTGTGTGTCAGATTTATATAGATATACATACACCATATTAAAATGTTCTATATATTTTACACTATTCTCTGTAGTCAGCCTGTGTGATCGTCTTACTTAATTATCTCGTCAATTATCTCGTTATATCATTTTTTTTTCTTCAATTATCCGGTAATAACAACTATTTAATAAATACAAGATCGTGGAGGGACGAGTGTCTCGAATGTGCAAGTCATTCGCGCTGACTTTCCATCAGAGACCATAGTTTAAATATTTCTTTTCGTTTATTCTTATCATCTGTGTTACATATACCGTGTCTGCTAACGATTAGGAAGTGAACAAGCATCTAATTTTGTGCTTGCCTTGAGAAGAATTTCTTCTCGAACGAAAACTTATTCACCTCCATAATAAATGCCATTAACGATTAAATGATTAGCATTCCTGATTCTTTACGCTCGCTTTTACTTTGTTTACACACTTTAGAATCTTTTTTTAGCACATTATTTGTATTTTTACAATTTAATATCGCGCTTCCTTTCGTCTATTTCCCAGTGCCATACAAACTTCACTTGCATCATGGGTATGTACCCTAACACTGTCGATTTGTTTATTTTACTTAACAATGAATATTTAATTTATATTCTTTATCCAGAAAGATCGTGAGCCGTTCTCACGAGCGATCAATGAAGAAATCAATATCTGAAAAAAGCCTTAAACTCCTTCTTTGATATTTCCGTTGGCCAAGTTTACAAGATGTGTTTCGATATTATCAAAAAAAAGGTATCCGTTAATTCGACCGCTCGCGAACGACATGCTGGCATGAACAAGAGACACTTTGCTTTTTGTCGTCGATTTTGTTTGCAGATCTTAGCGACTTTTTTATCGAGTATTTTATTGTACAACTAATCATAACTCTAATTGGCTGGTTTCTACAAAAATACATAGTGCCAAATTTCTCTAAATGACAGGTATCTTCCTCTAAATGGCATTTCTAATGCGTAAGAAACGTGAATCGACAGAAGAATGTCTCATGTCATGGCGCAGATTTCACGATCAACATACAGTTTGCGTTTATCTTGAATATAAAGAAATAACCCACGAGCAAGGCCAAGCCATTCAGCGCATCTCTCCAACTCGAGTTAATTAAAATGGTCATGAGGTGGGCCACTCTTTGAAATCAAAGCCTTGCTGGCCGGGTTTAGGAGCGCTGGCGGCATACCCACCTTGACTATTTTCTCCTCCTTGATACGAACGCTGAGGATAAGAAGTATCAGGGTAATTACTGTATGCAGAGTACCCAGTGTAATCTGGAGTCTTGGTCGAACTGCTGCTGGATCCCGGCGCACCAGAACCGGTATTTTGCCGCGAATACATGTCACCTGCAACATTTGTATACAACACTAAGTCATCGTGCTTATCTCGTTCTAATAAGTTGTAAAAAAAATGTAAAGAAAGTGAAGTTAAACATCATGGTGCTTAAAAAATTATTAAATCTAATTATTTACGGTGTACACAATTTACATGGTACACTACCTTATACTACTATCTAAACATCGTAATATTCAAAAATCAAAAGAATAAATAATAGATAAAATTAACATACAGAAATATACAACTATTACTTTTATATATGAAATAATATTATTGAAGAATATATATATACATAAGGTTTTTTCTGTTTATTTTCTGTCTGCATTTATTAATTTTATTTTTTTGCATCTTTCAATATTGAGAAATAAAGATAAATAATCAAACATCTTTGCTATATGACAAAGATAGATTTTTGAAACAACTTTTCAGAGACAACAAAATAACATATTTTATTCCGCTTATGTAACAAATTGCAAAAAGCATCATAATAGTAATAGTTTTCTGTTTATGAAAGTCTTAATCATTCTTTTCAATTATTAAGTTTCTTTTAAAAAGATTATATTTAATCACATATAATGTATAACATATATACATATATGTATACATATATATGTATACATATATATGTATACATATGTATGATATAAGTATATATTAAAAAGATATAGTTTATATATAATTATAAATATACATGAATTTTTTGAAATAAAACTTAATAATAAAAAAATTTATAAGAATTTATATTATTTACTCTTATATCCTTATAACACTGCAAATAATTTTACTCTGCAAACATCTGCGCATAAAAGAATCTCGCACCTAGTATCTAAAGTCTTATAAAATTAAATCATATACAGCTATTACATGAACTTTAAATCAGCTATTACAACATCAAGATAATGAGATCAGTATTCATATATTAATTTATATATGCGATTAATTTACTTTTCAATATCAATCTTTACATGAGAAATGTAGAGCCACGCAATAATAAATTATAATTATATCAAAAATTTTCTAAGCAACTTATAAAATATCTAAATCTTGTTAAAAATATTTTAAAGTAATAAATAATATACACTCGAGATATATAACTGCTTTAATCATGCATTTAATATCAAATAACTATTTATTTAGTACCAAATAACTATTTAGTATCAATAACTATTTAGTATCAATAACTATTTAGTATCCATAACTATTTAGTATCAAAAACTATTTAGTATCAAATAACTATTATGATCATATAGTAATAATAAATAATGTATGATAATAAATGTATGAACAAGCCATTTTAGCACCTTAAATATTTAAATGTCTCATATTTCTCATATACAATTATAGTTTTTGTACTATACATTTGTGCTCACAATTATCATTTACAAATTGTAAAAATCAAGAGACACGGCAGTGTCTCGCGCCAAGTGTAACGCGCAAAGTTGCACGTTACACTGACGCTATTTTACTTTAAACAACAAATAATATAAAAATATTCACATACAAATAACTCAATTTTTACAAATAAGATATTTATATTAATTACAGGCTTCATTAAGTGACACAGTTACAGTTAAATACAAACTATGTTTTACAATAAAAAGCACTAGGTAGACATACATTTATTACACACAGGCAAAGATATTAAAAATATTATACTGATCTCAGGATCTTAAAGACGAATTGATGTCGGTTGTATAATTTCCATTGTCTTTTTAAAGTTTTATAGCCTATAAAGCAAATAGCTGGTAGTTATTGACGTTTCAAGAATAGATCATATTTGTAATTGTCAATAGAGAAGACATTAATTCGTCATTAGTCAAACAGGCGATAAAAGGAAATAGAGGAGAGAATACAGAATATTATTATCCTGCATCACAAATAATTATAGAACATTAATTTTCTTTAACTTTCGGCATTTGTAAAGTGATTATTTTTCTTTTATAAATTATAACATGCTCTCGGATCTTGGGACAAAAGTATCTTTTGAGAATCTGTTCTAAATCTGTTATGATATGTATACTATCAAAGTATGCAATACATATATATATATGTATATATATATATATATATATATATATATATATATATATATATAATATACACACATCACATACACACACATATATATGTATATGTCATTTCCAATGATAAAAATGGTTAAATAACTCGATAAATGGGTACTGGCAGGGTACATGCTTTTCGAGAATCTATACGTAAAAAGTTAAGCGTAAAAGGTGTGTTTGAAAGACAGATTAACAAAATGTAATAAAAAAATTTGCAGAGGGAAGGAATATCTGGGATAGGTCAGGACGCTTCAGTAAAAAAAAAAAAAAACTGTAATTTAACGTTATGGCTCAGAAATTACCGTTTCTAATACTCGAGGCGTGATCTATAACATCGTGTAGCGAATAAAACATGAGATAATAAAGCAGATATGATGGGAATAGAATAGTTGGACGAGCGGCAGTGCGTCAAGCGTACAGCAAGCATTACTTTCGATCCAAAGAATGAACAATATGCAACGAGCATATGGCTATATCCCACTATCCCCACTCAGTTCAAGCAGAAGCCAGTATCTATACGCCGTCTTCTATTTATTCTATATATATATGCAAAATGTACACGTATAAAAATATAAATGTGCACACGCGCACATATGTATGAAATTATATTTCAAATGAAATTATAATATGAAATTATATTTCAAATGAAAAAGGGTGATTTCTGAGCCTTGTATACTCATTGTAAATGTAAGTACAAATTTTATTCTACTTCCTTCAATCTCCATTGTAATAGCTATCACGTTATTCGTCAAATGTACAAATTTTCAGTGTATTAATTATTAGAAACTCAAGCATAGTATGTCAATGCAATTTTTTATTTAAAAAATAAATGTTATACATGCTACACATAATCTATACCAAAATATTTAACGTAATACTTTAACCATTCATTACTTTCTTCTTAAAAGCAGAATTACTGTTAAAATCGTACAATCTTGAAAAAGTATAAAAACGTTAATATAATGTTACAAAATTCATCAAGCCTATTTATCTCGCAATTGTTAAACTATTAATCCAATTGTTAACATACATATATGTGCTATCACATAAAATATCGCAGTTAACAAAGTCAGTTATGAGAATTGGAGGAAGTCTCTACGTCACAAACCAAAAAAAACAATGAACATTCTATATGTTGAAAGCATCAACCCTTTGAGTACGATGAACCTATATGTACGTTCAGCGAAACTCAATCGGTGTGATCTATGGATTCATATGTATACGACAAAAATCGTTGGCGTGGCTTATGGACTTATATATGCGTTCGATGAAAGTCATCAGCATGGCTATGGACTCATGGACTAATATATACGTTTGGCGACGTCTCCCTTATATTCTCAACATAAGTAAAAATTATGATATACATAGCATGATATACATAGCATTCCAATCACAGCCGTCATTATCGCGATCACCAAGTGCATCCATAGAGAACGTTCAGCTTCTAAGTGCTCCGTACTCAAAGAGTTAATTCTCTCGAAGACCACTAGACATAAAATCAGGCTGGTATAAGAAATTACATTGCTGTAGCTAGGCGCATAGAATTAGGTTCAGAATGGAACTAATTGCGATGCCAAAAGGGTGGAAAAAGGAAACTTTGCTTGACTTGAGCTTGAAGACTCACCCTGCGGGCCAGAGGGGTTCGAGTTGGAGTTGGGCTGCGAGGAGTTGGGCTGAGGGGGCTGGGGTGGGGGCTGGGTCCCAGGAGGAGGCCCATTCTGTGGCATGTTCCAGGAGCTCCAGGAGCCCCCAGGCCCGCCTCCCGCAGCCCCGCCAGTACCCGCCGTGGGCCCGTAGCCCCCTGAAGCGGCCGCCGCCGGCCCACCTGCGATCATCAACCACACAAAACACGTGTCACCGACCGCATGTCACAGCTCACCTCATTTTTCTTACCACTCTGTTTAATTTATATCACTATTGTTTTTCCTCTAATTTGTTACAAATGTAAAGATGTCTCTACTTCTTCAGCGTTACTTAAGAATGCCTCTTCGGCGACTTAAACATTCATGCTTGGTTCTCTTAATGAATAACGTGGAAGAAGAAAAAGAAGAAAAAGAAGAAGAAAAATAAAGCGTTAGATAGGCGATGATAGTATATGCAAAAGTTGTTCTTGCAAAAAACATTAAATATGTGTATATGTCGTAGAGTATAGATTACAGCAGTATAAGTAGCTCTATTTTATAATACATAAATGTGACAATTGGTACCGTGAAATGTAAGCATGTGACATGTTATCATACCCAATGTTAGTACTTGCTATCTTTAAGCATATTAGAGATAGTACACTATTTTTAACATAGCAATTGGTGCTTTAAGATAATATGTTGTAAATAAGTGGAGTAAGAATATCGTTTTAGTGTAAAACAAAGTCTGTGTAAAGATTCAGGCAAGTAAATTTCAATTAAAAAATAGATAAAAAGATTAAACTTAAAGAGAATCAAGCATATTTATAGATAAAATAATAAAGTCTAATAGAAAAAACGATATAAGAAAGATTAAACTTGAAGAGAATCAAGCATAATATTTATAGATAAGATTATGAGGTTCAATATTTCGAATACGTATATATTTAAGATATATGTTATGTCAATCCAAACTAAGTGTTATTCACAATACTTAGAGATAATTAGTTAAAGTTATATCATAATTATAGTTGCATATTTTACATGATTACTATAATATAATAATTACTAATAAAATCTATACATATCTATACATTTATATCAGACCTGGAAAAATTAAAAACTAAAAAAAAAATAAGTTATTTTCAAGAATATTTATAGAAATAACATTCTCTTTTAAAATTGCATTATGTTAAAGTTATACGATCCGCTTGTTATAAAATAATAATAATAATAAACAAAACACAAGTCTGGGCTGACATAATTACTTAGTATTTTAACTTTCTTTGTATCACAACACAGCCTATTATATATTTTTCTAAATTCTTTCTAAAAATCTCCAGGGGGCATCGTAAAAGTAGATCGTATTATATTATAATTTGTAAATTTCTCATGTTCTTATCTTTTTCTTTCTTCTTCTAACCTTTCTAAGCAGGATGGAAGAGGATAGGAACAGGATCTATTATGTTCATTTAAGTAAAATTTTATTGCTACCTAAAGTAGGTATAAACGAAGTTGATACTTTTGATCAGACTTTAACAACTTTAGAAAAATTGTTCATATAGCGGTTTAACCACATGTGTCAATAATATTACCGTAAATTTTAATTTTTCCAGCGAGTATTGATATCAACGTCGTTCATAATCATGTACCCTGTGTAAAATAATGCAGTAATCCATTCAATAATATTGTCAATTTCTATTGCTCAAATAAATTTTCTTTAAAAAATCTCTTTAACTTTGCCAACTGAATATCAGCTGTTAATATTTTACACCGACAATATAATCGACAGATTGGAAGACCATTTTTTTTACATATATCAAAATTTTCTAAAATTTGCGTACCTCGGTCAATAAGTTATTGCTATCAATATCGGGCGAAAAGTGTGTTGAATTGCATTAAAACTGTCTCATACTAATTCACAATCGATTGGATTAAGATCTCGATTAATAGTTGCTAATAAACAGAAGAGGGGAAATGCGTGGCTTTTCGGAATTACATCCGAACTCACCATAGCTTCCGTAACCTTGGGTAGCTGCAGTAGGTTGAACGTTATAACTGCTAGCACCCCATTGATGCGGCGGCGGCGGCGGGATTTGCTGCTGCTGCGGCGGTCCTGGTGGTGCGCCCCAGCCCTGAGCATTGTACTGGGTGCTGTATCCCGCGTATCCACCGGTTGGCGGATTGGTACCCCAACCCTGATATTGTTGCATCATATTACCAGGCGGACCCATGGGTCCTCCCATCATGGGCCCACCCATCTGCCCGTTCGGTCCACCCATAGGCCCCATATTTCCGGCCATTCCCATCGGTGGGCCACCTTGTTGAGGTGGGCCCCACTGACCCTGATGACTATCGTTCATTTTGCTTGATGAATCCCGCGGTTCTGCCCTTTTAATTTCAACCTGAAATAAACAGATACCACACATATGTATTATAAATTTAATTCTTTCTAACAAAAATAATAAAAATTTCAAACTAGTATCAATTATCAAATTTTTGAAAAAAAATTATAGAAATTTACATTATCGTCATCTACAATTATCTTTACAAATTAATGTATATTTTAGGCTAACAAGTGGGCTATCGTTAATTAATTTTATACTCTGCACTAACGCTTGTGCTACCTTATATAGAAATAATATTTAACTCTAATTATAAAATAGAGAGCCATTAACTGAACTTATATTGTAAACTAACACATTTTTTAGTGTAATAATACTTATATAATAAATATTTAAAAATATTTATCACACTTAATACTATTCAAGTTATAAAATTAATTCAATTCTATCCCTTTCAATTCTACGTATAGTTTGTATATACAGTAATGTTCGTATTAGTAAATAAATTTATGTGACTAAAATTCTTATATAATATTAATAGGCTTCAAGGGAGGAACAATATCATCACATACTTATTTTCTATCTTTTGCATAAAATCACACAGTTACATGATGATGGTGTATTGATGTGCTATACCTGCTTTCCATTCAGGTTGACAAAATGTTCTGCGACACATCGGTCCACTGCTTCTTCATCCTCAAAACTGAGAAAGCCGAATCCTGTCGTCCAAACGTGAGAGAGTATAATCAAAAAATGTTGGCCACAATAATACGAGAAAACAGTTTTTACAATCAATGCATAAAATATGCACACTACCAAAACCTTTTCCCTCCCAAAAAAAAACAACTTACAACCTTCAGTCTTATGATACTTATTAAGTAATAGATTTTGTCATTTATATTACTAAATTAATAAAATAATCGCTTTATATATTGCGCAATGTAAATTCAGTAATTCATGGTATGATTGGCACATTGTGATGATCTATATATTATAATGGTAAGATTTAACAAAGTAAAGTTAACACAGTTCAAAGTCCATTAAAACGCTAATTTAATTAACGTACTAATACACAAACTTGCTTAAAAAAAAAAATCATATAAGAGACAGACAGCAGGAATTGAGGAAGAGATTGTGCCACATGACTATTGGCTGAGCACATCTCTCCTTGTTGCAACCAGATTTATCGCAATGTTTCATTAAGTCATTGTGACTTTTAATAAAGGTACTTTTTAAAATGACAAACATTTAAAATATATTATGAGGAGTGAAAAATTACACTATTACACTAAATATAAAAATCAATAATTTATTTTTTATGTTTACAATTTAATTTAAAAATTATTCCTCAACTATCCATGCTCACTTTTTTATTACAAAATTAAGAATTAATAAATATTTATTTATTATAAATAATTAATCATTTATTTCTTATCTATATTGATTAATGTCAATACTATTACGCAATTAGTGATTGTAATTATTAATCTTTCTATACATAATCTAGATTAATATATAAATATCGCGTTTAAATTGTGGAATTGTATCTAAAAATTTTTAGTAAACAACCACAAATAATGGTAACAATTTTAATAGTGATAAGATTCAGACTTAAAATTTTCATATTAAATTTATAGCACACACCATCTGTATTTCTATGGCCGGTATTCATAGTCGTTTTTTATTTTAAGACCGTCTTAAGTAATGCTAATACGGCTATCACATTGGTTCATAACAGCTTAAGATCGTACTTAAGATCGTCTTAAATATAAGATTCGACCATAAATGCCGGCCTAAATATATTTTTGTATATAAGTTCTATGTACAATATAATATGCAATAAAAATTACGATGCCTTATGATACAGATAGGATAAGCATTATTATTAAACAATACGTCCGTGTTATCAGACGATTTTGTAAGATTAAAATTGTCTTGCTTTTTCTACAATTTCAATGACGGCTGACTTTAAGAAGCTTCTAAACAGAAATAGAATTTCGTTCAATGTAAGGAAATAGCATATAAAGCCTTAGAATATCGGCTTCTTGAACGCAGCCGTTCAAACAGTCTTTATAGCCGAAAAATATTTTAAAATAATTGATAATAATTGCTCGTATCTAATTGGATTTGCTAAATACTAGTCACAATCTTATTTGTAAGCATAGCAATGATGCTTAGCCAATAGTTTCCAACTAAATATTTAATCGTTACTTAATTCAGTGTTATTGTGATTAACAATTATTTTTTAAGATAACATGCGTTATTATCCGTTTTACAAAGTAACTTTTATATAAGATTAATATAAATAAGATTATAATTATGGACAAAAAATACATAATTATAGATAAAAAATTACATAAATGAGTTACTCAATAAGAGGTCTAATAGATAATATGTATTAAATGATATAAAAAAATGGAACTTGTAAGATTTCTTCCTAATTACATAGCAAACTTAAGCTATGTGTGATTTACAGTAGCATAATCTGACAGAGCCTTACGTAATAAAACTTAGCCGGAAACGCATTATTTATAAATAACTGTATTTAATTTAATGTAAAATACCGCAATATGTGTGTAACAATAATGAAAAAAGCAAGATATATTATTACAAGAGTTAAATCAGGATATCGTAATAATTGCGCAATATTAGATAGATTTAAATATAATTGTTAAAAATCTTACAACAATCATTATAAACTGCACTAGACAAATATAAATTACAAATATAAAAATTATTTATTCTTATTAATCTTATATCAATTTTTATTGTACATCAATAATGGGTGTGCTGTAATCGTCAGAATTTTTGATCCAAACAAGTTTGCTTTTAAAAAATTATTTTTAATGCCAATTAAATATTCAACTTTATTTTCATTTATCCTCCTATATTTACAATATAATAAAAAAACATTTTTCAAGAATTCTGACTGTAACTCTGATCATCATAATAAAAATATTTATTTCATCACTTTGATGCATTATTTAATAGTTTTCACGACTTATTTTCGAAATTTATAACACTTAGAATATTGAAAATGTTACTTTGAAACTAGCAAAACATATATAACTCTTCCCCTCTTAAGGAGAGAAAGGAAAAGAAATAATAAAATACCTGCAATGCTAATAAAAATATCTTACAAAAATGCCGTGAAAATCATCAAATGCATCAACAAATATATCTTGATAAAAAAATCACTCGTACTCACCTCTTGATTTCTTCTTCTCCTGATCATACATTATGACTACTTCCATGACTTTACCAAAGCGAGTAAAATAGGATCTTAAGTCAGTCTCCGTCACGTTACTTGGCAAGCCACCAAGAAAGACTTTCGGGAAACCACCGCTGCGTTTTGGCTTTTGTAGAGTACGCGGATTACACGGTTTTGGATCAATCTGTAACGCGAAACATCAACAAAATAGGTTTCATGTAACTTTTATTTAATATACATTTAAGATCATTGTACTGTCTCAATCTCCTCAATTTCAATGTCCTCAATTCCACAAAAATATAATGTCATTATATATAAAGGATGAAGTATGGCTCCATATATAAGAGTATTCAACTCATAATTAACAAGTTAATTAAAAAACTTAAATTTTCGAGTGAAAAAGTACGGGATCGTATAAGATTGAGTTTCAGGAATCATAAACCGATACATACTTGACACTAAATATAATTTTCTGCAATATATTTAAATACGATTCTACAATCTTATTTAAGATAAGTATTAGGATACATACCGTACGTCCATCAAGCTGGTGGGGACCATTTTGAAGGACCAGAGAAACATTAGCGGGATCGCTGAATGTTACAAATCCAAATCCACGACTGCGACCAGATTCGCTGTTTTTCATAACAACACAATCGATGACTTCACCATAACGGCCGAAGTAACGTTGGAGATTTTCTTGGGTTGTCTCCCATGATAATCCACCAACAAACAATTTTCTGGAACGAGACAAGAGTATCTCTTCAGTATCGTTAACATACTAATTTATTCACTACGCAGTAATACAATTTGCATGACCGATAAATAATATGTCGCTATCGATGGGTCTTACATCTACTTGAAATAAAATCTACTTCTTATCTTTACAGGAAAAATACTCGGTGATATTTCTCGAAACACGAGTCACACAAACGAGTTCTTCAAGTCATTTTTATCCTTCATATTAGTAGTAATATTTGAAAAAAAAAATATTTTTTTTTATATAAAAAGAGATCCTAAAATTGTTTCAAAACAGTTTCTGAAAATAACATTAACATGTAACAATTTGTATAATTTACATCTCAAGCATATTAATTCATTTCAATGTTTTAATTATTACTGTTTAATAATTAGATATTCTATAAACATATCTGAAGAGAGATTGGTTTATAATAAAAGTGGACGCTTCAAGCTCACATCACACAAACGTACGAATCCTCTCAAAGCACAGCGACAATCCTATCCTTTTTCATTTACAAATGATGCAACTCTTATACCGACACTTTCATACGCGGTATAAATATTCATGAGCAACAAACGTGATAATTCCGCATATCGCTTTCTAAACTACTTCAAAGTAACCAAGCTCAAGGTAGACACTTTGAGGAGTCGCGTCCCAATACTTCGGAGCACGCGAATTTGTAGAAGGGGAGAACCGGCTGCTCCAAAAAGATAAAAACGTGCTGAGTCATACGAGGCATAAATACCGCCGGCGCCGTGCCGATGCTCACGAATATCAAAATCAATTGATATCCACAACGCCATTCGTCCCCCCCGTCGCCACCGCCGTCGCCGCCGTTTCGAAAAACTCAAACACGCCATACCTACACGTTATCGTTCGCATCCGCTCTCTCGTTACCGCGCGCGGAGGCGCCGCGCCGGAATCCTCCAGACGGGACCGCCGCGCGGGCTCCGCTCGGGAATTGGAGCATAAAAATAGAGAGCAAACCGGCACAGAGGACGGGCGCCCGAGGACGCGAGGCGCTTTCGCGCACCGCTCTCAGTGTGCGCTGCCATAAAAGAATGCGCGGGCGACGAACGGGACCGCGGAGGCAGCGGTGGCGGCGGCGGGGGGGCGGGAGCGGAGGGGGATCTCGAATTTTCGCGGAAGATCCTGACGGGTCGAGAGAGAGCCCGACGGCGCGAACGCGCGGCAGAGCGAGAAGGAGTCGCCGCGTCTCGCCGCCGCCGTCGCCAAAAAGGAAAAAAAACCGCGAACCGCCAGCGTATACGGCGGCATAGTGTCCGCCGTTGACCGCGATGACGTTCCACGTCGTCGCAGGACGGAATCCACGACGGCGTGGAAGAGTCGAGAGAAGGACGAAGGGATCCGTTCCCGCGATCGCCGGCGCCGGCGACGGCGACGGCGACAGCGGTGGTGGTGGTGGTGGCGGTGAGCGGTAAACGGGAACGATGATGGCCCCGCCGAATACGGGGAGCGCGAAGGACGGCGCCGGGCGCGGGGGGTTACGCGATACCGCCCGCGCCGACACCGAGGGGGCACCCGGTTTCTACTCACCCCTTTTCGTCGTCGTCCATTTCGGTCTTCACTCTCATAATATTTCACTTAAAACTACGAGAACGCGGTCAATTTCAGGGCGCGAGTGGGAATATGGCACGATGCTTTAGCGCGGACGAGGGTAATGGCTCCGCACAACGCGACGTCGGGAACAGAATGTAAACGTAACGAAGCGACGCGCGTCACTTCCGGTCTCTGAGCGCGACGACGCTGGTCGAATCAGCGACCCGGCCGGCAGGGGCGTCGCCAGTGTCGCAGCCACGTGGCCAACCAATTCAGATTGACTTATTTGATCTCGGTTTAACTTATTTTTTATCTTTTTCTAATTCTTTAGAAGCAGAAAGGAAGAAAAAGTAAGTTAAACTGAGATTAAAATTAATCTGCGTTAATAGAAATGGACATTTAATCGGCGATTGATTTGTCAGTATAATTGCAATTGATCAATCAAAGATTGACAATAAGTTATACAGATTTTATTATAAAAATTTTGCTTCGAGCAATTCTTCCAGTCAATTTAATCTTCGATTAGGCTAATCGGAACCTAATTAAAATATGATAGATTGCAAATGACGCCGAGTGCAGCTACGAGTAAATCAATTTCCGACGATAAAGACGCATCATTGCGAAAGAAGGATGATTTGCATAATGGCATTCAATTAAATGCATAAATCGACAGATAAACGCGCAAATCGAAAAAAGTAAAATATAAATTATCTTGCGCTGTTTGCCAAATTCGATTTATCTGCACCGAGCCTCTCTCGATTTACATCGCGAACTGACTCAAATCACCCAGGAAAACCTGGGTTTCCCTCTCTCTGCGCACGGCCCTGGGAGGAGAGCTGTTTATTCGCGTCGTGCGATACATATATGTATTTCGCGCGAATTCGTGTCGCGTTCATCACGCTCGCGTGCGACGATTTACTCGCTGGAAACGGCAATATCCACGTATCAACGACGTGCGAATGTTAAAACTGGTTAAAACGTCGCCTGAACACGCCGGTCATTCCGAGTTCAACGATCTGTCATCGCGAGGTCCGTTCCGCGCGCCGCGTTCGTACTGTTCGCAGCCTTTTTTCCTGCAGTTTCTGCACTCCGGGCACTCGGCGAGTGCGGAACGGATCGCGCGGAAGGGCCAAGGCTGAGTTTCCACTGAGCGCGTCACGCGTCGCGTCGTCACAAGTTAACCAATCAAAACATCCCATTTCGATTCCGTCACAAGAATGTAATGAAATGGGATGTTTTGATTGGTTAACTTGTGACGACGCGACGCGTGACGCGCTCAGTGGAAACTCGGCCTAAGCAGAATGGCTGTCTTATAACCTTAAAGCTGGCCACACATACTTTTTCGTAACAGTAACAGTAGGATTTCGACCAATCGCGTTGCTCGATTCGAAAACGTACGGCCGTACGTTCCCGAATCGAGTAACACGATTGGTCGAAATCCTACTGTTACTGTTACGAAAAAGTGTGTGTGGCCAGCTTTAAACAGTAAAACTCAAGCAGTAAGCAAATCAGCCAATCACAGTCAAGAACTTAAGGCACGGCCCTAAGCGGTAGCGAATCCATACCGTTGATTTCTTACTGCTTAAGTTTTTTTATGTGCCAAGAGGCCCTAAGACAGCCATTCTGCTTAGGCCCTTAGGATCACCTTTAAGGCCCCGGACACACACTTTTTCGTAACAGTAACAGTAGGATTCGGCCGTACGTTCCCGAATCGAGTAACGCGATTGGTCGAAATTTTACTGTTACGTTCTACGGAAAGTGTGTGTGGCCAGCTTAAGACGTTGCCTGCCCCCTGAGAAAGTTGAACGTTAACCGTTAACTACGTCCGTTTCGCTCGGTAACGGTACATGGGTTTGTGTCCGTGCTATGTCCACTTTCTCAGGGTGCAGCATCAGGACGGGACATGACTTCCGGTGGCCGCTGTAACGCGATGTGAATTCTCCATTTATTTTTCCGCGTTGTGTGAAAATACAACGGCTACAGTTCTGTTCGACGTGACATTTGAGTATTTGGATGTTTAACAGAATTCAAAGTAATTGATTATACATTATTAAAAAAATATTTTAACAGCATATCATATAAGACAATTAATTAATTTAAGAAAAATATATAATATATAATTACTTATATACATTGAGGGAGTAAAATGCGCTTTTTTTCGGGATTTTTTGACCAGAAACCAGTGAAAATTGTTAATGTCAGCTTTTTATGTATATATTTTATTATCTTTAGAGAACATAAAAAATATTATTTGAAACTGAATTAATAATTAAACGTTATCGAATACATAATTTGCCAGCCTGGCGCGTGACCCTGGCGACGACATCTCCGACATCTCCAACATCTCGAACAAATATCTGCAACATCTCCAATTCTGTGAAGAAACACAATATTATTAGAAACTTACGTACGTTGTGCAAATATACAATTTTAAAAATACAGAGTATTCATCCTAATGGTCCACACGATTTTCAAGATACTTTCAACGTTTAAAAAAAAAAAAAAAAAAGATTGTAAGGTAAACATTCATCTGTTTCGTGTAAGCTACAACTGCAAATAAAAGAAAATTGGAAAACAAATTTTTTTTATATAAAAAATCATTATCTTGAATTTTTTAAATGGCACCATGCTCCTTTTCCTTCATGATATTGTAGGGGACTTTACACACTATCAGAAATGTGACTTCTATTGATATTTAATATCAAACAATTAATATCTAATTCAAAAGAAGGCTTAAAAAATACTAATATGATGTATTTATAAGGCGAACATTGTTCCCAGACAACTTTCAGTGTTTACATTTCTAGTCAGAGCTTATAAGTACTATAACTGCTACTGGTAAATCTCAAAGTATAACACCTTACAATTTTTTTCTTAACTGTCGAAAGAGTTTCAAATATCGTGGGGACCGTTACGATGGACACTGCATACAGTTTATAAAGTATAATTAGTTCTACTGTAAAATGTGTTATTAACGATAGTTTTCAACCTACCATCTTGATCCATATCTTTAGGGTCTGGTCTTGCTTCTTCTTCCTTTTGCGCTTGTTCACTGAAATAATTCAATGCAATTAGTACAAGTATATTAATCACTGCGGATTGTTCTACTCGAATAGAACGCCTGATGTTACTCACAGTAATTGCAATTGGTGCCAGCGTGCCTCACACATCATGGCATTATGCCCGGGTAACAGTGTGGCAACACGGCCCCACTGGTGTTTGCCATATTTCGCTACAGCTGCTTTTAATATGTCAAACTGAAAACAAAGAATTTTTTTTTATTTAACAGTTATACAAGTACACATACACACGCACACAAGCTAGGTTAGAAAACATCACTTACATGTGTGTTGGTCCACATATATGACTGCATTTTGTATTTCTTCGTGCTGCTCCGTGAACGAAAATTATATATTTTCAATGATGAAAAGCGCGAAACGCCCCTTGCTCCTTCTTCTTCCTATTTTTATATTGGCTCCTGCCGCTTTTCAGCAGACAATACGGCCAGATTTGCCACTGTTTGTTTAACAGTCTGAATCACTGATTGCGTAGCGAAATCTGAGTAGAAATTACTGGAAGTCTGAGTGGAAATTGTAATTGCATCAGCAATCTTCCAAAATTTATTCAGGACAAAACACGTGTTCGAACACGTCCACGACTCAAGCGCGACTTTTACTGAGAGCGTCCATTCCTTTCTGAAGCCGGCGGAAGTCGCCATAGAGATATAAGAATAGAGTGCGCAAGCGAGCTGAAAAAGCGATAGAGGAATAGAAAGAGAACGCTGCATGTGGGCCCCTTCTATCTTTGCCTATGCGCGCATGTGCAGGTCATGGATGATTGTGTATTTCGGTATTTTCGGTATTCTGTATGTCGTTTTGTAGCTAACTTTGTAAAGGCCATTGCACGTAACAAAGTTTTAGTCATAATTGTAAGGCCATAAGAAAATAGATCAATCACACTCGATTATTCTTCGAGCTCAAGAAGAATAATCGACTGTGATTGGTCTATTTTCTTACGGCCTTACGATTATGACTAAAACTTTGTTAAGCTGGCCACACACACTTTCCGTAGAACGTAACAGTAGGATTTCGACCAATCGCGTTGCTCGATTCGAAAACGTACGGCCATACGTTCCCGAATTGAGTAACACGATTGGTCGAAATCCTACTGTTACTGTTACGAAAAAGTGTGTGTCCGGGGCCTTAAGACTGATTTATAGAGGCCGTAACCGTTGATTTAAGCCGTAATCTTTAAGCCCGGTGTCCACGATGCAAGAACTGTGTCCAAGTTTCGATTTAAGCCAATCAACATGCAGCTCTTACAGAAAAGTAGCAGTTTCATTGGCTTAAACCGAAACTTGGACACAGTTCTCGCATCGTAAACACCGGGCTTAAGAAATTGACCAATCACAGTCGATTGTTCTTCTCACATTTGACTGTGATTGGTCAATTTCTTAAAGATTATGGCTTAAATCAACGGTTACGGCCTCTATAAATCAGCCTTTACGTGCAATGGCCTTAAGTAACATTCACTCCATTCGCGTTGCTTGCACTTTTTGCACTCAGCATCTTCGCTTTCTCTCTCTCCAACGGCCGAATATTTATTTATCTCATTTCAAGTGCAAAAATGTTTGGAGATTTAAGCAACGCGAACAAACCTATTAGTACATTACGTTGTCTAAAGCCCGGTGTCCACCATGCAAGAACTGTGTCCAAGTTTTGGTTTAAAGCCCAGTGTCCACGATGCAAGAACTGTGTCCAAGTTTCGGTTTAAGCCAATGAAACTGCTACTTTTCTGTAAGAGCTGCAAGTTGATTGGCTTAAATCGAAACTTGGACACAGTTCTTGCATTGTGGCACCGGGTTTTAAACCGAAACTTGAACACAGTTCTTGCATCGTGGACACCGGGCTTGAGGAAATAGACCAATCCGTTTCTTTATGCATATGCACCTATGCATAAAGAAACGGATTGGTCTATTTCCTTATGCTCATGTATATAGACCAATCAATTTTCTTATGCTTATGTTTTTATGCGCTATGCAAGTTTATCTGGATAGATAAGCGGGGAGCACACACTTCTGCATAACGCATAATGCGTAAGCATAAGAAAATTGATTGGTCTATTTTTTTATGCACATGTGTATGACCCAATCAATTTTCTTATGCTTACGCATTATGCGTTATGCAGAAGTGTGTGCTCCCCGCTTTATCCCGCCTCACTTTAAACATGGCGATGACGAATGGAATTACGAATACGCGTGAATCCGCCGTGACTGTTTTGCCGTCCGATGTTACGCTGCGCAGCCTGCGCTGTTGCAAGGAAACTGTAGTGTCATTCGGTGTCATTCGATCTCGCGCAATTGCATTCGGAACACTTTAACGAACCAAGCATGATGGATCTGTTGACAGAAACCGGGAAAGGACGTTTACCCGATTACGAGGTGCAGGGAGCAAGAAAAGTGAGCTTCAGCCCGTACTCCGACAACGGAGGGTAGGTCGAGTGAAAGTAACCTATACCTCTATTGATTTCGAGCATCACGACTGAAGGACAGTCATTTATACATTCCTACGGTTGATCGGTATTCCTGATTTTCACTTTCTGACACTTCTTTGTTTCTACAAGCTTCATATTCTTTATATACTTATGGAGTACTTGAGAAGTTCACAAAACTGTAAAGATTCTGTCTCATCTTCCAGGAGTGTGGTGGCTCTCGCTGGGGAAGATTTCTGCGTCATAGCCGCGGACACGCGTCTCAGCACCGGATTCTCCATCTACACTCGGGAACAGGATAAATTGTTCCGCTTGTCGGACACCACTATCTTGGGATGCTCCGGCTGCTGGTGCGACACCTTGACGCTAACCCGTCTTCTAACCGCTCGCATGCAGGTATAAACTTTGCACTTCCGAACCATGTAGATTAGGATTGGAAAATAGTAAAGTATAATTATATGATATCGTACAATATACATATTAAATTGTCAGACAGTATGTATAAACAGTTGTCTTGCTTCAGATGTATAAACATGAACATCAAAAGGAAATGACGACACCAGCAGCGGCACAAATGCTGTCGATAATGCTGTATCACAAAAGATTCTTTCCTTATTACGTCAGTAATATACTTGCTGGATTAGATGAGAACGGGAAAGGCTGTATATATAGTTATGATCCAATTGGGCATTGCGAGAAAACTACATATAGGGCTGGTGGTTCAGCCGGCGCACTTTTGCAACCACTCCTCGATAATCAGGTATATATACATATATTTTAATCTCTAATATATACATATAAATTGTCTTTATACAATGTGAAACGTTTAAGAAAAGGGAGTTACATGATTGATACTGCAACTTATAATTTTATATCTTCTAGATTGGCTACAAGAACCAAGAAGGCGTTACTCCTACGCCCCTGACTCAAGAAAAAGCTGTAGCAATCTTGAAAGACGTTTTTACTTCTGCGGCTGAGAGAGATATATACACAGGTGATGGAATAACCATCAAAATTATTACCAAGGATGGAATAAAAGACACCAGTTTTGCTCTGAGAAAGGACTAATGGGGAAAGAAAGCATTTATAATATATCTGCGCAAATAAAGTTATTTGAATATTCCGACACTGTCACTAAATTCTTTCTCTTTCAAACATTCTTTGAAGAAGGTAACACGGAGAGAGAGAATCTAATCATTTTTTTGTAATAGATCTTGAATGCACATATTGAAATTGCATACATGATAATCTGAAATATATAAATACACGTAAGCGATACTTGAAACGTTTTTTTTTTTATATATATATTTATAAACTACATTTTCCACTTAATATATGAGCGTGAAAATCTTATCTATATTTATTTTATAAATTTTTAATAAATCTTTGTGATGCTCTCATTCAGAACAAATACCTAATACTTCAACATAAATTAAAAATTTTATTCTGCCACTCAAACATACGTTTCGCTTTTATTTCATGATTAGCATTGGTAATGTACACTTAAAAATCTATAACAAACGATTTACGCGCGAAGGTAACTCAATAAGCCTTGTTTAACGTTATACGCTATGTTACTGTATGCACCGTATGTAATCGTATATTACTCCGTACGTATTCGTGATATCCTAAAATATGTTTCTTTTTATTTCATACATAAAGACAAGTTAATTATAACCCATTTTTTACCATTTTCACAATATCCATATAACCAAAGGAAAAGAGGGTAGGGGTTTGTTTCTTTTTTTGTTGCGTTCCATTCTACCGTCTTCCTTCTCATAGTTCTTCCTTGGGAACAGTATATAAGGATCGAAAGATAGACATTGCTTCCCCCCGAGATTCACTTCTTCGTCCCGGGGGCTGTCATCGGTTTGCCACGATCTTTACCGCGCAATTTGATTCCGAGTACTCGCTCAATTTTGCCGATCACCATCTGGTTCGGTATTCCACGTCCCGCCTCGTAGTCATTGATGACTTGCGCCTTCTCGTTTACTTTCTGTAAGAAGCACATTGAAAATAAATAAAAATATTCGTGCTTTATTCTCCTCTATTAATAAGTGGTTTGATGAAATTGTATGACACAAATACTTTACCGTAGCCAGATCTTTTTGCGACATTCCTTTGCTCTGTCGTCCTTGCTGGATAAGTTTGCCGAGTTCGAGTGGAACGTGATCATGCTTCAATTCCTCTGTCTCACGATCCAATTTGGCCGTGTTCTTTGTCGTCACATGTTGTCTGTTCGCACCACCACCCCCTAGTCAGAAACATTATTTGCCTCAGTGGTCGAATTGGCAAAGATGCCCGTCACGAATTGGAAGGAAGTGCAGGCAGGTAGGTACGAACCCTGGCTGGGGTGATATTTCCGCAATAAGTTCTTTGTACAATAGTTTTGAAGGATGCTTATTGATCAAGATAAACATCAAGGAGTTAAATTAATTATTGATTTAGGACTGGTTGTTCCAACCTATTGGTGAACTAACTAATAGTTAAATCATATGTCTATCTTGTTTAATTTGAAGAAAAAACAAAGACACATATATGATTTAACTATTAGTTAGTTTACCAACAGGTTGGAACAACCGACCCTTAATTACGTGTATTAATTAGACCAACAAAACTGTTTCAAGACCGACAAACAATTGGCGAGCAGTGAGTGGAAAAAAGTATATAAAACATTATATCTCATATAAAATGTTATTAGACTACAAAGATCCGACCGAAGATGGCACTTCTCTTCATTTAATTATGGTATTATTTTTCTGTTTCAAAATTATTGTATTTTCGATAAAATATTATCAGGAAAAAATAGTAAGACAACATATGTTTGCGGCAAGACACTTTTAAAATATTATTATTCTATATCTATAGAAACCGCGTGTCATTTAAAATATTGCTTAATGAAAAATCTACGATGCTGTCTCTTTCTATTATAATATAATTTATGTAGTATATTGATAAATTATTATACATACTTCCTGAAATAGATAACCTATATACATAATATTTACATATATTCTATAGGTACATTAACATTAACGCATCAAAATGCTTTTAAATTACTTTGAACTTTTTACCTATGACTCTCAATATGATACAATAATGCGGATTACGTGCACTTTTTTTACTGCAACCGTGCTAATACTTTCATTCCTTGGCATTCTTAAGAAAGGAAATAAAAACATGATAATTAGCATTTTTACAATTCGCAGTTCAGTGGAACTGTTTTTTTAAAGATTGTTTGGAATAAGACAAATCTTATCATTGTCTCCAACTGATTGCTCCAGTTTTTGACACAAATCTTTCAGCACCTTTTCCCCTTATGAAACCGTGATGTAACTCGGTTCCTCTTATCATAGATAAGAGAGTACGCAGAATCGTTCGCTCGGTACGCAGACTTTGTTTATGTCGCGACAGGAACAGTCGCGAAAAGAATATGCAAAATCACCCGGCGAGGGGGAGAGTCGGACTCGTGCTACTCACACTTCGCCTGCGTCTCCACGGCGTAGCCCTGTCGCCGAGCGTCGTTAACCGCCTGTAAACAAACACAATCCGGTTACACAATCGCGCGGCGCAAATACCTATTGTACGCGGCGGCTGACCAGCCGCGGCGGACCACGTACGTACACGAGCTACATTGGTTACCTTCTCAGTTTTCAGCGTGGACGACTTCGGAGCGCGTTTACGGAGAGTGATAGGCGCGGTATCCCAGTCTGACATGGCGTTTAAAAAAAAAATAAAAAGAGGGAATATATCACAACAACGAGGGACTGCGGAGGAGGTTTTGTTCGCGGTGTCCGGGGGAGGGGGAGGAACACGAAGCGCTCGCGCGAAGGACGTTTTCTCGGACACGCGTGTGGCCACTGCGACGATAGCGACCGCTCTATACTCCCGCCGCCGTGGTGCGTGGTGTCGTGGTTGCGTTTCCAGCGAGGTCCCCCCAAGCAAGGTCTTCTCTCCGCCTCGCGGACGTTCCGAAAATCATGCGGCGCGGCCGCTCGATCGACCGGCGCGAAGCCACGATGATTCCGCGAACATCGGGGGTCGTCCGATTACCGAAGACACCGCGGGGATACCGCGCGGCGTGCCCTCGCAGCTCGCAGCTCGCCGGATTCGGCCGGATCTCTTCCTCGCTTAATTTTTTTCACCGCGACGCCGGCCGGAAAAATTGCGACGCGGCGCGACACGACACATTCCCGCGAGTCCCACGAGCATCGACCCGTGACGACGTGACCGCGAATTTCGAAATCCGTTATCCGAAACGCGACTGCGGTGTGCCAGGTGCCAGGGGTGAACTGGTGACAGGTGAAGTCCCATGAAGCCAGCGTACGGCGTACCGGCGTATGGCGAAATCAAAGAATTAATTAAACTTGACTAATCACAGGCTCGTTTTCGTTTACGCCAGGACAAACATCGGCTGTCCCATGGAGCGTATTTAAAGCGGCGTAATGATTGATAAGCCAATCACAGTGTTGTTTTACAAAGCTTATTTTCAAAATGGATACTCAAGGAGTCTTGTGATTGGCTTATTGATCATTATACCGGCGAAAATATATATCTCTGTCCATGGGACAGCTGATGAAGTTTTCAAAACGTGATTTTTTAACATATACATTCATACATGAAGCAATATTCCATAATTTCCATATGTTGTATGTGCCCAAATTAGTAAAATTTTTAATTTTTTTTCGTTCCCGATATGAAATCGTACAACGCGATGTAGATTTTTGTGCGTACTTTAATTCTAGACCAAAAACTTGCAATTCTGTAAAGCCAATTCAAAAATTCCTTAAAATGAAAAAATGTCGGTAACTACCGCCACTATAGGATCCCCTTAAAGCCTTAATGTGATTGGCCAAGTTTCCTTTACAGCGTACGCCGCGCCGGCCGCGCCGGTACGCCGCGCCGTACACTGGATCCATGGGACTTTTTACTCAGCGTGACGAAACACGAAACTCCAAACTGTAAAATAATACAAGTTTAATAGGCAAATTATGAAAAAAGTTTATTGTAATTATTATGTATAATTTTTTTTATTACAATATTTCTACTTTTATTCCATGCGTTTAAGGATGATGCAAATTTTATGATACTGAGCATGCGCATGTGGCCGCAGGGGATGTTCAGTGTCGATTACCGAGATAATTTTTTATTTTTAAGACTAATATTAAACCAACAAACGCTAAAATTAGACCAACAATCATCAGCAAACGATTACGTATCGATTAGACCGTTTTTTAATTAAAAATGAGATTAATTTTTCCGGCTGACAACGCTAATTTTTCTTTTTTAATTAAAAAAAAATTAAGAACCAACAAACGTTGTAATTATATAGGCCGACAATCACCAACAAACGACCAACAAACGATAAAAAAAAAAATTAATAAAGTTACCGGAGCTCGAGAGTCGGACGGTATACGTATACGCAGCTCCCTAGCGCAGTGGCTTGCAGTCTCTAAATATTCGTGCATTCCAAAACCCATCAAAAAAAAGTGTTGCAACTTTTCCGTGAACGACGTACTGTTGAAACGAACGGGTTAACTCCTGAATTCTTTATTAATTAAATCTCTTTCTTTCTTTTTTTTTTGGTTCAGCGTCTCATCTAGGAAAAAAAAGATATGTAGTATGTACATATTCGCGCTTATCGAAGAAAATTCGGGAGCAAGTTTCTCATCCATCTTTACGTCTCTGTCTCTGTTCCTCGCTCGCTCTCTCTTTGTCCTCGCCGATCTATTGCGCGCGTTCGATCGACGAGAGTCCAGTCGTCCTCCCTTCCCTCCCCCCCTTCGCCGTTGTTGTTGGTCCTGGCATCGCCGTCGAGGACCCTCGATCCGCATCGCGAGACGCGACGTCCGCACACCGCACAATCCGCAGTAGCATATTTATATATCGGAGGCTGTTCGGCTGACCGCGCGCGGGCGAGATGTCGTTGATCAGGACGCTGTGGAAGTGCGCGTTCAGTCCGCGGCTTTTCAAGATTTACGAGGTAACGTGGATCGGTCTGGTCGACGTAAGTACGACACACTTATTCAGCGACTCAGCGTTTCCCCCCCGGAAATTTGCATAAAAAGTTGAGGTTATAATACGCGTATGCGTGTGTCCGATTTACAGAAGTCGTACGAGGCGAGGAACCTGGAGCGATGGGGCGATCATATCGTGATATCCGTAAGTGTTCCGCGCGACAGACAGAACGGAGGTTGTGACGTTGCCGAGTGTTCGTCGCGCTTTCTTATCGCGCCGCTCCACGCGGGCGAGGATCTTCCAAATACCGGCGAACGCGAATTTCCGTCACAACTTACTAATCGTCTGAATGTATCTTATTATTGTGACTATAAGGATGTGCGAATTCATAAATTGTTCTTGCGCTGTTGCAGTTTGCGGCGATATGGTCCATGAGTCTGTACGCCGTACCGGTCATTGCCATGTTCGCCATGTACCAACGTGGCTACTCCTTGACAGATAACGTTTCTTGCTTGAGCAAATTGGCAGCTGGCGCCGGCGCGCTCCTCGTCGCCTCGTTGGCCGCACGCGGTTACTCCAGGGTTAATAATCCGGTGTACGTGAAGTTTGTGGAAACCTTGAACGAGACACAGTTGCATTATAACGCAAGCACGAAGCAGGAACTTAATAAGTATGATTTTGAATTCTGGGCATGGCCTGTGGACTTTGATGTCTCGGAACTAAACAGGTTGGTCTCTATCTTTATCGATAATTAATATGTTAAAGATGTTCGAGAATCTTCAGCTTTCATTTAAGTGACAAATCTAATAAATTTTAATAAAATTGGGATGTTTGTAGCAAAAATTTTTCAAATTTTGACTCAAATGTCTTGGAAAATCAATATATATTTCAACATTTTGCTTAATTCCCTCTGAAAACTTGGAAAGTAGGGCTCGCACATGAAATATTGATGTTCTAAGTTGAAACTAAGATTGGCGATTTTAAATGGCTCTAATCATATGTTTCTTGTAGTGATACTGCAGACAAGTTGACACTAGAAAAAATTGCAAAGGCTAGCGGACGCCTCAGACGACAAAGCGGCAAAGAATTTGTATTTGCTATACCATGTAAATTGCTTTCTTATGCGATAGCACATACATTCGCGGGTAAATTGATTTATCCTGGCAGTATATCTTTCATCGGCTGGATACTCGGTAACGCATTACGATTATTATTGTATTTACGTTTTTACGGTAGGTACTAATCATTTTGCATCGCAATGTTAAAGGCTCCACGTTGGTGAAGGGAAGAGTAGATTTGATGAAATTGGGTGGAGAAAGATTCAAATTAATGACTGCTGATAAAAATCAAATTGACGCGATGTTTGTTGATCGGCGTAACAAGTAATGTAAACGATAACTTTATCGACATCTTATGTTATGCTAAAAACTGTTTTCTGATGTGCACCATATTGCAGAAGCGCTTATGGCGATGTATTGGTTGTAACTTGCGAAGGAAACTGTGGTTTTTATGAAACAGGGATTATATCCACTCCTCTAACCAAGGGCTATTCGGTGCTGGGCTGGAATCATCCGGGTTTCGCCAGCAGTACTGTAAGTATTATCGCTTGCAAAGGAGTGAGCCTCGCGTATATTTCACAATAACAATCCGACGGGAAGAATTGCTGTTACTCCGTCGTAAGACTCTTTTTATTGCAACGATAAAATTTTTGCCGATGTTGCAGTTATTGTCATTCAGACAGTAAATGTAAAGTTGGAGTAATGGCAAGCCTTCTTCTTCGAGGGCCGACTTGTATCTCGTATAACAGTAACAGTAAGTCATGACACAAAGGGTGCGCCATATCCAGAGCAAGAGGAAAACGCCATCGATTGTATAATGCGTTTTGCGATCGAGCGTCTAAAGTTTCCCGAAGAACGGATCATCGTGTACGGTTGGAGCATCGGAGGCTATCCCGCTACTTGGGCCGCTATGAATTATCCTTCTATTCGGAGCTTGGTAATATTCGGTTCAACTGATTACACACGTAAAATCGATTCTATAAATTGATGAATTAATCACCGCAGGTTTTAGATGCTACGTTCGATGATGTACTTCCATTAGCTATTAAAACAATGCCACCGTCCCTAGAAGGTTTAGTCCGCAACATAATCAGAGATTACTTCAATTTAAACATAGCAGAACAATTGAATAGGTATATTCTATGGCACATCATGATATAATAAAATTATAGTGTCCCATTTGTATCTATATATTGTTATCTTTTAATTTGATAGATATAACGGAACCGTATTGTTAGTGAGAAGAACAGACGACGAGATCCTCTCTATACCTCCCAACAGCTTATCTGGAAATCGCGGCAATATGTTGCTGATGAAATTACTTCTTAGACGTTATCCGCATCTATTTTCCGAAACCTCTGAATCTGGGACAGTCTTATCGAGGTTCTTATCCGCTGAAGCGTCCGACAGAAGTAAGGAATTGAGTATTAAAAGCGTTACTTAAAAAAACATATGAAAAGAAGTATATCATTATCAAATTGATTCTTTATATTTGCGACAGCGTCGATATTGGCATCGTTCCAAGTGGAGGAGAAACGTTGCCTAGAATTGATAGCGGCTAATATACGAAGCGATGATGGGGTGATAAATTATCCGTCTACTCTAGGACAGAATTGTAATACTAGGACAAAATTACAGTTGGTTCTCTTCCTTGTACGTATTACATACACAAAGATTCGTAGATTTGAAATCGAAAAACAGCAAGGAAATTGTACTTTGATTGCTATTATTCCCCATTCTATTTTCTAGGCAACAATGTATATGAAAGATCAATCATCGTCGCACTGTATCCCGTTGTCTGTTGATCTGTTTCATCCGGGTTGGGATCCAGCATCCGCCATTGCTGTGAAGTAGCTTTCACAATACTATACTTGGAATATCAGAATAAGCTTCTCGAGCTTTTCTTATTTATATTAGTACATTATGAACGAATGAAAGCGGTAATAACGGTGCAATTTCGTATTAAGTTTTACTAGCACACATACACACAGGCGTTATTTATTCCATATTAATCTATAATTACAAATTTTTGTGAAAAATTTTACATATTAGATATCATTTTTAATTCATAACAAGCATTTTAGTTGAGTTGCAATAGTCATTTGCATTTTTGAATTGATTATACGAGTCGCATATCACCAAGTACTGCTTTGTATAAAATTCATTTGTATTACAATATACATATTAAAATTTAAAAATTGATTCTTTAATATATTGACATTATTTTAAGAAATAGCTTTTACAATGGTATGTATTACATTTTATTAGTAATTTAAAACCAGATAAAAGTAATTTGCATTAAAACTCTGAAATGAGAATATATATATATACACACACATACATATACATTGTAAGATAATAACTGTATTTTTCATTTCGATATTATAACTTAATTATTACGTAATTATTATTCGTAATCATTACTCATTTTTTAATAAAAAGAAGCGACTTCGTATTGTGAAATAAAAATAACATTGCAAAAAGAAGTTTGCATTGAAAACATTTAATATTAAAAGTACAAAATTCCGCTTTAAAATTATCAAAATTTATCTGAAAGATTACTTATGCAAAATTCATATATAATGATATCTTAGTTCTAATTTTACATGAAATTTCCACTATTTTCCATACAATGTATAAAAATAAATAACTATATGTCATACCCCGATAATTTCCGGTAATTTTACGTAACTTGAATATTGTCTAGAACAGTTTTAAGAGCAGTTTTAGAATCTTGGAATGGATCGACTACATTTGCACGACTAGTCTTCATTGGTTTCTCTAGAAATACTTTCAGCATACTCCTTGTTTGCGCTAAGAAATAATCTCTCTGAGTAACTTTTTCCAAAGCCTTGAAACATCCTTCCAAATTCCAGTCAATTTTCCTACTGGCTTTGTCCTCGCCCTAAGAAACAGATCGTTAATCGTTTTACTCGCTTTCATGTATCTTCTACATGCATAAATAATAGTAATTCTTAATTTTTCTTACTTTCATTAAACCAAGATTAACTAGTAATGCATTATTCAAAATGGAGATTTGATTATTCTCTACGGCATAAGAAAACAGCTTTGCGTATAAAGCATCTGACAAGGATTCTGCTTTCATTCTCACATCCATGTAGCCACTGCCGCATAATGCCGATACTTTCATAATTATCCGTAAAAGCTCCTCTATATATTTCTGTTCTGTAGCTGTGTTACTTTGATTTACCAAATTCTGGAATAAGAAGTAAAAATCTCGCTAGAAATATAACTAATTTTTACAGATATCTACATATTAATACGTACCGTTGCATAGTCGATAAAAGCTTGCACATTATCATCTTGCAACAGGTGCAACAGCAACAGTTGCAACAGTTTCTCAGCTGTTGGCGATTTCAAAAAGTCTGCTACTGTTACCACCGGGCTTTCTGCAATATTATCTTGTTCCTTGTTGTCCTCTTTGTCACTTGCTTCATCCTCATCACTTTCGTTCTCTTCGCTCTGTTCATCCTCATTATCATCTTCCTCCTCCTCGTCCTCAGTATAATCCTCATCCAAAGAATTCAATGCATCAATTCTTCCCAATTTTGTGAGAATTTGTCGAAGGTTCTCGCGTCCTTCCGTTCCAAAGCAATTACCGTCCAGCTGTAGATTTGTCAGAAGAGTTTTATCATGCATGGCTTTGGCGAGAGCATTTCCAGCATCCGCGCGTAGCTCGTTATTACTCAAGTCCAGATATCTGAGGGACGTATGATTGCCGTGAATCTCTAACGCCTCCGCTAGGACTAAAGCCCCTTTAGTCTTTAGTAAACAATCACCGAGGTTTAGTTCCTCCAGACCCCGGAAAGTCGGTAAAGCTTTAGCGAGCGCTCTGGCTCCTTTCAGTCCGATCGTATTGTCATTCAAATTTAACACCCGCAAATTAGGATTGACAGATAAACCCTGTGCAATCGCCGCGATGCCCACGTGATATATGCCGTTCTGTTGCATCACAACTTCCTCTAATGTCTTTAACCTTTCAAACACGGACGCCAATGCTTGCGCGCCCTCGTTCTCCAGCCGATTTCTGCCGACGATGAAAACTTTCAACGCGAGCGGCGTGCCTATAGTAGAATTCAACTCGATTAAGGGGGGATCCTGGTGTAGCGAGTCAAAAAAGTTAAGGTATTTTCAGGATTTTTTTTGAAGGTATTAAAAATCCGACTATTTCGGCAGTGGCCCAGTATAACGATTTTTTCTTCATTGGCGGAAAGAAAACAACTCTTGAGATATATCGCCGAATGTTCGAAGGTGCAGAAAATTCGATGGGCGTAATAGCTCGGCGCAGGGTCGTCTGAAACAAAAAAATCCAGCACCGTTTTAAAGCTTAAACTTGTAGTTTTGAGGTGAACCTTTAAAATTTTGGAAAAAAATTTGTTTAATTTTTTTTAGCCTAGAAGGAGCGATTTTTTTGGTAAAAATCGTACCTTCCACTTCTGAAGGCCGCCAATTTGCCAATTTCCAACTTTCCTGGAATTTTAAAGGTTCATCTCAAAACTACAATTTTAAGTTTTAAAACGGTGCGGGAATTTTTTGTTTCAGACGACCTTGCGCCGAGCTATTACGCCCACCGAATTATCTGCACCTTCGAACATTCGGCGATATATCTCAAGAGTTGTTTTCTTTCCACCAATGAAAAAAATCGTTTTGTATTCTTGAAATATGGTACAATGTACTGGGCCACTGCCGAAATGGTCGGAGATTTTTAATACCTTCAAAAAAAATCCTGAAAATACCTTACTTTATGGACTTGCACACCAGGATCCTCCCTTAAGCATTAAGAATATATTTTACAATACGTATAATTGCATACACATGTTACATGTGTTAATATCTCACCTTCTTTAGAACTGTTCTCATGGCACTTCTCCAATGCTTTAGCCAACATCTTTCCACCTGATATACCGAGACCATTGTTGTTCAGTTTCAACTGTTGAAGGGTATAGCACGGACTCGACGCCAACAGATTTGCTAACCCTTGAATACCGATTGGGCCGAAAGCATTGTCGCTCATGTCGAGCTCGGTTAGCTGGCTACCAGCGGTGCACAATGCCGTTCCTAGATGCTCCAACGCTTTTGGGATTTCTGTTTTCAGACGACCAGTGAACATGTCCTTCCATAGAGCCTTCTTCAACGGAGTCCCCTTCTCCTTCAACGCCTCCGCTATAGCCTCTGCAGCCGGCGTTCCCAACGTGTTTCCTTCCAAATCCAAGTACTCCAAGCACGGACATGCTTTAATCGCTTCCACCACTTGGAGAGCTGTACAACACAATAAATTCATCAAATTCTCTGATAATAAATAAATAAATAAATAAATAATTTAATTTATACACACACGTGTAAATATAGAATTCAAACGTTTGCAGTGAAAATTTCGCAAAGCAACAGCTGCGTTTAGAGATCGAATTAAAGAATTGAGCTCGCACAATCGTTCAATAGTTTCGTGCGCTTTATGTACGACGTGAGAAACACGAGGGGATACATCGTCGAGAAGATTCTAACGACTTACCATCATCCGCAGTGTCCAATACGAGCGACTGACCGGCGAACGAAACTCCGACCGATTTCCGGCTCACGTCCTTCAACTGCTCGCCAATCTCGCCTAGACTGAACATGTTGCGCGTTTACGATTGTCACAGATATTTTGTAAAACGATCCTGATGGACGATCCTTCGATATAAGGCTACGAAACAGCGAAGTGCGAATAGGCGTCGACAAACTCGTCCCTTTGTTGGCTTTGTTGATATCGCTTCCCCACAGTGCGTGTTTCGCGTTCCGCCAGGTGGTAGTAAACGCGACGAAATTCGTATGCGCGGGAAACCGCTGCCAACACGTGCCGAGCACTGGAAAGAAAGTCACTATTCAGTCACGAACGTAATCGCGGATCGCGGCCATCGTGGGATAGGGCTGCAGGGTGATCTTCGATGAACTTTGTCCACATTTCTACTAATGCAATTTGACTTTAAATTAATTTACTTTTAATCTTTTTTTTAGTTATAAGAATTAGAAAAAGATAGAAAGTAAGTTAAACCGAGAGTAAAGTTAATCGATCTGCATTGACAGAAATAATGAATAATAATCGATGATTAATTCATCAAGTAATATTTATGTAATATTAATACGTATTAGATACAATAATTTTTTTGTTTCATTCGTAAGAAAAAAGATTAGTAGAGTGAAATTTTGCTTTAAGCTATATTTTGTCGGTTGAATTATTCGCCGATTAAGTTAATTGGACTTTAGTCACAAGTCATCCATGATGTAATTTCACGGACAAAAATTCCTTCCATGCAGGTCCGTGTAGTATACGATGATTCACATTTGCAACGACCCTGTACTCTAAAATAAGAAATGTCAAAATCCACGAACGCGCGTACAAACAATAATAAAGTAAGATCAGTATAAGGCTAATCTCGAATCGTTTTCTCCACAGAAAATTATTAGAATCAGAATTATTAATTTAATAAAATAATACATACCGATCTTTTTGGCCAGACGTGAGACACATAAAAATCAATATTAATATTGAGATAAAAGCTTCGAGTTTATTGGAATGAAAACGTATAATGCAATAAAACATTATTTGTTATAACTAATTTCACATTTCCATAAAAATCTTTTTTTTTCGCGCATTTTATGTACAAAATCGAAAAAGTATCTAGTTATATCAAAGTGTAAAAAAAAAGCCTGTTACAGTGGCTAGCTGTAACACAATTGCAGAGTTAGTTACAAAAATCGTTTCGAATATTCGAGACAGAATTATTTCATCCTTCCTTTCCTCTAAAAAAAATCCATATATTTATTGTTAATACGTGTAGAATATTAATGATGAACAATAAACATATAGGATACTCAAGTTCAATTTTTCTTTCAGGTGCTAATAAAGATGCTTTATTACACTGAATGCTGCTTTTTCATAAACTGGCCACCGTCTATGTAGATGTGTGTGTATGTGTGTATTATGCATGTGTGTGCTTATGAACTTTATTATATTCATATATCATAAATACTTTTTTCTTCATTAATTTGATTCTTTCAGACGTGTCTAGAAATGTTTCTCAGCTTTATTCTATCTATTTAGTAAAAAGTTTATGCGCGTTTACAAGCATAGGTCATTCTCGCTATCCATATCATTAAAAAAAATGCCACCGTACACACTGCAACATATTCTAAATTTGAGAAGGGGGCACAGAATATGAAGCATCAAATCGTATCCGAGTCCACGGCAAAAAGAGCGACATGTTATGAATGAAAAAGAAATGTTTTTTTTTTTTTCAAGACAATCTTTAGGCGAATATGAGAAGACTACGTTCTTTTTTACTGTATATAGTGGCCATTTTATATACCTTTTTCACATTATATGGTCAACATTTAATACAAAAATTAATCTATTATATCTAGTGACAATCCGAATGCGTTCGAATGTAAACGTCGATTAATGAACTCTACTGTTAAAATACTTAGAGACTAAGCATTCTCTTAAATGTACATAAATAACCCTCTTATCGATTAACTATGTTTTGCTTATGTGTCTCGAGTTAATAAATTGTCCATTTCCATTCCCTTTTTTTTTGGCTTAAATATCGAAAGTTTAAATTAAATTTTTTAAATGTTCAATTTTTACATCGTACAAGCCAGCACTGAGCTTATACAGAAACCTAAATGTTTTAATATACTTCTTCTGTGCCTTTTGAGTTGAAGGACAGAAAGTGTGATTCTTCATAATGTGTCTCACAATGTTTCGTATGTGATGTGACTCCGATAGGTGAGAAAGTCGCGTGCCGAAGTTCGCCACGTTAAAAAGCAGATTTTGACTGAGCATTCTCGACAGTTTCTTGCGATTTTCAAATCCACGTCTAAAGTATATAGAGGTTAGAAGCCTTCCTGATACTGTTTCGAATCTAATTTCGCTTGAGTGAGCTCCAGCTGTCTCTTCGCTTCACACTGAGGGAAATTTTGTAGATCGTAATATTGCGGTGCTATCATGAGCAACCAATCAGCTGTAAAAAGATATATAAAATCTCAATAAAAAAAAAACAATTAAATTAACGGATGCTACTAATTGTAATAAATCGACGAAAAGAAAAAGTATAGTCTAGCCCGAATGTGTACCGATTGTATAATAAAATAACACAAGAAAACTTACGTTTAATGTCAGTGACTGTTCTGATGTAATTTTTAGTGGTGAGCACAAATTCATTATAAATAACCCACTCTGGTTTGTGATCGAGACAACTGCTCGGATGAAGTTGTACTACCTGGTTATCTTTGATGGTCAGATAATGTCCCGTTCTCTCTAAATGCGCTACCTGCATGTTGAAATAACAATATTAAGATGCATATAAAATAAAAAAAGCATGTATATAAAGAGAAACTCAATATTTATGTTACCTGCATGAAGAAACCATTAACAAGAGCTTTCCTGATGTTAATGTAATAATCTTTTGAATTGAAGTCCGTCGAAGTGCGTTTTAATACAAATCTGTCCATTATTCTGCTCAACTGTTGTCTTACGTTGTCTCCGCTCTTCAGCGATCGATAATTCACGTAATTGTCGTAACACCATTGAACATCGTCCATATCTGTAATTAATTCATCACAGGTAGAACCGTAGAACTATCAAACTACAGGCCTGTTCGTTTTCGCTGCACTTCTGAACCAGTGCGATAAGTTAGAATGAAAGAAAATATATTTGTTTCATTCTAAGTTATTGCACTAGTTGAGAAGTGCAGCAAAAACGAACAGGCCTAATATTTCAGATTGATAGAAATAATAAGAAGCAACTACTTACGTTGTTTGAAAGAGTGATACACATTGAGTAGTGTTAGATGATCACCATCAATGTGTGCAAATTTCATTTTTGCGTCATCCGCAGCCTTTTTCGATTCATTCGGCCTCACAAAGCACTGTGGGACTAATACCATGTCAATCATCAATATACTACCATGTCATCTTACCACAATTCTGATTCTATTACTTTACTTTTAGAACTCTTTCTTATATATTTTACGTATGATTTTCTTAATATATTAATAATTAATAATAAATAATATAAATAAAATAATCATTAAATTATTAGTAAACAGTTGCACGATATTATCGCGTACAGCAAACCCCAATACGTTACCTGAGAGCATAGCAGTAATGCTGAGTATCTCATTGCTGCAATTATGATTGCAAGAAGCTATAAGCATCTTCGCCAACTGTGGGTCTAATGGAAACTCTGCCATTACCGCGCCAAGATCCGTCAGGTTTCCATCATCGTCAAGAGCTGCTAGATAATTCAGAAGTTCCAAAGCTCTCATAAGAGTTTCGGGCGCAGGTGGATCCATAAAGTCAAAATGTACCTGTCGTATAACATGCAATAAGTTTTACGATGTTACTTAAAAACACATGATCATATTATTATTTTAATAATATAATATTACGATAAACGCACCAGATCATCAATGCCAAGCTTCTTCAATTGCAATACGACGCTTCCAAGATTAGAACGCAAAATCTCAGGGTAGGTATTATCTTGCATCTCGTTTTTGTACGCCTTTTCTGTGTATAATCTGAAACATTTTCCGGGTCTTGTTCTGCCAGCGCGACCGGCTCTCTGTTGCGCTGAAGCCTTGCTGATAGGTGACACTAAAAGAGATTCGACACGAATCCTAGGATTGTATACCTATTAACAAAAAGCATTAGAAATTAATAACAAGATTTATTGATAGTAAACAATTATTAATTTAAATTAATTAAATTAAAACGTCGCATTTACTTTTTGCTTGGCAAAACCAGGATCTATGACAAAGACGACCCCATCGATAGTCAACGATGTCTCCGCGATATTAGTCGAAACGACGACTTTTCGGCCGATAGCACCGTTAGCTTTGGTAGGCGGAGCAGGTTCGAATATTCTCTGTTGAAGATTCGGCGGCAGTGTCGAATACAGTGGTATACACTTTAGTTCACCAACTTCAGGTCCCAGGTTGTCCATTTCTCGTTTAATTCTCTTGCAAGCTTCCTCAATTTCCTCCTGACCGGTCAAAAACAACAGAAGGTCCCCAGGAATCTCTTCGCACATCTGTATCTGAATGACAGTTCTGATTGCCGCCTCCAAGTAGTCCCTCTCCGGCTCTGGCGTATAAAATATCTCGACTGGATGTGTTCTACCAGGTACGTTCATGAGCGGTGCATTGTCGAAATATTGCTGAAACTTTCCAGCGTCCAAGGTAGCACTCATAATCACAAGTTTCAAGTCCGGTCTCTGCTTGATCACTTCTTTCAAAACACCCATCAGCAAGTCAGTAGCTAATGTTCTTTCATGAGCTTCATCTAGCAGTATCACTTGATAGGCATCCAACATGGGATCAGACATGCCTTCCCGAAGCAACATACCGTCAGTCATGTACTTCAGCACGGTCCTTGGCGAACTGCAATCTTCAAAACGGATGCTGTATCCTACTTCTTGACCTGTAAAAGTTACAAAAAAAATTTTTTTTTTTAATTTATTACCGTCACAGCACTGTTTCTGATTATATTACAATATTCTTTAATTTTTCAACGTAACAAATAATTATAATACGTACCTAAGGCAACGTCCATTTCTTCTGAAACTCTTTGAGCAACGCTCATAGCTGCCACTCTTCTGGGTTGAGTACAGGCGACTCCTTTGGTTCCGATACTTCTTGAATATTCTACACACCATTGCGGTATCTGGGTAGTTTTGCCGGAGCCTGTCTCTCCAACAAGAACAATGCATTGATGCTGCGACAGCAATCTCATAAAATCCGCACGATATTCAAACACAGGCAGAGTTATCCTCTTTTTATAAAGTTCATAGTATCTCGGCGTGTATGGCAGCATGGTATATGGATTGAACTGCACTTGGCTTTTCGCCGCCGTGGGCCCTGGGATTGTTGCATTGTTGGAAACGGAGCCGTCCCTGCAAAATGATCATCATATGAAATTTTCCATTCTACATACGTATGCAACAAGCAGTACGCAAACTAGTGTCGTACGCACTGAATTGAAAGCAAGTATCTCTATGCAGAACAGAGGGGCCTCGAGATATTAACGCACGCATCGGCACACGTGCGAGATTAATAAAATCACGGCGATGCGTGCGAACAAGCATGTATAATAGTGCTTGCTAGAGAAAGAGCGATTATTAAAAACATAGTTTTATTTTATTGCAAATGCGAAACACAGGTCAGACCCGAAGAACCGTTACGAAGCGCAGCGACGAGAGTTTTCCTCGTTGCCGGAAGTGAGGGGCTGTCGAAGTGACGAGCCCGAGACATGTCCGAGACTCGTCGTCTCCGTGGACACGACGTCGGAAAATCAGCGCGCACGTGCCAGGACGCGGAACGTCAGGACGCGCGTGATAAGCGCTAGCACTGGCACGGGGTGCTGATACCAATGCCCGCGATATTGCACATGGCAAAGGGGAACGGCTGACCGCCGCAGAGTACCCGCCGTCGCGCGTCGTCCGTGCGAACGCGGGAAACACGTTGGTGCACTCACGTGGCTTTCCGTTTGACATAGGGATCCATGACCTCGATCCTGCGCTTCGACATAGCGTCCCCGTCGCTCCAGACGCGGTCAAGCAGGAGCAAAAACTGTTTACGAAATTCCAGGCGAGGCGTCAGTCAAGATGGCAAGCAGGCGCCAGCAGCAGCGGCTTGGAGCTTGGAGCTTCCTGCCTTTGTGGTAGAGGCAAGGGACAGCAGATGGTGTTGACGGCAATCGCGATGTGTGTGTGTGTGTGTGTGTGTGTGTGTGAGAGAGAGAGAGAGAGAGAGAGAGAGAGAGAGAGAGAGAAAGAGAGAGAGCGAGAGAGAGGAAAAAAGGAAAAGAAGATAAAAACCCTGATAGAAATATTTTACTGAAAATATAATGAAATTTTACTGAAATTCTCTCTCAGTTTCATTATTTCATTACTTCATCAATATTTCAGTAAAATTTCAGTTTTTAGTTAGATTCAGTAAATTTTATCATACCTGGTATCATAAAAAGAATTTTTGTTATTACTTTTGAATAGTATAATTTAACTTTCCTTATATTTCACAGTATTACATTACATTTCATAAAGAAAATTATTTATTTTTAATGTATTTTAAATATATTCGAATTCAATAATTTTTCAGTAACTTTTATTTTACTTTTCATCCAGTACAGATTTCATACAGTATTTTCAGCAAGACATTTCCATCGGGGAAGAAGGATTCAAGAGGAGAAAGAAGAGAGAACAGAATGTCTTTTATAATAAAAGAATAAAAGAGAAATTAAAAATATTGGAAAATAGAATTTTCTATAAAAAATGGGCAGTCTATTGCAAATTATAATGCAAGTAGACAATTGCTTAATTAATCAAGTAGACTTTTAGTAAAGTAGTTGTTGATATAATTTCGATATAATGCTTGATAACTGAAGTAATTAGTATTAAATATTAGTGGCGTTTCACCACTTTTTTTACTGAGGAAAAGTTAATTTCGCATATGCAGTACAGATGGACGACATACATTGTCGGAAAAATAATAAATGCCAATGAGTACAGAAAAGATGGCGATTTCAAGTTTATTTTAAATGTAATAAAGATATAAAAAATAAAATATATACACACTGTTAAATAAGTACATTTTTTACAATATACATAGCTTCATTGTCACATCCAAACAGCAGCGTCGATCTGTTAATGTCGATACTGTTTATCGGTTTGTGCATAGCGGCGCACAATGAAGTCACGTTAACTTTTCCATTTGTACTAATTGTATTCAACCAATGCATGTCCGTAGAATCTAATATCACAAAAAACAGAATGTTAGAATCAATCTTTAGGACGCAATTGCATCGTGTGTAGTTGAGCTCCTTACTAATTGCTTTCAAGTCACTTACCGAGTTTCAGTTTTGAACTCTGTGCATTGTTCCAATGCCACAATTCTCCGTTGACGGAACAGGTGAAAAGATTGTCGGGTCTGTCCTGATGGAATAGTATCTCGCTGACAGCTTTGGTGTGTGCATTAAGTTGAGACATTGGATAAGTATTCTGCCTTAAATCCCACACGGTTAAACTGCCGTCGTCTCCGCCGGCGATCACGATATGTCTTTGCGTAGGATGGTGCGTAATACTCGTAGCTGCTGTCTGTGAAATCATTTGTCACTTGTATAAAACTGATAAGATTTTATAAGACTTAAAAAGATTAAAGGTTGATATATATTGGAATTATAATAAAAAAATAATATAAAACACTTACTTTAACTTGATCGGAAAGCATAAAAGTAGTTGCAGGCACATCGCGATCGTTTCTCAAGTCCCAAACTTTCATATGTCCTCTCGAATTTCCGGTAAGCACCTCATTGTGTTTTAAGAAATCGGCGCAATATATGGAGCAGCTATCAGCATTTTCTGAGAATAAAAGATAACATATATTTTTAAATACAATAATCAGACTGTATATTACAAACATATATTAATATACATGTTAATGCAATATTTACCGATAATCCTAACTGGTTTCTTCTCTGCAGCCGTGAGAAGATTAAGCTTTCCGTCCTCTCCCACTGAAGCTATATCTTGTTCAAAGGTGGACAACGCGGTACAAGAGGCATAATCCGTTGTTCTGTAAAAATACATTGGTAAGAATATAATAATAATACTTAATATATTTCGACTTCAAAGCTGAGCACAATCAATTTAACCAAGTTTACTCACTTAAAACTATGTATAAACTCCCATGCCATGTGCTCCTTAAATTCAGTACAGGTATCCTCATCAATTTGCAGTAGTCTTATCGAGCCTAAAGACGAGGCGGCGACAAAGAAATCTTTGCTGATAAACTGAAAATTCATGTTCCATTAATTCTTAACGCGTAAGAAAAAGATTAATTTTATCAGGAAAGAATAGTATGTTTACTACCTTCAGTTCAGTTACATCACCAAGGAATGAGTACGACGACAGGACTGCAGGGTATGGTTCCTCATCGTAATTCGTTCTAAATGTCCAATATGTTATTTTATTTATCTGAGGAAGAGAAATTTGAGATCAAGATTAAGTTCCAAGACTACTTGAATTCCTCATCATTATAGATTCTTAAATTTCTATTACTGGAATATATAAATGTACAAAGTTTCAACTAATTATTATTAATTAAAAGACAAGAGTTTTATTACATATACAAAAACACTGATAAAGTATGTACAATTATCTGGAACAAATTTATAGGTTAGGTATGCCAGAAATCCTTACCGGGTTATCCCAACTGCCGGTTAAAAAATTTTTCGCTTCCGTAAAATTTCCATGCTGCCACCTTATTTTGGAAATTTTCTCGGATACAAACGTCCCTTGTACATTCTCGCCCATTTTTCGATAAAAGTCGCTGTAGATGTAGATATATAGCCAAAAAAAGTCGAATATCACAGTAGTCCAGCTGACCGCTTCTCCCGCCTACCGCGGCTACCGCTCGAATGTTAACGATGCCGCCATTGTGCACTGTGCACGTTGCACCCATTTCATACAACTATGCGGTAATTTTTTGCAGTTGTCAGGGCCTGGATGTATCTACAAACTACTCCATACGTCCGTAAAAATCCAGGAAGACGATATTATATCAATTAAATTATCCGATTTGTTTCTTGGGAGAAACAGTACGACTGCGTATATATTTTCGCCTTCACTTGTCATCTAATAAAATATTTCGTTAATACACGTGTATTTCAATTTAAAAACATAAATATAATGTTACGGCTCCACGCTCCATTTTTCTTCGATTGATTTCTAATCTTATGAGCCTTTACTATTATATAAATATTAATGTATTATGCTTGTAATTATTACCTTTCGGTTTCTTGTGCTGAGTACTTGGGCCGAAAAATTTGTTCTTTCTCGCTATCCGCCCAAGCGATTCTCGTATATACAACACGTTTCCTTCTTCTTTACCAGATCGCCGCGAGTTCTTGCGATTCTTTACTCGCTTGAATGATATCTGGATATCTGTTAATATTGATTACATTATTCTGATTAGATTATCCCTGATTTGACTGCCAGTACTGAAAATCTATAGTATACGTGATGTAAACTATATAGATTTTTAGTATTTGCAGTGAATATCGAACCTGAATAATATAATTAATGCAATTATTAACCTGCGTACGCCGACGAATTAAAGCAGAAGATCAGCGGGAGGAAGGGGAAGGAGGGAGACAGACCGGAAATACTCTTAGCAGTACTCTTCGCTTTGACTAAATGTTTGCTGAACATCGCAAAACATTTCACGTTAAATGATTGTTTGCGCTAATGAATCAGCCAATTGAATAATGCATGCGATTTATAAACACATCTTGTCGCCTCTCCGTGAGTTATTTTTTTATTGTGAATACGTATGTGTGCAATAAGGAAATTACGTAATAATTGTTACAAATATGTAATAACATACACTTGTATTGTACATCTTCTAAAGCGAATATTTCTTTACATTCCAGAAATCGTGTGCCAACAAAAATTTCAACTTTTAGTAAAAAAAGTACCTATCTTCGCTGAAAACTTGCTTGCTCTTTTTCAAATTCTTGTATGATTATTTCACAAAAAATATTTTTTATTCTTTTTACCATACGTTCTCGAGTGGTAGAACGAGAATTTTTCGTGAAATAATCATACAAGAGTTAGAAGAAATGCAAGTTTTTTGCGAAGACTACCAGGCATGTCTGGATTAACATAGTGAAAATTTTGAACACTTACTGTAGTAATAAAAAGATTTGTTCCAAACTTGTATTCTGACTTATTTTGTTGATATATCCCGATAACAGTTAAATTTTCGAAAAATACTCTGATACAAAAATTATTAAGCCCATTGAGTACTATCGATAGAGTAACTAGAAAGTATCCCTTTCTATTAAAAACATTTTTTTTTTATTGTTGGTGTGAAAAGTAGACACTCAAGGTTATTTAAAGTCATCAAAGTATGTGCCCCTACTTGCCCTACAATTTTGATAATAGCTGGTGTCTTCCCTTATCTCTAATCGTTTTCGAGAAAAACGTGGTAGACTTTCTATCAAACTTTCTCTGTATTATAATTTTATATGAAAATTTTTGTCCCAGGAAGATTCATAGAGCTGATAAAAAAATTGAGTTTTTTATTTGTTTTTTATTTGTAACATTCCGTAAATATGCGTATATTTTTTTTTCCAGAAACGACTTTCAAAAGTCGATTTTTCAAGTTATTTTTTTCATTCCATGTCATTTTCGTCAAGTTGTATTAAGTGAGTCTTTTTATCTATCTTGATGATAACCGACATTCATGTTTAAACTCGACGATAATTGCAGCTTAAAACGACTTTGACCATACTCAGATTAGCTCAATCGGCAATTAACTTAATCGGCACTTGCCAATTGAATTAATCGCTCAAAATAAAATTTTTGTATAGTTAATAATTTAATTTGAATATTTATTTATTAAATTAAAATTCGAATACAGATACAATTGATAAAACCGGAACATATTATTGAAGTAATATTGAAAATTCTACACATAATAGAATAATATGCACGCCGCGTATAATGAGAAATAATTTTTTATGAAGTATCTCGCTATATTATCTACGTAATTTTTCTTTAACGCCTTCTCATCGGTAAGAAGACGATAAAATCTATTTTTAAGAGCGAGTGGAAGCTACTCGCTGTTTATAATTTTGGCCACACGTTGTGATGAATTCACAACGCGTCGTTCACGTGCGGCGAGATGTCGAAGATCATACGCTATTCCATATCACTGTTTTCACTCTATTTGGCATGCAGTGGTGCGAGTGAATCTTTGCGGAAAACACGTAGGTGTGAAACAGTTGTTTATCACGTGCTAATAGCTTCTAGTGCCCGATAAAATTAATAAATAACAACACAATTAAAAATCCTATCTTAATATGTGCTGCGTAACTAGTAAAACTCACAGCAGAACTAGAATTTCGATAAATCAATTTCAAAAATTACAAACATACATTAGATGATATCATTATTTGAATTAAGTTTTGTTTAAGTCTTGAATTAAGACTCATTCTTTTTCCTTTATATTTATTATATAGACAAGAAGTATAAGATTTGTGCATAATTAATAATATATATATGGTATATAAAATTATTAAATAATAATTCTGTTTGTTAAATTTAATAAAATCTGAAAATAAAATAATAGAAATAAAAATATAGAAAACAGATTAAACGTCTATTATATTCAATATAATATTTTATGATAAATTTCTGACTTCAAAATATGGAAAAGTTTGTAATCTCGAAGAGAGAATACAGTTTTGTCATAAAATTACATGTATAAAAATCGTTTTATAATCTATATATGTTTGACAAAGTTGCACGCACTTTCTTTGGCGCGTTCGCTAAAAAATACAGATTTATCTACAGACACATTGCAATTTTTAGCGACGATTGAGGCCAATGTCAGCAGCGACGATGTCACGAAAACGCAGCATACCACTTGCAAGATCGCAACGGAAGATGTGGTCGCGAATGCACGTGCCACTGTTACAACAGTACTCACTGGAGTATGTAAATCGAGTGAGTAAAAATCAAAATTGATAAAATACAATATATTGATAAAATTAAAATTATAATATAAATATTAGTATTGAATTAACTATAAATATTATAATATTAATATTATCTTGACACATATTAAAGAACGCTATAGCAATTATCTTTCAACGTACATAATATTTACAATAATATCTGCAATCAGTTAGAAGAGAATAAAAATGAAATCATTAGACAATAACTTAGGTATCTTTCTTCAAAAAAGTAATTCTGATTATTTAAATTTTATTAGAAGAGAACTTCTTACGCATCCAAGTGTCAATTCTTACGATTTTCCATTAATCGATGAATACGCATGCTTTTAGAGACGATGGACGAAAAATTCGCGAGTCTGGAGGAAAAGTTGAGCAAGGAATTTGCGGATGTTAAGTGGTTACTTTACAGCATTCTGGAGCAGCAACCGAATTATTTGAAAAGTGTAAGAAACGCTAATCTTCATGGAACGTTCAACGGTTATTTATCCCCGAGGCAAGATGAAATCGATAAATTCAACAATACCATGCAAAATTTGTCAGTATTGAACGGTTAGTGCAATCATTACGAAATAATCTAGCTGTGCTTTATGGATCAAAATATGTTACCTATAATATTCTTTGTGATATATAAAAATTTTTAAGTAATTTTTAGCGCGTATAGAAAAATAATTTATTAACGCAGTTTATAATAGCATGGTAGACTCTAAAGTTAACTTTACGCTCTCAACTAAATATGGAGTATAGTTCTTCGTGCAACTGGTGGACTTGAAGTGCTCAAAACTTCGCAAGTGCCTCCGCTACTATACAACAGCCTATCTATTTTGCATGTATGAATGAGATTAGTAAACTTGCTAACGAAAGAACAATCTTGTAACAACTACAAGTGTTGTTAAGTTTCAATTAACTATACATCTGTACAATAACTGAAAAGAAACTTCTATTTTAATATTTTTATATTATAATTATTAACATATACGTGGTCTGTTTAAAAAGTAACGAGACTGAATTTTTTTTCTCAACAACTAGTAACACTGTCAAAACGGGACTGCAGTGGATCGAAAGCTACATTCATACTATACTCTACTTTCAGTTAAAATTTCAAGTCGATAACATTAACACTTGTGATTCTACAATCATTTGTATAACAGTATGTTTGGGTGATGCGTCGAAAATGGAACACAAGAAAATCGAGCAGCGTTATGCGAAGTTTGACACGATAAATTCTTAGGCCAGTCATATTAGACATCGAACCTTCCAATTAATCTTCCCAGGTTGCAACCATCATGAATCGCTTTGATTTGAGGTGCTATAAGTGGGATTTATTTTGCTTCGCAAAATTAATGCGCAATAAAAAGTTATTAACAATATTATCAACAAAAAACGCGATTTTTTAATTTTTTCTCAAATATCTCGAAAACTAAGCAAGATAGGGTAACTAACTATACGTACCTTTTTTGTAGAGCCTAAAATTATCTACAATAATGATCTGAACAACATTTATCGTCAAGTCAGTCGTTTAGCTTGCACGCGCCGTCAAAGTCCGAGACTCGGATCTCGAAAACCCTCGATTTCATCGTTCTTTTTATGTTGCGCCGGTGATTTTTTTCCGTCATTTAAAATGGAATTAAAAATCCCCCAAAAATCACACATTTTCTGAAAACTACAAAGAATACTTCTCATAATGCAACCGATTTTTTAGACCCTTTTTCTTTAGTTTGTAACTATGTAAACAAAAAATTTTGATTTTTTGGAATAGTTTTAGTTTTTCGCCGTTTTCAGTCCTTAGAATTTATTTGAGACGAATTTTATCATATGCATCTTATTGTGGACAAAATTTGCAACAAAAAAGGACCTCTGTATTTTTTTCGTACGACAAACGCTGATTTTTTTATTAACGCGCAAAGTTATCCAATATCCAATATTGCGCACAGGTCGGATAACGCATGTTTTGCATTAAAATAATTATTTTTTATTAAAATTTACGTGATTTTTCGCATTATTATTGAACCATATTGCAAAGCCGTTTTTGTCTCCTTTAAAATTTTTTGAAAATGATGATATGTATGACACGACTTACATTGAAATCATATGTCCTCCTTCAAACCAAACAACTTTCGTCTAAAGCATTTGTTTCTAGAATCACGAATAAAACAGTTTTTGGGGGTTGATTAAAATGGGACACTCTATGTGTATTATATGTGTGCATATATATATCAGTACAAAATTACCTTTTTCAAAAAAAAAAGGTAAAAAAGGCGCTAAGTACATGCGCAATGTATATTGTAAATCCAAAAATCTTAAATGGTAGTAGCTATATTTCTCCCTAACAAAATAATTCACAAAATTGCGTTACCTAACTCAACCCAAGTGATATGTATTTCAAAAAAAGATGTAAAATCTTTAAATTGCGCCAATTGCAAAAAGAATATATATACTTTAAAAAATAATTGTTGCGCAACTACTTTAAAAAAATAAAACTCAAGTGGTACGTATCTTTATATTCCCATTCAAGGGTCTTCTCGTTTTAACCAAAGCTTTAATTTTTTTAAACAAAACTATAATATTACAAAGAATTATTTTAATCACAAAGAATTAAAGAGATAACAGTACAAAATAAAAATATTTAATTAAAATAAAATAAATAAATTTTTCTTGTAAAAAAACTTGGCGCTACTCGACCTTGAAATTTAATAAAGTATTAAAATTTTGATTGAATTTAATAAAGCACAGAATTTTTGATTAAATAAAAAAGCAGCGCCAAGTTTTTTTACAAGAAAAATTTATTCATTTTATGATAAAGATAAACGATAATAGATATCAGCGACGGGCATAAACTTGATGTAGGCTGATAAAAACTTTCAAGGTGCACACCCACATACTTAAAGGGATTATCATTCTATATTTCTATGCACCAATGATTCTGTATATGTATATAAGCTTATGTATATAAGCTGAGCGATCACCGAACTGAATCACTTTGAATTTCACTGAGCTGACTACAGGTGAGGATACGAAAGCTTTATCTCTATATAGTTTAAAAGTATTGTTCAACTTTCTCAATAGTTCTACATATACTTTATAAAACAGGAAATCTCTCAAGCAATAAATCGAAAATGGGAAAATTCATCGTGTTTCTTTGCTTTACGCTTCTCGCAATGACTTCGGTCATGACCTGCATGTGGGAAGGATGGAGTGTAAGTACCATTGCATGATATTATATTTTGAACTGTAATATATGTCATATATGTGTGTATCTCCACATTTTTTATTAATTCATATATATTTGTTTCGTGAAAACCATTAAATTAATTAATATAACTTAATAGTATACTTTTTAAAAATATAATGGATTCTATATGTAATTTATAGAGATGACATAAATTGAAAATTTAACAAATGTAGTGAGATTTTTATACTTGTGATTGTTATTTATATATTATATATTTATGTATATGTATATACTATATATATATATATATATATATATATATATATATATATATATATATATATATATATATGTGTGTGTGTGTGTGTGTGTATATATATATATATATATATATATATATATATATACACAGTAAAATATATTGTTGTATAAAGTGTCACATTTTGAATATTCTAAGTAGTGAGTAATGACAAGATTTGAGTGTTGATTGAGTGTTGATTGAAAGTGCATTGAGTTTAAGTTTAAATAATTAAATTATGTAATACGAAAGACATCGTGCAAGATAATAATCTCGCTAATCTTTTTCAGTGCTTTCATCCCTCCACGGTAAAGTGTTGCAAGGGACTTGTGTGTGATCCAAATTATTTTCGTTGCGTCAAACCATGGAGATCCGCAGACCCAGCAGGCGCAGGAGTAGAATGGCCACAAAATAAACCTACCCCTGCCCAATAATCATAAATAAATGGTAGTTGACCTGGACTTTGTTGCGTAGAACTATGATTTAATCTTGATTAATTTAAAAATATGTGAAAATTTACACGAAAATATACACTTGCTTAATCATTATTACCCAGCAATATACTCTTTATGTCTCAATGACTAAGTACCCTTCTTTACATCATCAACCAAATTGAAGTCGATTTGTTGAACAGCAAAAATAATTCATTTTATATGATAATATTTTTATAAAAATAAGAACGTACCCTGGTATTTATATTAGAAACAAGTATACATATTACATGACGTAAATTATAAAATAAACAACCACGATAATCAACCCATGTAATAACCCATGTATGATGTCATTGTTGGTCAAAAACGGGATTCATGGCATCTTCATAATTTCACCATCATCTAAAAATGCCTTGTGCCCGGGATAGAATTTGATCTCTGTAAGTCTGTTTCAACTTCTTAAATGTTCCCATCGCATTGTCCTGGAATTCGACATAGAATTTGGTCGCATAACGCTACTCGATATTCTTATGTTCCAATTTTGTGACGCGTCACCCAAACATACTGTTAGGGCCAAAGCACATAACATGGCGTAGCGATATACGACGGTCGTAGTCTCCGACCTGACAGATCAGGATACGCCAAAGCTTGTGCGTTATTTACGTACACGACTACAACTTTCATATGTGCTTTGGCCCTTATACAAATGATTGTAGAATCACAAATGTTAATGTTATTGACTTGAAATTTTAACTGAAAGTAGAATATGAATGTAGCTTTTGATCCACTGCAGTTTCGTTTTGACAGTGTTACTAGTTGTTCAGAAAAAAAATTCAGTCTCAGTACTTTTTAAACAGACCACGTATATTGGTTCTAAGAAACAATGTATCGCAGAACGCATTCTGAATCTCTTCTTTTAAAATTTTAATTTTAAATGAATTTCAAATAAATAAATACATCTGTAATAAATATTAATTTGGGTAATTTAGTTTGTAAATTTTAATAATTGCCATAAAATATATAGTTATCAAAATTTTAATTTGAGCTCTGAACAAACAAATAATTTTTGCGCAATTCGTTCGCGCTTCAAAGTTTAATACAAAAAATTAAATAATTTTCTTTTCAGTCGCTTACAATTCAAATTGTAATGTTATAATCCATTTTCTAGAAGCTAAGGCTACGCAAGATGTGACATTTTAACTTCGTATGTGTTATCGCATGTGCATGTGTGTGCGAGATTCTATTCTGGAATAATGAGACCCAAAATATTACGTGGATGACGCGTGTAGAAGTCTTACATTTCTTGCATAATATGCATTGTTATACTTATTCATAGCCTAAGCTAAGCATTTGTATGTAAGAGATCCATGGTTTTATGTAAATGGATTCTACACTGAGAAGGGAGGGAGGTGAGAGTTCGCCTTGTCCATGGGATGACAAAGCTGAAGCTTAAGTCGGGATAAACACGATTGAAACAAAATGAATAGTGGAACGAAGTACCGAGATTTATTTCGAGTTGCGGTACATGATTAACTCCGTTGCGTTTGAATAGTAAAAGCTTCGTGTAATCCGCTGAGAAACCGGTAAAACTTATAATACGACCGCTGTTAAATTTATAGTTATATTATTAAACTTTAATTTTATTAATGTATATATGCAATAAATTATCAAACATTATAATAAGTATGGCTATAAATCAATCAATTTTTATGTAAATACTTATTTACTTAAAATATTTTGTATCATTAATTTAATAATCTTTTAGTAAATTTATACATTAATCCTTTTTGGTAAAAATTTGATGGCAGGCTTATTTGAGCGAATATTTAATATTATAAATAGTTAATTTTTAAAGTAATTTTTAATTTAACATTATGTAATATCTTATAAATTTAACTGTTGACGCAAGATTTACTCCAAATTAATTAAAACACGAGATTTTATTGTTTGAAGCATACTTTGTTCTAATTTAATAATTTTCGATCCTTTAATTAGTCTGTTAATTAGAGTACTCGCCTCGTGTGATATCAAGAATAAAATTATCTAGATCCAATATCTGATAACTTAATTCACGAAAATCTCTATGTTTTTTTACATAAAAGATCACATAAAAATAATACGTCAACAGAAGGAAAGTAAATATGAGTTGAGAATTAAAATTTCAAATTAACAATCATCCATATTCCAGGTTCGATGAATGCGTTCGTCTATTACTGGCAGGTGAGGAACTTCAACGTGATGCTGGCAAACTGGCAGACCGGCCGTTCGATGCGCAGCCCTACCTTCTACGCGGGTCGCAGCGGCTACGCCATGTATCTAAGAATCGCTCCGAAATATTTTCCCGACGGCACGGTCTTCGTAGGTGTTGGATTGACCCGCGGCCGTTACGATTCCGTTCTCGAGTGGCCGTTTCCTTACAGAATACGCCTCGAGGTACGCACAGGGACAATATGATCGAAACCACGTCGGACGATCCCGGGGATAAGTCGATAACCCCCCTGAATAAAAGAAAATTTTACAGGGGGTCCTCGAATCATGGGTAATACAGTTGCGAAGTATAAAGGAGGGCCCGCGGGCGAGCAGGCAGCCCTTTAAAAGGGTGGAAAAGAGGAACGTCGTATCGAACCCTCGTCGCGGCTACTTACGAAAATTTTTCGAGACGTTTTCAGAACAGAAGAACTTTCCTAACGCGATCAAATGATTTCAAACGAAGTTAGAAAGTTGCGACCTTGCAAATACGATCCCTTGTTGCTTGCATTTCATTATAAAAAGGATAGATAAAATCAATGGAGTTATCTTATTTTTTCTATTTTACTTTATTATTCTTAGATAAACTTTATATACGCATAATCGGTTAAGAAATATCAAATAATTTAAATCCTTTAACAAATAGATTAATTTTTTCTATCTCGAGTTTTTATGTGTTATCTGTGATATAAATTTTCGAATATTTTTCTGTTACACTTTTACACGAGAAGTTTATTATTCAGAATTAATAAAGTAAAAAGATGTTAAAGTTGATAAGTTATTAATAAATAAATATTAAGTTTACTAAATTAATTACACATTTTTTTATATTCACTTATTATTTCATTTATAATAATAAAAAAATATACTGCCTTAACAATATAATTATGTTTCTTTATGCAAAGAAACAGGCAGAGATGATAGTTATTTTCCATGAAATTATTTCTTGATAAATCTGTTTTATCTAACTAGCTTTATATTATTATATTATATTATTAATAAAATGCAACATTAAATATTTATTTATGTATAAATAATTGTTATTGATGCGTCTTCGTAGGTATTAGATAATTCTTTGAAAGGCGTGCGTGAGGATCGACGGTCTCGAATTTGGGATCCGGCCACGCTTTGTACAGAAGATTTCTGGGGTAGACCCGCAGGAGTGGCGGATAATCCGGAATGCGTTGGACTCAGTATTCCCAGGCGTATAATTTTATCAAAATCATTATCAATATCGGCTCAACGATATTCAGAAAACACCAGGTACATGTGGAATGGAAGTGTACTGATAAAACTTATCGTTTATTTGTAGACTGTTTAAGGCAAACGTATAGCTATAAGAAAAGCAATATTTGTTGTGTTTTTGCCATATATTGCTACAAACAATATTATTAATGCTTTTGCTACTATTATTAAGAAGAATATGCATTGTGATTTATTTTGAAAATAAGCAAGAAAGAGCAAAATTAATAAAATCATTTTATCTTGCGTATTAATTAATTCGATAACAAATTTTATAAAATTCATTGAATACAATCCAGATCCAATTTAACAATTGTTTAAAAGATTTTTGATAGTAATTTTTTTTAATTTACTGTCAGCAAATTATTTGAGTTTGTCGGAAGGATGAGGTACGTACAAATAAATGCATAATTGTCAAAATGCTCCAGCAAATAAATGAATATTTCTAATTTAATTCTAGCTAACACCAATATTATATTGATTACATTTTTATATGCTTCTTTTGCGAATTATACATTCGTAGCGGTAAAATTTTCGTGGAAGTTGCACATAAAATAAAATGTGTAATTATAATGGTACAATTTTCTTCTTTCAATTTAGATTTCTTCAATTATGACGAGACAGAAAAACGGAAATAAATATATCAAGGCATAGGCACCGCTTCAGTTAAAACGGTATAATCTCATAACTTAATTCTCATGAAATATTTAATTAGTATTATAGATAAATTTCTATTACACATTTAAAAACAAGAAGACAAAGTATAACTCCATCTGTTACAAATTCTGGCGGTGTCCATGCATCAAAAGTTACGTCCGTCAAAATTAGCTTTCCATCGTGTCACGTAGGGGCATTTGACCCGAGAAATAAATCCGCGGCATTTGTTGTAATCGATAATCGTACTCCTCACGATCTATCGCTTTCCAAACGTTTTGTTTGGCGGCATTCAGCAGTGCCCTGTACAGAGAAACCGGAAGCTGAATGTTGTCGCTCGTTACTTCAAGGTCCTGTAAATCGCGCAGAGTGGAAGGTCCTTTCTTCTTCACTCTCCTTTTATCCGCAAATCTGCCGCATCCTATGAGATATCAAAAATACTTAATCGATTCCTAAAAAGCTTTAAATCACGCTGCTGTCTTACGATTCTATTTCATACAAGTGTTTTTACAAAAACAAAACTTTTTAGTTTTTAAAAAGTATTCAATCCTAGCTAACCACACTTATTTTCGAGTTCTTAATTCACCACCCTCCAATCCGTGAGACCGCTCGATTTTTATCGCATTGCCATTTTCATTCTAATTGATATTTTTAAGCTTGTAATGTAGGAATTGGAAATATAAAGTCTGAATAAGATATTCATAATAATATCAGGTCAAGAAAAAAATTTGAATTTAAACTGAACTTATTATAAGAAAAAGATTTTGAGATGCGGTAATTTGGAGACAGGGAATAGGTTGGACAATGAGAAATGGGTATGTATTTTTTGTAAACAAGGTAGGGAGATAACATGAACCATTATGTAGAAGAGTGTAGTTGAACAAGGAATTAGTTTATTGAGTTAGGTAAAAATAATAAGAAAAGATTGGAGAGACTCTGCGGAATGAGTTGGACACCACTAAAGGGAAGGTAGTTGAAGAAAATATAGGTATATAGGAAAAGGTTATAGCGAAAGGAAAAGAAGAGAGGAAGAGTAGGTTGGAGAGTAAAATAGATTGATAGGCCGATGTGTTGTAATAATGATAAAATAGGTTAGTAATGTATTGATGGAGTGATTAAGGAAATTTTTAAATCAAGTTCACTTTTTAGCTATGTAGCTGAAGTTAATAAACTATATTGTAAGAAAAAGATTGCAAGAAAATAGAGAAAAAGAATGTTTTCGGAAAAAAATTCTCAAATAGTTTTGCAAATACGATTTAGGAAAAAGTAATGTTTGTTCGTTGTAACGGATACCTGATACTTAAAAAAAATCACAATTTGTTCCAAAAAGTATATTAATTTAGTCATTCAAATTGTAGCAATTTTCGCAAAGAAATAATTTAATGGGTGCAAATAACAGATAGTATAAAAATAATAAAATGTATAAATGGAAAAAATACAAACTTTTTACTTTTAGCGTGACTTCACATCAAGCATAAATTGTTAGAAGTATTTGGATTTGTTAAAGAATTATTTTAAAAACTTATAATTTCTTTAAACATAGATAATATGGTAAACTAGAAAACCGAAAAAGTTCCGCGGTTCACTAAACAAGAATGTGGCAAACTAGGGTTAAAATTATTTAAAGGAAATATTGTTAATCGCTAATACAAGTAAAAATTATTTCTTACCCGTGAAAGCATTGCAAAATGGTCTCTTCGACTTGATTGTTTTCTCTTCTTTTAAAGCATTTAGAAGCTGCCGTTCGAACTGTAAAAGTGAATTCTGCCCGCGCCCACTTCCATTAGAACTATTTTTATCCTTCCAAAATGTGTAAAACTCGGTTGATATTTAGTATTGAATTTGTACAGAGAATAATCCTCTTATTATTAATCTATTGTGTACATTTAAAACAAAGTCGTACATCAGAGATTTTTCCATATTTTTGTCGTTCGATAATTGATTTAAAAGAGCAAGCATTTTTAAAAAATAGGTATTATAATAGTTTACAAATGATAAGCAATTTAGAATTTATGAAACGCTCTGATGCGAATTGAGTAAATTATTCATTAAAATAATGTATATTTTTACCTTGTCTTTTAAAACTTCAGTATTTGCCACCTTCAACAGGCACATGCAAGCCAGAGTACAGCAAAGATATTTGATAATCTGCGTAATAAAACAAGGAATTAACAGACACGCAAAGCTGTTTAAACATTTTTTTCGTAACAACGCCGTGAATGATGTAATAAAAATAACAACTGACAAGTAAGCGCCGTACTATATCCTGTACGGATGATGATTCACAACATAAATGTTCGCGTTACATAAGCGTATAGAAGCGTTATAGAACCAATGTTTAAGCTGCTTAAACATCCAAAATCAATATTATATTATGGTTAATTAACAATTAATGAAGTGGTTACGTTATTTGGAACGCCATACGAAATGAATTCGATTTGATTTAATTAACTTAACGGAAATAATCGATAACGATTCCGCATGTATTAACATTTCTTTTAATATAATACGTTTCGCAGAAAATTACAATTGGTTTGCATATATAAGAGTAAAAAAACAAGATGTACGTCATCATTAATATGCAGTTGTTCTTGTAAAAACGATCGGTACGTTATTTTATACTGAGAGAGTCGGCGTCCATATGTTAAATGTTTTTTTTTTTTTTTTTATTATTGTAACATGTTTGTAATATGCATTTAAATCCAATATTTGCATATTTTCTTAAATCAAGAGTAACTTTTTACAAATGAGTTTATTACAGAAAGTTTACATATTACTGTTTTTCAAATTTAAATGTTAAATGTATTAGCAGATAAATCACAAATTAAATTTTCATTAAAATAGAACTTTTTTGTATTTACATGAAAAATAAAGTTCTGCTATTTATATACAAATTTAAAATTTAATTTTACACTTGGAATTTTATATGATGGTATGACATATTCGCGTTTACTAAAAATTATTAATTGGTAATTAAGTGGTTTGCATAGATTTATAATAGTTGATTGTTATGAAAAGGTATAATCAACTTCTTATTAATATTTAAATTTATATATATGCAATCATAATAATAGCAATAAAAAGAATTGCAGTTATGCTTATTATTAATAATTAAAGTTAAAAATACTTAAATTTATATATATGCAATCACACACACACACACATAATAATAGCAATCAAAAGAATTGCAGTATGTGGAAGCATGTTCCATCCAAGAGTCTTATTTCATAAATGCGTGATCTAAACCGTATGCACACATCAGTATCTAATAAAACGTTTCTATAGTTGATGAATTTTTCATCGTAAGAATTATTTTTAAATTACTTATTTTATATAATATAAAAAGAAGATTTTACTTTCTACAAATATATACATATAATAAAATATTTTGCAATGTCTTTATAAATCGATATAAATATTAAATATGCGCCAGATATTATAATGTTTAATTTAAAATATTTTTAAAACATACATGTCAAAAGTATATAAAGTATTAAAGTATAATATTTTCAGATTCAAGTAATAATGTGTACTCGATAAAATTGATCACTACATACACATTTAAAATCAGTTTTTATACTTCATAATTAAGATGTTCATAAACATGTTAGATGAAAAAATTGAAAGTACAACCAACCTTCATATCGCGATCTTTTCGAGCAGTTTATAGGACCTTCGGAAATTCTTCAAGACGCACCTCTGAAGCGACACCTCTCTCTCTCTCTCTCTTCTCTCTCTTCAGAAGAAGTTACGTACTCGATCAACTATCAATACAGGATACGCGTTCGTATACCAAAGGACAGGTCGCGCGCGGTTGAAGCCGTGGCTTCTCCCTCTCGTTTGAGGGGTGAAACGGCGCGGTCGCTCTTCAAATACAATCCCCGCAAACCCCCTCCGCGTGGTAAGTACCACGGGGTGGATGCAAGCGACTGGAGAACGCATGACCACAAGGGCGCGGGCGACTGTCGTATTTCACACTTCAAAAAATCCTTCTTCATCAAGTACACGTGTTCCAGACCTATGATTTCGTGGGCGACTTATACATCTGATATTTAACTCTTACAAGACAATCTTTTTTTTGTTCATCATTAAATCTTGCTAGGTGGGAATACAAATAGGAAATACTCTGCGTGGGTGCGCGATCAGAGGTTTTTATTTTGTATTACTTTTTTAATACAAAAGATGAGTGATAGTAGATAATTTATTAATAACCGTCAAAAATAATTATATGTTAATAATAATCATTCTCAGAATGTAACTTTTTCTCCTCCCATTTCCCCCTCTCTCTCTCTCTCTCTCTCTTTTTCTCATTTTATCTGTTAACATTTCACTTAAACTTAATTAAAAAACAAATTAAATTTTTATTTTAACTTTAATACATTCAAGTTTAATTGTATAAATAATCAGCCATATAAGACATCATATTCTTATCTAGAATATTTTTTTAATGTTTTCTGTGTAAACGTGTGTAAGCGAAATTATACAAGACAGCGGAATCTATTTTTGGAAGATATTAAATATTTTCTTCAAGAGATGCGTTTGCATAACACTCAAACTTTCGCATAACTGTTCGCTATAGATTATAGTCGAGGGCTCCGATGCCGTGACTGCTCGCGGGATATACATCTTATGCAGATCTAATAATTCATGTTGCCCCTTAAGATTCACGGATCATAAGTTGTCATAGGTCACGGGGTTTAACGGCAAAGTCTCAACGGCATATTGACGCAGCAATGCATCCCAACTATTTTATTGCGTACCCACCCGCCCGCGAGAGAGAATTCTCGTTCTCGCACTTCGTTACGATATTGTACTAATTGGTTACAGATTTCAAAACAATTCGATGTGCGCGGTATTCAAATCTATTGCAATACAATGGCGATTTAATTGTTATTTTTTTACGTAAAAAAAAAATATATGTATATATATAGTAGTGCAGTTTGTAGAAAATTTTTTTGCGCTTTGGAAGCATGTACGAAATAAAAATTGACATACGCACAGGTATCCATCGTTGAGATCAGTAAAATTTCGATCGTTACTTCAAAGTGCTACACGAAACATATATTATTGTTCTTTCCAGATTTGTTTGTCTTTGATTTGACTAACGTTAAAATCTCAACTAGATCTCCATGCTTTTACACGGCAAATTTTTAATAGCGCAAGTATTTGATAAGATGTATAATAATTTGTTTTGATAATATTCGAGGAGATAACATATTATAGACTTTCTGAGCAGAAATTTAGAAAGAATATACAATTAGTAACTATCCAGTAAGCAATCTGTCCGCAGTATGACAATATAGATTAACAGCAGATTTACTCAGATATCTCGCAACAGATTCGATATTATCTGCGTCCGCATTTAAACTCGAGTGCGGCCGGAAGCCTGCCGATAATCTGACAGCAGATTGTCGGCAGATAAACCGAGCAGAATCTGTTATTTCGCAAACATTTAAAATGGAATATATCATTAAATGCAGATTTTATTACTCAGTTTCCGGAATCAATTTTCCATTATATTCTATTAGCAAAGTCCGTTATATTTCGGCTGGCATTCCATCGACAAAATTTGCAGCAGACATTTTTAAAATCTGCATGTTTTCAACAGATTTGGCTATGCGGGTAGACCGGGTAGTAAATCTTAGATGTGCATAAATTTAAACAGTTATCATCAACAATAAATGCTTTGCTTTTCAGTTTTACGGATGAGACAATGTGAATACCTCCTTCTAGCGCTCCACGTGGGTACGATTTATCGCGTACTTACGCACAACAAACGAGAGCTTGGACTATGCAAAGGGAAATCGAAAGCGACGGTATCGGAACTGAGGATTAGTGCTGATTAAATCGATGCCAGGAAGCGAAGTATGGCAGGTTGGCCGATAAGAGTCTCCGTGTAAAAATCGTAGAAAAAACAGCCGGGAGGGAGAGGGGACTTAAGTACTTACACCATTCTCACATCAGAACCTGCTGAGTTACGATTAGGTCGTTCAACCTTGGCGGCTAGTGGCTGTTCACATTTTTCTTTTCTCTTTTTCTTTAGCTTTCGCACATTCACCGTCGACAAAATTTTCGGTAAGATCGCCTGAAAAGTCGTTAATAGATAACAAAAAATACTCAATTAGTATTTTAGTATCTAATATTAAAAGACCAACACCTTCTTCAGCGGCCATACAAACGAAGGCGCGATAATATACATCAGAAGCCGATAAAATAGCGAAATTTAAAGAAAGATGAGATCTTTAAAATAACCATTTTCTGATTCTAATGAAGTGATTTTTTGAAAGTATTTTGTCATTTATTAAATTAAAAAATATTTTTAAGATATTTTTGGAGCAAAAAATTGAAAATTGTGATTTTGGCGACTAAAAAATAAAAGAAGATGCACAATTTGAATTTTTTACATTTTTCTCCGCTCCCCGTAAGTTTACCATAAATTAATATCTGCGTTAACTGCAAATATATTAAAAGTCTCTTTTACTATTGTTAAAGTAATTATCTTGCGAGAAAGAGACTTTTCCAAATTTTCATGATTATATAACCAAATGATTAAGACGATAAAAGATATGTAAAAAGATATATCACTAATAAAAAGATATATCAATAAATATATTTCTTAATACTTAATTCTAAATTATCAAAGAAGCTTCTTTCAGCATAAGATACATATATAGCTTCATAATTATCATGAACGCCGAATAAGAAACTACGTAATAAAATCAGCAGACTAGCTATTTAAATAAAGACGACCTTTAATTTTACGACAGTTATAAACGCTGGTGCTGAATTAACGACGCGGGATAGTAAATCGCTGTTTATAGCTACTAGATGATAGTTCACTTATAAATAGGAGATGAGGATTTCATTTATAAATATGTAGCCTTATGTAAAATATATAGCCGTCTTTTGCATAAATGAAAATAGATACATATACGTTTATAGCAGTCCAGATTTTATGCGAAAACATTCAACACGTTGATTCTCAAAAACGTCCGTTGATAAATCAATGGCTTAAATAAGTCAGAAAGAAAAGATCAGAATAAAATTAAACTAATTTTTTTAAATTTAAGTAGGCATTTCAATTCTTTCTTGGCTGTTATATTAAAAAAATAATAATATAGATAAAAATTCTAGAATTTCAGCAGCAATTTCTGGTCTCAAAAATAAAGAATTTATCTTTTATGGAAAAAATTCTAAAGTTTTTTAAAAAGCTCATAAGGAAAGAAGGACAATTTGTATTATCTATATATACTTTAAAATTTTTTAAATTGTATGTTTTTTATTGATAAACATTTCATTATAGATTTTATTTAATACAATATTAGTTGTTATATTTCAAAGTATAATATATTTATATATATGTATATGTATATATATACATATACACATTTTCAACTGGGTGAGATACAGTATAATATTAACCTCCGCATCTGTTAGTCGCCCGGATAGCTCAGTCGGTAGAGCATCAGACTTTTAATCTGAGGGTCCAGGGTTCGAGTCCCTGTTCGGGCGATTTTTTTTATAACTTTTTTAATCATACAGACACGGTCAGTATTAACAATAAGTATAATTGCACTGGTTATTTTTTAATTTATAAATTTTTCCTTTGTTGTGTAAATTGTAAACGTATACAGTTAGTTGATTCTAGAGTCAGCATACTCTAGATTCTTTGCTTATGAAACTGAACTACTTGAAATTGTAAAATTATATGCGCATAAATATAAAAAATATTGTTTAAAATAATATAAAATTTAAATAAGATCTTTTGTTTGTGTGATTATTTATATATAGTTATTCTTATTTTTATCTATAAATGTACTAAAATATATATACAAAAAATATTGTGTAAAAAAATATATATTTCGAGCTTTTTATAGCTGTATAACTTTTGTACCTTGTACCTCGAGATAAATGTATAATACAAAATAAACATTTTGTATTATACATTTCACATGTAAAAATTCTCTTATTTACACTTACAAAATGTACTTAGAGGATTTGTGTGACTCAATCTTATATAAGATATACGTTTTGACTAAAAATAAGTTCATATGATAGTAACAAAGAACATAATAAAGTATGATACGTACAAATTGCATATATAGTAAACAGAAATATAAAAAAATGTATAAAAAAATAGCAATGATAACGCAATAACACAAAATAAAAGCCAAGGTCGCAAAAAAAGATTATCGAGAATCTTGACAGCATTAACTGTAGGTTATCGGACAGTTGTTGCTCAACAATCTAATTCGCGCGTTAATGTTTGTGAAATTGGATGAAAAACGTTAGACCTTGGATGACTTTAGTTCCATTACACTGCCATCCGGCATGCCAAAGAAAGCTTTTTCAGCCATATTCAAGAATAGACCAGTCTCTATGACTCCAGGTATCAAGGATATTTCGTTGTTAGTTTTGTTCAAATATGTTACATCTTGAGGAAACTTCCAATCCAAAATAAAATTACCATTATCTGTTATTACTGGACCCTGCAAAAGTAACAAATTATAATTAAGTTTGTTATTCATATTATTTATTGATTTTATAATAATCTAGAGATAATAATGTAGATAATAAAAATATATTTACAGCTTTAGCGACAGCCATTCTAATTTTCACAATTCCTCCATATCTGTTTTCAATTCTACGTTGAATTGGTACATACGCCATAGGAACTACTTCAATAGGAATTCCTTTCTTATAATGCTCACCAAGTCTTTGTGAAATTTTTCTGTAAGTTGAGAAAAAACGTAAGAGAGCGAATCATTTAAACTCTGTATCATAAAGTTTGTTGTCAACATGCAAAATCGATACTAAAATCGATTACAAGATTAATATATCAATAGACACAATAATACTTACGTATAGTCTGCTATGATAATAAGCCGCTTGGCACAGCAAGCAACAATTTTTTCTTGTAACATACATCCTCCTCCACCCTTAATGAGATTCAGGTTCTCGTCAACTTCATCTGCTCCATCAATTGCGCAATCCAGCTGTGCCGATATTAAATAATGTTCATAAAAATATATAAGAAATACAAATAGAGACTAAAAATTTAAAAATTACCTGCGGATGAGTTTCTAAGTCACCTAAGGTTAGATGACTGTCCAGTACAAGTTGACGAGCTTGAAACGACGTAGGAACACAGATAACACTGAGTCCTTCTTCTTTAACACGTTCAGCTGGAAATAAAATACAAGAAACTGTACTGTTGTAAATTGCAAAGAGTTAATTTTTGAAGATAATATTTGGTACGTATACTTCAACATGACAAAGAAACATTTCATGAAGTCCAGAGAATAAAATATTATTATGCAACACGTGCATGGAAAGTGCCCCATTACGCACGCTACGCGTGCGTTATAGACCACTTTCCAGGCACTTGCCACATAAAATAGGGAGTGTAAGTCGTGTGTAAATCATCTTACGACACTTGTTACACAAATAACTATTACGTATTATATCTCAACAAGTGGAAATGATTATAATGAGGGCAAAAGTATGCTATATAGGTGATACAGAGATCAAATCTTAAAACACAGAGCTACATGTGTCTTATTAAAATAATTCAAAGAATACACAAGACATAAGACATCTCTTAAAATGTTTAAAACTTTTAATTAGATCAAGAAAATAATTTTCTATCAGCAATATGTCAATGCGTTGCACTGTGCAACAATAATTTACATATTACAAGAAGACGTCTCAAGATTTTCTTCTATACGTGTTCTTTTTTTATGGACACACATGAATGTATAAAAACAACGGAATGCCTTCATGATTTTATTTTAAAAAATATGAGAATGTGTGTGGAGCTAATGCTAAGATAATTGACTGAATTGCAACATTTGAAGTGCGAGTCTTTAAATGAAATTATTTTCAATTATGAAACATAATTGCAAATATTAAATATCACTATTACCAAGTCTCTGAACAGCGTAAACCACAGTGGATCCGCTGCCAATCCCGATGGCAGTGTTATTCTAAAAGACAACGTGTTAGTATAACCTCCGACAGAAAACTGTACCGATCGGTCGTGCGATTTCTCTCAAGCAAAGTCGACTTACCTGGACGTATTCATCCACAGCTTTGTAAGCCGCAATTTTCTTGGCATTCTCGATCGGATTTCCGCCCATTCTCGGGGATGAATTTCTCGGAACACTGTGCAGCGATCTGGATATTCGAACAAGCGAACGGATCATGTGCGACATGTGCGCACGAAACGTATTTGAAGTCAGAGAGAAACCTGAGAGAGGCCAGAGGCCATCCCGGCCTTTTTCGTGTTGCATTTTCCGACGCGCCGCCTGAGAAAGTGCAACTCAACTACGTCGTATCGCTCGGTAACCGCACATGGTTTGCGTCCGTGCTAATGGTTCGTGTCCGAACTAGCCAACTGGAGGGGATATTCTGGCCGCGGCGGCCGCGCTTCCATCTTGCTTATTCCAATTAATAACGAATTACGATAATTAAAATTACAAAATTATGGATCTTTGATCGCGTATAAATAAGCTGGGTCTAATCAACCAAATCTTAAAAAATTATATATGAAATAGGGGTAGAAAAGACTGAGAAATATAATAAAATTAGAAATAGATCGATATCTTCAAATTTGCGGAAGTTGGAGCAAACACGGACATCAAATCTGCACATACACATATATACGTACGGACATGCGATTTTAATGCAATACTTCGACATTTTAGAACACTCTGAACATGGCATATTAACTTCCGCAAATTTGGAGATATCTATCTATTTCTAATTTTATTATATTTTTCAGTCTTTTCTACCCCTATTTCATATATAATTCTTTTAAATTCGGTTGATTAGACTTAGCTTTATATGCGATCAAAATTATGGATCTTTGATCGCGTATAAAGCTGGGTCTAATCAACCAAATCTTAAAAAATTATATATGAAATAGGGGTAGAAAAGACTAAGAAATATAATAAAATTAGAAATAGATAGATATCTCCAAATTTGCGGAAGTTAATATGTTCAGAGTATTCTAAAATATTAAGGCGTCATACGTTCTAATTTGGGACATATATCCTCTGTCTGCGAATATATAATGATGAAAATTAAATCACACGCGCTTTTGCTTCAGAAGAAATACAGATTGAATGATAGAAGAATTGATAGAGATTGGACTGAAGATTATCTCGATTTCTTCATCTTGAGTAGGGAGGTCATCAGAGGGAGGGAGAGTCAGTACACACGGGTCTTTGATTAAATATCCATTATTTCCATTATTATTCAGCGTCAGAGGCGTATAACGCAAGATATACACAATCAAACACAATTTACATTTCGACAATCATTATGTATAAGACTTCATTTCGATTCTCCCTATTGGTACTTAGCAGTAATGCTCATCGATATAGCTTCCCGCTACTTTAAAGAGCGCCGCGTCGACGCGCAACGACGGTTCCCCGGTTTATCAACGCATCCTCTCTCCTCTTTCTCTCGCTCATTCACACGCTCTCACTTTCGCGCGCATTCGTACATACGTTCACGTAGCGTCGTCGATTGAAAAGTCAGGTAAAAATTCGCGAAGGATTCCCTCAACTGCGGCGATTCGCCCTCCCTATATAGGTGCAGGGCGATATTCCTTAGCGGAATATCGTTCGGGACTCTTCTCCTCTCTTGATCGTAGTTGCGAAGTTCCGAGGCAAAAGCCTCATATGGATTCTCGACGGTGGAAGAAGTTCGCCGGTCGCTTTAACCGACGACTTGGAACTCGGCGGTAATCACGGAGAATTTTACTTATTCGCTCCGCCCGCTCTAATCAAGTTTCTTCCCCGAGAAATGACACGATCAGGTCACGCTTCTCTTCGTCTACAAAATTAAGTTCCGTCCGAGTAGAGTATCAGAAGCCAGGAAAGATGATCCTGGGTGTGCACATAACGTGCGAACTCTAATTATTAACATTCTTCATCTGTCGCACAAGTACCTTTTGCGTAATCCAACTAGAACCTAGAACACCGGTCACAGTGATCTTCTCTTGTGCTTTGTATGTTGGGGAAAAAAGACTTCTCCGGATGAGGATCTCTTGGAGATTCTTCTTTTTTTTTTTTTTTATCTTTCTTTGTATACCATCGCAACCCGTTTCTACAGAAGAGCAACAACGCAATGGCAAACTTGCATCTAGAACTTGGGGGATCAGCAACTATCTCAGCAGCGTATTCTCTCCTTTCTACCATTTATACATTTACTACATACGGCTTCTCTAGCTTCTAAGATTCTTTCTTTATCGTGCATATCGCTTGCCTCTCTCTTTTTCTCTTTTTTTTTTTTTTTGCATTTTGACTGCGGCTCGTGAGGGGAAACACGCTATTGAAACTAATCGGAAATAAATTGAAACCCTTAACTGCAATGCGTTTTAATCGGAATTGGGATCGGCATAATTTCTCGAGTTCAGATTTTCGCAAATCCCTCTCTTATACTTTTCGAGACAATCTGCTCTAAACAATAAAAAATCAAACTCGCCGAAATTGCATCAATCCCCCGCACTTAATTTTAATCAACCAATAGCAGGACCAAATCGTGAACGAGAGTCGCGAATTATCGAAAAAAGAGTGACGCTTTATCAGACATTTTATTATATTTATATTCGAATTCCGATTCGTAACACGAATTACAGCGAAATATAGATGATACACAGGACAAGGAAAGGGCTTTCTTCAATGTGAACGATTAAGGACGAAATCTACGAGAGAGTGAAACTTCGACGAACGTTTTAAGAACTTTAGAATTCCATATATGTAGTTCATATTCAAGTATTTCGCTCTTGATCACGAGCCTGCCCGGATGAAAACGGATAACTTCTACAATTACGTCTCGTTACACGTTCCTACGGACTTCAAGCCGAACGAGACCATTTTTGAAAGCGGGATAAAATGTAACAGCTAAAACGAAAAGACTTGAAGTTCTCTTCGCGAAATCGTTCTTTTCTATTCTTCCGTTTATAAAAGAGACCAGTTATCGCATTGCAACGAATTCGATTGGCGCATCACGGCCCACAATGATGGATCTACGATCCTCTCTCAGAGTAGCGATCGCTCTTATATCGTTTCCACACGCGATCGTTCACGCGAGAAATTATTCATATATATATTCTATGTACATTATTTCCTGCTCCCAACATTTCATACAGGCATGCCGTATAATATTCGCTAACTCGTAATAGTTATTTGTGTAACAATAGTGCTGTAAGATGGAAATTGGACGTGCGGAGTGGACGCACGAGCCGGAGGCGAGTGCGATCACCCGCACGTCCAATTTTCAACTTAACACACGTGTTACACACCCTATTTTATGTTGCAAGTGCGTGGAAAGTGCTCTATCACGCACGCGTCGCGTGCGTAATGGGCCACTTTCCATGCACGTGCAACATAAAGTTTATTAAACAAAAGCGAGGTGTCCGCGAAATCACTTTTCCAAAGGAGACAAAACAAAACGTGAGGATGATATAACTGCATCTTCTTTCATTCGATGCTAACAGAAACGCGTGTGTGTAACGTCAAACAAATCATTTTAATGAAAAGGGCATATATGCACACAAGAATAAACATTCTTATGTCTTTACAGTACATAATTGTTGCGAACGAGAGCGGTTTCGCACGATTCCCACTCGACACGTGTACAACAAACGCTACGACGACATTCCCTCCGTCCTAAAGTCATCGATAATTGTCTAATATGTTACAATCGGGCGTCACACATCGGGCCGCGAATCCAGACAAGCCTTAAGATTATTAGATTAATGATCGATATTCGTTAAGAAATGGTAATAAGAGCGTAATACAATCAGAGTAAATTATCGAGATTTAACAGAATCCACGTACTCTTTTCTTCCGAGTGTTCGCTCTTTAAGCTCTATCGTCCATTGCTTTTTTTTTTTTTGCTTTTTTCTTTTAGTTACATCACACATCTTTTATCACCTACCACGACTGCATCATTACTTTTAGATTTGCTTCAGCACGTGCGCAAACATAATTAATTATGTGACGCGTATTCAGGAAACAGTATGCTAGCACGTATATGAACACGTGCACATCTGCGCCTCTCTCTCTCTCTTTCTCTCTGTGCATCTCTATATCTATCTATCTATCTTTATATATATATATATATATATATATATATATAAAATTCACTTATATGATATACAACAGTACGTAAAATGTAGTAAATACAAATCGAAACATCATTCGTGGAGAAAAAGGGATGATCTTGCTCGATGAAAAAGAAATGAGGAAGGGAAATGTCGTACGCTCTCTCTTCCTTTGGAGAACTACAATGATGTTGTTGCGCTCGATTCCGTTCTGCTCGGGATACATTTTTACTTGCATAAACAAATCCTGAGTTCCTTCAAATCCTGAATTCCTTTCCCTCACAATCCTTATAGTTCGCTTCATACTCTACGAATGAAATTCCAAAATCAATTCACAAATCGAGTCTCGGTTGACAATAACTGGGAAGGGCTGATAATTTTCAATTTGAAAAGATCTATCTTGTAGAAATCTTTAAAAATTATCTCGCAATGATATGGCATATTGCGCCGTAAATAACAAATAGAGATGGAGTAAAGAAAAAAGGAAAAATTTGATATGAAAATAGTGACGTGTAAACAAAGGAAACATAATTTCTCGCGTATAAATAAAAAAAAGTAGTGTAGTGTGTGGTGTATCGCAATTTTTTGGATTTGGATTCCAAGAAAAATATAGCTTCTGACCGTTCATAGAAAACTGGCACAAAATTAAAGAAACTAAACTTGTACTAGAGTCTTGCTTCGTTCCTGAACACAAACTCCCGGATTAGGCGTTGAATCGTCGTTGATTTGAACACTCGGTTCGTATAATGTACAGCGGTGTAATAAATTCGCTCAATATCCGCAATTTGATAATTTTACATACGCATACGTTTATTAAGATTAGCTCAGTACAGTATTAACTTCATCACGGAGCATCATGCGCAGAGACTTTCGCAAATGCAGGCACATCCGCTTCTCAAAGAGGGGCTGTCGAATCCTAATTTTTTTTTCAGGCATCCTGCATTAAGGCAATTAAGTGCACCCCGTTTTATTTACGTTTCGGATCTATTCTTCTGTAAATTGCAACTAATTACACAATACGAAGTACAAGATCGTGAATAACTATTTAAAAAAGTAAATCACTTGCTCAAAGTATACATATATCGAGTACGGGTGGAAAGACAAGCAAAACATCCAAGAACATCGGAGAAACGACAATTAAAAGTTCAACAAGTTTCCTTTACAATCTGTTTTCTACTTTTCGTTTAAATTTAGTTTTGAAGTTTCTCGATCTTGCGCACAAAAAAATAAGATAATCAAGCTCTGAAGTTCATACTCTATCGTAATAGATTTGCACACTAAATATTTTAACTCTTCTTTCTTTCTTTTTCTCGTGGATCTACACGGCGTGTATATATCATTTTTGCACACTTTGTAAAACGCTCAGAGGGAGGTTTGCAGAGCCACCACATCTTGCAGATACACGCTCACACGGGATCTAAGGTGGCAGACAATTTGGATTGAAAACATTAACAAGACGGGGCAAGAGATATCATGTATACGGACTAGTGAACATGCAAAAGAAAGAAAAGGAAGAATAGTATTCGAAGAAAAGAAACGAGAAAAGCAGATAACGCTGATGTACACGAGCATCTTCGAAATTTTCTACTCTCGGTAGAAATCTTACAAATGCATCCGTATTACATCGCACGCACACTCCGATACAATGTTACCGATGTTACCTTCGCGTGTGTTTTATAGAAATAAATATATCTCTATTAAAAAAAAATTTAATATATTTGAAAGACTTGGCTTGTTTTCGACAAAATTGAAAAGAAAAATTTGAAGACTTTCCATTATCGGATCACGATATAAAAAATTTTTTTACTTTACGCTTTTTAACGAATATAAATATATAGATCCAAGTATAATTGTGATAGGACAAGTTTTTTTTTACGGTTACTGCAATTGTTTAACGTCTTAAAATGGAGTGACTAATTTAAAAAAAAGCCTTATTTCTCAATTCTATGCGTCACAAGTTTACATCTAATGTAAAATTATATCGGGAGCTTGCCTGCAAGCGACACAAGTCGACACAAGTACCTATCGTTTTATCTTTGTTACTCATTGCCAAAAAAAGAAAGATAGAACGATGTTTGTGCCGACTTGTGTCGCTTGCTGGAAAGCTCCCATAATATACAACACTAAATCTTGAAATTTATAATTTGGTGAACACTAAATATTAGTGAAACATTAAATACATTTAAAACATAAACACTCTAGAAACCATATATTTTGAAATGTTAATTTAACGGCTGACATAAAATCATAATTTATAATATCTAAATGTAATCTCTCCACTTTACGACATTTTATGCCATAAGTATGCCAAGGGATGGTCCGCCAGTACCGATTTTTACTAAATTATATCTAATTCAATTAAACATCTATTTCTAAAGTCTAATACATAAAATTTATTCCCTTAATATAATTCATTCTTTTCGTAAATCCCTTCGTTTGTTTAGTCTACGATGTAAAATTGTGTAAAATGCCACAGCGAACAAACTCTATTTAAACGAGTTAAAAGATAAAGGAAGTTCGTGTAGACTACAAATGATAATTATAGACTATAAATGACTTTCTCGTACATTATACCAATGATTTATTGATTGTAAAGCATACAGGAGTCTATTATAACGAGAATTATAATCTAAGTAGTCATCTGAAAAATATGCAGCAACGTTGTTCTGCACTGTTATACCATTCGTGACATTCGTTCCTACAATCGTTTTGTGTATCATTTTTTCCATTATTAGTGCGCCGGAGAAGTTATCTGTAGGTTAAAGCAATTTAAAAGCGTTAGTATTACGGACCAGCCCAGGCATGATTTTGCATTCGTATATTTTTATCTGAAAAAAAAAGGGGAGACGTATCGTATTACAAGTATACATTAGCGGTCGATCGTTCGATTTGCACCGGGTATGTTGATCAATAAAACCTCTCGCATTTCGTATCATGACGGCAATCGTGTATAACATACGCAAAATGCAATATGGAAAAGCTACATTCGCGTACACATTCATTCACCATCATTGGATCAATATATACTACAAGTATATTGCTGAATTCTTATGTCAGTATGCTGATCCAAGTACCCTTTTGCGTGTATTTATCCTTTTGCGTGTTCGTACTATTCTTCGATACCTCAATAACCGAACAACAAACGCTAATGTCGCTTCGTCTTCGTAAGAACCTCTTTTTACAATACATTTTTGTGTTGGTTCGCAAACACCTGCTCTCCAGCGGGTAAAAGATAACGCCGTATCGTGGTAGCACGTCAGCGTGGAAGAACGTGGCAAGACTCATTCGAAGAAGAGTAGTACACGCGAACGAACTCTATATATTTCGAGCATGACTGCAAGAAGTGTGAGTTATGTACATTATTATTCGCAAAGATGCCGCAGCGGCCAGCGAATCAGCCCTTGCCCTTGTTCCATGTCACGTAACAGCAAAAATGGCGAGATTAAAGTTCGGGAAAGTTTTGTAGTAGCATTAGGGCACAAAAGGATGAGGACATGGATGAGAGGGAGGAGGAGGAAGAAAGGAGAGGGCGTTTCGAATAATTATTAATATATAATATTATAATAATAACAATAATGATGAGGTGTTCTAAACAGTGCTAGGACTAGTGCTAGGGGATCCTGTGTGAGGAATCAGGGTGGAGGATGGGTACACGGGCTAAGGAGGGGTTAGTGTGGGGGTGGCGGTTCCGTAGATTGGTTTCTGCCATCTACTGCCCTAACCGGCTTCCTACGCGAAGAGCCTGTCACTCCGACCGAGCCAACTCCACCTCTGAGGTAAGCGGGCGCCGGAGCTGCTATCGGTTCCCTGATAGTTCCGGTACCAGTATTCCTAATTGGTGGCGGCAGTGGTTGCTGCAGTACCTAAGTCACACGAAATTCTATGAGGACTATTTCGATTTTCTACCATGTATCAACTGTTGTTCCGATAATGTCGTCTGGAACTAGACATAGCGCGTCTCAAAATAACATTGACATAAGTATCATGTAAAGTGAAACAGTAAAATTAAATACAATAAGTGAGATAAATGATCAAATCTCTCAAATTTGTGACAGATAATTTTTGAGAAATATAGATGCTAGATATTGCTACATCGAGTTTCAAATATAACATATATATTACTTTCATCCCCTTTAGGTCTCTAATTATGCTTAATTTTAACATATAATATTTTAACATATATTATTTGCCAGAAAAATAGATGCTTACCAATGGCTGAGGTAATACACTATGCATCAATGTTTGAACTATAGGTGGATTTTGTGTTGCAATGCTATTAGGATTCGAGGATAAGCCCTGATTTTGCAGACCTGAACCTACGCTGCCAGTAGTAGTAGCAGCAGCAGCAGCAGCCTGCAGAATATGCGATTCTTTTTGTTGCACAGGTGCCTGTGATGTCACGTGTTTACTTGTCGCTTGTTCCCTCTTCGCTTCCTGAGTTACTCCCAATTTTTTCGCAGAAACAATGGAAGTATTGGCGTTTGGTGTTTCAGGACTGGTCGTGGCAGTAGTCGCATTCGACGCCGGTGTTTGCACAGCGCACTGTTGCTGCATCAATTCTGACAATGTTTGGGAAAGCGTTCCGACAATAAGTTCACGTGCAAACAGGCTCCTATTTGCACTCTCGCGTTCAATACTTTGCAGTTGTGAGTCAGACGGCGTGGTTATGATGCATCTGTACAAACGTGAAGACGGACAATCAGATTTACCAAGTAAAATAATCGAATATCGCAATATTCGTTCTTATCGTTTTTCAAATTAAACGTATACATGTATTTTTTTACTGCTCGTGAGTATATATTTTTCAATTATAAATACCACATGTTGATATATAACAAAATGCATATCAGTGTTGTCCAAAATAGATACGTAGATATTTATAATATAGTTTTTGGCAGCTATTTACAACACGTGAGCTTGTACATTTTGTATATAGACTGAGAAAAAAATTAGTAAATTTTTTTTATTAGAATGCAAGCTTGACTGATTATTGTTCTTTTGTATATTGCATGAATTTTTAATCTTAAATATATGTGAATAATTTAAATTAATACTTCACGTAAACAAAATGTACTTGAAATTAACTAGACTTATTTACTTAACGAGACTAATATAAATAAAAAAATTCTATAAACAATATTTTATACCTGTAACTTTGAAATACATGTTATTAATTGAAGATCTGAAAGGGAAATACATACCTGGGTAACAGGGACATATTATTCTGTGAATTAGTCGAAGACACACCGGACGGGTTGGCCGCATTGGTCGCGTTATTATTACTACTTGTACTGTTCGTTGTCCCCATAGTAGTAGTATGACCGCCACCCCCGCCGCTGCCACCCCCGCTGCCTCCACTTACAGAACCGATCACTTGCGTCTGTCTTCTGGGTAATCTTTCGAGTTGTTGTCTGGCAGCCTAAAAAGATTTTATTTTAGTAACCATATTGCTTAATATGTAAAAGATAATTAATCCTTTTGCTACAAGGAATAACTACAGCTGACTGGGAACAAAAAGTGAACTACTTGTTCAATCTCTTCTATAAAAATCACAAGACTATTGGAATAATAAATTATTTAAGCAATTCACAAGTTACCAATAATAATAAACACAAAAAAATAATTATCAATATAGTAATAGAAAATATTAAATACTAATATATAAATTAATCGCACATATAATATCAATAATATATTCTGCTACATCAGCAGAATAAGTCATCAAAAATTAATAAATAATTACCTTATATTAGCATAATTCATTATTAGCATTGTTCAAATGTTTCTTTCTCGCTTGGATTAAAGTCAATAACTCAATAATTGAAGTCAGTAATTTAAATAATCAAAATTCGATAATTTAACACACTTTAAGTCAATAACCAACTAAACTCAATAATTTAACTCAGCCAATAACTGACTAAACAAAATTTTTGAAGATTTATCTCTTCTTTCTCTTCTAAACACTCCACTATTTTCTTTATTCTATTTGACCTTTTAATGTTCTATTATGTTTATTTATAAATATCTATTGTTACACATTTCTAGTTATAACATTTATAATTTCAGCAAACGACCTCTATATATTATTAAACAAAAAAAAAAGAGAGAGAACGGAAAACAAGGTAACAAAAAAGTCAAAATATTCAATCAGTATAAGTAAATGTGTTTTAAGCGCCATGTATCAGTCTGAGATTAATTTTAAGTTATGTAGCATATGAGACTATTCTATATACATACATACATATATATATATATATATATATATATATATATATATATATATTCATAACTGAACGTTCCAATTAATTTTTTTCAACCAATTACTTCAATACTTCATAAACTGTTATTTTCACCTTACAATTAAGCTTTTACGTGTATTAAATATTCAATACTATCAAATAGCCAGCTATCAGACACAGCTTTAAACGATGTAATCATGATATCTATATTTCAACGCAATTCGACTTGAACATTCTTCAAACTTAATGACATACATGACACTGCGATTATGCATAACCTAATAAACATTACAAAAAAATATATACATATATTTGTTTTTTTTTTCAAGATAAAAATGAATTATACCCGAACTTGTTGTCGCTCTAATTGCAACTGCATTTGTAATTGCTGTAGTTGTGTAGGTGCTGATGTACTTTGTCCACTTCCGCCTCCACTTCTGCGTACTCCTGACAATTGAGACAGCAATTCCGCAATTGGATCTATGCCTTCACGATTACTTGGGCTCAGCCCTCCAGATGAACTGAAATGCATGTTGGACCTGCAGGTCCAATAATGCTCTAATGAACATGATCTGAGATAACATGATAACAATGATGATAATGATATTAAGACCTTGTAGTTAATCATAACACTGTCAAATTTTCATTAAGGAAAAAGTATTTACAATTTATCACAATCTATCGGCAGATAGATACAGTCTTTATGAAATAACCTATTCATAAAAATATAAAAGATATAAATTTGCAAAAAAAAAATCTAGTAACATTATTACAAAATTCTGTACAAAGATAAAGTCTATAAATATTATAATCAATTGTGAAATATAATAATTATAAAAAAATTTATTTTAATTAATATCAATCTTTTCAATAAAAAATACTTTAATTTATATGATATAGGAAATAATCTTATGTAATGTTAAATTGATGAGTAAATTGATCAATAGATATCTGTAATTTTGTACATACCTACGTCCACGTGGAGCTCCAACGGCTCTAGATGGATGCGGTATCCGTCTAACACCGTGTCTACTTGCAGTTGGTTCATCCAGAAAGGAGATCAGGTCCCTTGGCCCACTGCGGTGTTCTAGTGTCAGATGGCCAGCGAAATCATCAGTTACATGATTAGGATCTCCACCTGGCACTGCTGCGCACACTGGACAAACCTGTTACAAAAAAAATACAAGTTATAGATATACTTACGTAATCATTATGTATTTTATCTCTTTTTACTCTTTATACACGTACGACTTCGAACGAAATATCCGGATGATCAGCAGCAACGTGTTCTTGTAATGTAGCCTCGGTAAAGCCCATTTTTGTACAGTAGGGACAAGTCAAAGATTGGGGCTGTTCGACACTCACTCCTTCGCCACCATAGTATAATTCTATTGGAAAGTTAATCATTTACAAATGAATTAATAAATTTTAATCTTAACCTTTTAATCATAACATTTTCCAACTATAAATTATTTAATATTATTATATAATTATAATGCGTCATTTGCTTTGTACACGGCTTTTTTATATATTTACAATTTTTGAAGAAAATTAATTAAAATATAATTGAAAAAATAATTTATTTCATCACTAAAGAATGTTATCTAATCACGCAACTAGAAGTTTAATTTGCAAAATTCATTATTTCTTAGGCATTTATAACTATTTAACACTGCGCGGACACTGTCTTTTAAGGCACAGTCGATTTTTCGTATTTTACAGTTTTCTCCTGACACTTAAAAAAAAATGCAACAGTTCCGGCTTATGTAAGAATAGAAATCACTTTTTGAAACTTTAAAGATAATACATTAATTTTTATAAATTTTTTTGTAACACAGAAACGCTTTTAAAAACCCTTCGGACTTAAGGGGCTTCCCTAGTGTGACAGGGCCTAAAATGAATAATTTTTAAAAGGAAAACGACAAAGCCAATTGATGAACAACTTTTCCCACATATTTTACTATATTTTAAGAGTGCATACAAATTTTTTTAAAATTTTATATCTGTTATTAAAGCCCGTGCCAGCCATTTTTTGGAGCGCCGCGAAAAAACGGTGACCACGATTGCAGCCGTTGTAGTTATCTGAAACAAAAAAGCAAAAGGATTCTTAATCTACTTGAGTGTGGCTATCGTCTGAAGCAGAATCATGAAAAAATATTAAAAATTTAAAAAATTATAGCGATTATAATTATTTTCGTCTTTTTTAGCAGAGGTTTTTAGCTATGATTTTTTAAATTTTTAATATTTTTTCATGATTCTGCTTCAGACGATAGCCACACTCAAGTAGATTAAGAATCCTTTTGCTTTTTTGTTTCAGATAACTACAACGGCTGCAATCGTGGTCACCGTTTTTTCGCGGCGCTCCAAAAAATGGCTGGCACGGGCTTTAATAACAAATATAAAATTTTGAAAAAATTTGTATGCACTCTTAATATAGTAAAATATGTGGGAAAAGTTGTTCATCAATTAGCTTTGTCGTTTTCCTTTTAAAAATTATTCATTTTAGGCCCTGTCACACTAGGGAAGCCCCTTAAAAGTCCCAGGATGTCCAGGGTGAGTGTTCCAAAAACACGGTGTCCGCGCAGTGTTAAGTATAAGAGTTTGGCATTAAAATAAATATCTTTCTTCTTATATATTCTGCTGTAATATGTAAAAAAGTTGAAATATATAAAATACTTTTCAATTATTCTATATAATTAATATTTGTAATTATTAGTAAAGTAAGCATTATATTTTAAATTTGAGCCTTACCAAAGTCAGATCTAGTAAGTATGCATTGCATAGGATGATCTGTGAGGTGGCGAGTGGTACTGGCGCCTCCCTCGTAGCAGCTGGCACATAGATCATAATCGTAGCATACGAGGCACTTGTATCTACGACCCCGAAAATTTCCCTTCAAGCAGGAATCACAGCTAACCCCTAAAACAGAAATGTTTAGCTCAATATAAATTCAAAAAAAATATTTTAAAAATGTTTTATATCACGTACACACATACAAATCTCATAGATTTTTAAATCTTGCTAAAATCTTCGCTATTTCTAATTTGCCATTACAACTTACATTTATTGTTATATATAATTAAATATGGATATTATCACGTGCAGTAACAAATAATAAGCCGAAAAGTAGAAAGTAAAACTCTTATTTTTAAGTTTATTATTTATTAGTTAAATAGTAATACACATAACTTAATATATTAAATTTCTAATATATTATAATTCCTTATTAGCAAGTTAAAAGTATTCTTGGATTTCCATTTTGCATAATGCAGTTGTGGAAAAAATGCTGGATGCAATATAAAAAACATGAAATTACAATAAGCATATAAATGCAAATTATAGTTTAAGATATTGAAAGTCATCAAAAAGTTCCTTCAGTCTCATATACCAATTTCATTATTTTTCAATTTTGAAAAAAAGCTGAAAAGTATTATATTAGTAGAACTAACTAATGCCAAATAGTTTGAAAACATCAAAATCATAAATAATATATAAAGTAGAGAAATTCAATCAAGTATGACAAATACCACTATTCGTAGGTATATACTAGAATCAATTTAAATTTCAAATGACTACCTTCCAACTATACTTCTTGCATATGCATTAATTTTAAATTATTTTTTAAAAAGGAAAGAATGACAGAATACATGTAAAAGAAATAGAAGGTTAAAAGAGAAAGACAGAATATTTGTACATCAGTTAACAAAGTAATAAATCATGACTTCAAGGAAATCTCTGTGTGTGTGTGTGTGTGTGTGTGTGTATTTCTATGTATATTTTTAATAACCCAGATCTGATAACATCAAATAATGTGCAATCCTATATTAATTGAAGTAATGTTTCTTTATATCGCACTCCAATTTTCTTTCCATGTTTGCCAATAAGAAATTACTACTATCATATCCAAAGTCAGATGACTATACAACTATAAATAGCAATGTGCGGTAAATACGAGTCACAGTCTTGCAACAATGGAAAGCAGGATTCAGGCACGATATACGCCCGAAATAATTGAGTACAGTAAATACAAAGGAACAACTGATCAATATTTCATAAGGCGTGAACTTATCGCATACATATACATTTATTAATTAAACACTAAAATCTGTATAATACTGTACTTAGTTTCAAATATAAAATATAAAATATCAGTAATTGAAGTTTATACAATGCGCGACAAATACTGGAGTGTCCAAGTGGCACTTCAGGTTGATCTATCATCTTCATATCGGACATGATAATTATATAACATAACACACCTTGCGCCTTGGAAAAATATAAATTCTACTTAAGAAGCACAGAGATTTCCTTGTGCTGTACACGCCATACTAAATAAATGCAAAACTTCTTTCCGCTTATTAAAATCTCAAAGACCAGAGACTTAAGAGCAATGTGGCTCGTAATACTATTTTTATGACACACATTAAGTAGCGAAGCTGAGATGTCGAGAGGATAGTGGACAGGTCCGCCGGAGGGCACGGGGGCCGTTATACAAAATTTTTATTGACCGCCCGTGCAATCGATTTCGTGCAAAGAGATCGCGATAATGTTGAAAAAAAGTCTGCAATATGTTCTGCAAGAAGGGAAAGACTCGTGAGGAAAACGGGCTGGAGGAGCCCAGGGGAGACCGTGTTGAAAGGGGGAGTCAGCTGAGGCGGTCGGTACGACGGTCTGACAGCTGATCGGACGTGGTGGTCGACGACCTGGCGGTACGCCGCAGCGAGAGGAAACCGAATATCGTCGCCGATCCCCAGGGATTCCACGGGAAAACGTCGCAAATCCGCAGAAATTCGCGTGAATCTTCACCGTGTGCTGCCATCTGGCCTCTGACATTAGGGCCCGTCGGCCACGGGAGCTCTCGCGGGACGTGTCCCGTGTCAAAAAGGACGTCCCCGCGGCCCGACGGTGCCGCGGACACCGTCGCGGGTCCTCGCGCACCCTCGGCGAAGGTTCCCGCGTGCCCGACGCGACCCAGAAACCGCTCGCCGCGGCGGCGGGCACCCGTGAATCCCCGCGCGGTCGCCCGTCCCGCGGGCTGACTTGCTCGTCGGAGCACGTACGTACCTTCATGTCGACTCATTTTCCGTTTAAAATCTCATATACGCCAAACTGCGCGAACCCCTCGCGATCGTACGCTCTGCGAGACACGATCACCGGCCGTCGTTGCGTGGGCACCTCGGCGTCGCTCGGTCACGGATCGACACGACACGGGGAAAACATCAATCGTCAAACAAAAAATTTGTCGTTAGAATTTCCAGCGTAAAACCTAACCCAACTAGGCTTGACGAACGTGACGTCACGATAGACTGGCCTACCGGGTATCCCGATGGACGTTGCGACCTGCACGTCGCCTATTGGCGCCGCCGCGCGACCCCGCCGTGACGTTGCCGCGAGTCGCGACGATCTTCGACTTCGTATTCGCGGGAGATACGAAGTTCACGCAGTTCCTCAAGGGCGGCTTCTTTTCAGCCGCGCGTCGCTCCTGTTAAAGAAACCCTAAATTAATCATTGATTAATTTAATTGGCGATTTATACAAGGAGCAGGATTGTCGAAAAAATTGTGAATTTATAATTTATAATTTATTGCCCATAATATAATTTTTCTTCCCATTGAACAACAAAAATTAGCAATTCTATATCTACGTTGACTGAATAGCATAGTATTGCTTGACGAGTTAATCATCAAAGTTAATCGGAATTTAAACGAAAATGCTTTGCAACAACTTGCTAAATCATAAATGATAAATTACGTTTTAATAGTAAAGATATTAAAGAAATACTTTTATTCAGCTACACACGGTCTGTTGATGACAAAACTATTAGGCAGTCACATTGATAGCTTTTACTTCAATCTGAGACATTAAGAAGCTGCGCACAATTAGAGCACATATTAGAAATAAGAATAAATATTAAATATTAGGAATCGGAATTAGAAATAATAATCAACCGTAATGCGCAATGGCAAAGAATAAAATATAAGATATATAAATATATAGGAATTAATATTCCTACATTTACATATCTTAATATTTAATATTTATTACAGGAATATTCCTATATTTATATATTCTAATATTTAATATTTATTCTTATTCCTAATATGCGCTCTATTGTGTGCATGACTTCAGTGTGAGAAATTCAAATTCACCTCCCTCATTCTATCTGCGTTGATTCGAACGGCCATCCATGGACGACATGGACACGTATAGTAGATAGTAGTTCATGACGAGACCAGATGGCGATCTTTTCACGAAATCTTCCGAAAGTCATTTCCGCGCGTGCTCGTATCGTTCCGCCGGCGATCGCGAGACTTCGGGTCGGACCCCTCGCAAAATCGTATCACTTATCGAACAATGGCCACGGTACTCGGACGTGTGATTGTGTACGGGGGCAAGGGTGCCCTCGGCTCGGCTTGTGTATCGCAATTCAAATCGCAAAATTGGGTGAGTAAGCGGGACTCACGAGTGCCGTTACCCTCGCGCCCGACGCGTAATCCAGATCCGATTAATCGCACGGCCGTCTTATCGGCAGATCTTGCCAATACATCGCACAAAATTTAATTAGAGTTTTCTGCCGGTGTTATTCTATTCAGTAATTTTATAAACATGTGAAAAAACACGTATTAATATGTACGTACAATGAAAAAATTATATAAATATATTAAATAATTAAAATGTTAAAAAATGTAATTTATAATGCCCAAGTCGGAGTTTTTATCACCCGATTTATCGGTGACTTTTGCCCGATCACATTCCGCAAATCGTACATCGTATTTTCGTCCGTTTCAATTTTTCTTGGTGAAATTTGTCGCGATAAAATAAGAACCATTTTTCCGCGGTATTCGTTTGACATGGTATTTATTTAGGCCCATGTCAAACGGCGCATGGGAGTGCCATATGATTCGATCGAAGTGACAGTTAATTGCTTCCTCTTCAATTTTCCCGGTTCCATTAAGTCCACGGCGATCTTAAATATTTCGTGGAGTAATTTCAGATTATATGCGATAATATGCGATAGCCCTTGGTCAATTTTATTATTTATTTAATTTTTGTGCGTTATAATTGCATAAATAAAATATTACATGTGACTATATTAATGCAATAATAAGTAAAAATATTGCAAAATGCGATTACACAATTAAAAGATTTTGGAATTTAATCGAAATCGATATTTCTTCATGAGATTGTCTTTAGTTGTATATGTAGACGTATATACAGACATTGTCTGAAATTGCATAAAAACTATGTATGTGTACCAAGGTTACTGGTAGTCAGGCAAGTCCTTTCACAGAGCCTTCTAGAAGTGATTATTATCTCTACTGTATATACATTTAGATAAATCACATATATAAAGCTAGCTAAATCATGTTTTATGCTAAAAAACATAAATATACCTATATTCTAATTATCTTGTAAACACAAATGTTACTTATATTATTGCTTGTGCATAAAATTATTAAATATTTTTATAATACTGTTAATTTCTTATTAAGTATGTATATATTATATTTAGTTTATAATTATAAATTTATATTTTGGTTTAGTAGATGCATTGTATTATAATTTTTAGTGGGTTGGCTCTATTGATATGAAGCCAAATGAACAAGCAGATGCAAATGTGATTGTAAATCCTGACGGCGACTGGCAGCAGCAGGTAATTTTGCGTCGTTTACATTTTTATTATGAATATTCAAGCGGTAGATGATAATTAACTTCTTGCAGCAAACTGAGATCTTGGCTCAAGTTAAAGATACATTGAAAGACGAAAAAGTTGATGGCATTATCTGCGTGGCCGGGGGATGGGCCGGTGGTAATGCGGCGCATAAAGATTTCGTGAAAAACAGCGACTTAATGTGGAAACAAAGCGTTTGGAGTTCCGTCATAGCTGCCAGTATCGCGGCTGAATACTTGAAGCAAGGAGGATTCCTTTCTTTGACTGGTGCTAAGCCGGCGCTAGGCGAAACACCAGGTTTCTTTCATGGATAGTGATATAAATATGCATCATATAACTTTTCGTAATTGCTAAAAGGCCGATTCTACTCGATTAGGGATGATCGGCTATGGTATGGCAAAGGCAGCTGTTCATCAGTTAACAAAATCTTTGGCGGCTAAAGATAGTGGTCTTCCTCCCAATAGTTTGGTTGCTTGCATCCTACCGGTTACTTTAGACACGCCAATGAACAGGAAATGGATGCCTAAAGCTGATACAAGCACTTGGACTCCACTCGAGTTTGTGTCAAAGTAAGATGAAATGTTATTTACATGTTAAATTAATATCTTGTGATTTATATTATTAAAAATATATACTTATCTCTTTCCATAGCTTGTTCTGGAAATGGTCTCAAAATCAAGATCGGCCTACTAATGGTACTCTTCTGCAACTAATTACTAAGGACAATAAAACGGAGCTGATCGCAGCTTAAAGATATCAAGTGAATAAAATTCATGGGAACAAAAGTCTTGGAGCATTTATGACAATACGATAATACATATATCTTGTTTATTGTTACATGGAGTGGAGAGATATGTTCATGAGACGGCAAGTCCTCCAAAGTGATTGAAAGTTCTTATTTTTGTATCAAGAACCGATATAGTTTTTTTATGTGTTTTTAAATGTCCATTCCAACACTATATTTTTGTATGTTATTGTATACACAAGTCGTTTACTTACTTACAAGGAGAGGATACTTTTATGCATGTGTATATACATGTATTGACATATTTGTTTTTGTTGTGAATGTAGAACACATATACATATACTATATTGAATGTTGCAAAAACAAAACGAAAAAAAAAAGATCACTTAAAGCATCACGAATTGTCCCTTTCGTGTCGATTTCTTGTCCTCTTCAAGCTTCACAAGTCCAGTCAAATAGTCAAGTTTTTTCTTTATAGTCCATGAAATTACTTTTTTTTTTTGTAAATTTTAATGTTTTAAGTCAGATTACAGCATTGTTACCGAAATATTTGATATTAAATATTAAAAACTATCGCAGTCATACGTAAATTATCTTACAAAAAGATTTTATAATTTACCGTTAACTTTTGAATAATGAAATTATATCTCTATTAAAAAGAAATTTGTTAAGTTATTTTTTTATATTAGGATAAATTATACGTGTCCATAGTAACTAACACGTTTAAAGAAGGTTAGATATCAGCCCGGATAGCTCAGTCGGTAGAGCATCAGACTTTTAATCTGAGGGTCCAGGGTTCGAGTCCCTGTTCGGGCGATTTTTTTTTTTTATTACTTGAAACGGATCGACATTTTGTAGTAAAATGTAAATTCAGTATTTTAAGTGCAATATATTTAATAGCATATTTACTGTAATATAGTCACTATAAAACCGCCAATATTTCTTATACATGTTGCAAATAATTATACATAATTCATTTTATATTTTTACAGATCTTTATTATTTTTGTACAATGTAGAATTTATTATCTCTGACTGTGACAATGATGTTGGAGCAGCACGTCGACTAGTTCTATAGATACATATAAATCAATTAGTATTTTGTGATATATATACTATAACACCAAACAAATTATGCTTATTTTGCTTTGGGTAAGAAAAACTCGTCAAGCATTTTTTGTTCCGCTGAAAAGAAAAAAAGAAAGGTTCAGATATGTTTTATGATATGTTATCAAGTTACATTATAACACATTTATATAATAGGTATATATATTTTATACAGTCTCTAGAACTTTGGATGTTCCTTTAATCACACACTTTTTGGCCAATAAACAAGTACCTTAGCAAAGTTTTGTGCAAAGCATTTTATTTTTAATCGTGATTCAAAGAATGGTAGAAAAAGACCCTATCAGGTCGATAAAAAAAAACTGATTAAGAAGATATTTGACAGTTTGATAGAATATTTTCTATACAATAACACGACATATAATATTATAAAATAAGAGATCTTCGAGCAAAATTTGTTTCTACATTTATGTTTACAGTCAAGTGTTTTACCTATTAAAGCAAGTCTCTTCTCCTCGGCTAGCTTGGCATCACGTGCAGGTTTAAGTCTCAGTTCCTCTGCTCTGCGAGCATCCTCTTTCCTCTTGAATCTTCTATGATGGTATGCGCCGTAAGCGATTCCAGTAAGGAGTAGACTCCAGCGGCAAAACTATATAAACAGATGCGTTTAATTACAAACAGAAATTGTTTATTCTATATATGCCGATAAAAACAAACACTGACACATTAACTGGTGTTATAAGTGTCCTGGAACAAGTTAAGACAGCGAAATCTAATTCTAAATTTAGATAACAGACAGTCATCAATTACTAATCGAATTTCGAACTGCATCGAAAATGATCGAATTTATTTCATGCGGAGCAAAACACTCAAGTTTTTTCAAGGTTAGAAAATCGAAAGACGACGTTAAGAAATCTTTCATTGAAAATTGAAAAATAACAAATTGCCGTGACAACGAAGACCACCAGTTATATCTTTTAATATATATATTTGTTAATTTCCGAATATACCTTACTTTACGAAACGGTAGAAAAATTATGTAATAAAATAAATTCGATCGCGACGAGAGACGGTGAGAATTCAGTCGGATAGGTCGGAAAGAACAGCGTTTAATAACAGCGTGAAATAAAACGTATAAGGAAGATACGTAGGAAAACATACGATGATGGAATATTTCGAGAGAAGCTGCTCCTTTTACCTTGATGAAAGGAGAAATCCGCAAGGGTCTCGGATTCAGCTCGGTGGTCGACATCTTGCTCGAGTCGTCGAGGGTAAAGCCCCTTGCACAATGCCAGGCAACAGGCAATAGGAACAGGAAATAACCAAAAAATCGTTAATTACAACCTAAAAAATTCAAATGCTATGATTGGTTGGCAATAGGCAATAGGCACAGAATTTCCAACGTGACGGAAACTCTGTGTCTATTGCCTGTGTCACTGTTTATTCTGCATTTATACATGATTTCTGATTTCTATTCCCTGTTCCTATTGCCTGTTGCCTGGCATTGTGCAAGGGGCTTTAAGCGCTATTGCATCGTTCTATCTTTGTCGCTCATCAGGTGTAAAACAAGGATAGAATAAACAAATAGCGCTGATAGCGCGCTCCCCGAATCCAGCCTATAGACACTACAATAAAGCACGTGCCATTTTTTTCGACTATTATATATTTTTATAATAACATGTATCAAATTTAATCTTTATATTTATATAACATCACGCATCAAGATAACTTGAATAAAATCAATCATAATAACCCTGTCATTTATGAATTGTTAAAACATGATTCTCTCGCGCTGACAGTTTTGGATTTCTATTCTTTTATTGCCTGTATGTTATCTAACCACATATTATCTATTAATCTGTGATCTAACCAATCACAGTGATTTGATTTTATCAAGGTTTAATTCGCGATTTCGCTCGTAGATGGCGCACCGCGCGCCTAGGGTAACATTCCGGCGAGTGTTCCATCTAGGGCGCGTGGCCGCGTGGCCGTGGCCCCCTTCCACGACGACGATCGTGGGCGAAAAACGGCCACCGGTTCGGAGTCGGAGACTTCGGAGTTTCGGAGCGGAGCATCATCGGAGCTCGCAGCAGTGAGCAAAATGGCGTTGTTGTGGACGGTGATGTCGTTCGCGTTTTCGTTGCTACTGACACCTTTCCTCATGCTGCTGCTGGCGATTATATTCCTCGCGTCAATCGGCAAGTCCCTCGGTGTCCGTAGGCTGTACATCAAGCTGTTGTTGGCCCTCTTCGAGGTAAGTCCCGTTTCTTCTTCCGTTTCGTATGTCAACGAGATCAACCGGTATGCTCCCGGATGGTCATTTCCTGCGTGCCAACGCGGATCGCGTACCGTGCGACGTCGCGGTCGCGCGGTTTCCTTCGATCGGCGTGGCGACGCGACGCGACGCGAGGAACCGTTTCCCGTGCACATTTGCGGTTGTTTTTCTTTCGTGGCACGTGCGTCGGAGGAATGTCAATTGGGTAACCTTACACGTCGTTGCGTAGTCGCAAGGCGCTAGCAATTTTGCGAGCAATGAGAAAGAAGAATCAATTAGTTTCCTTGTTTATTCGATATTCGGATTCCGGAAAACGGAACTGACCGCGGAGATTTCGCGGCGACGCGAGTTTCTCGCCTGGGTCCGGCGGGACGGATATGCAACGAGTTGGAAAGAGTTTTCTCTGTGGGTCGCGAGTTAATTAGCGCGCGAGATGACCGACCTTTCGCACTTTGTATACGCACCCGTCTTATGCCCGCGGTATCAAAGTACAGTTTCCGCGAAACGGTGAGAGAGAAGAGCGGTTTTTTTTATCAACGTTACGCAAGCTCGATTTATTTTTGGACGGAACAGATCGGTGCGGACAGGAAAGCCTCTATTTATCAAATGATTAACCGTCCCTCCGTCTATATATGTTTTATTTTTCCACCCTCGGAGTGTATACGTGGGTCCGTCACATTTGACGCTGTTTTTTCCTACTTTAAAGTATTTAAAAAAAAGCTGAAAAAATTCACAAAACGTCTGTCTATATACATTGTAATTGACGATTTTATATAGTCATTTTGATAAACATCATTTATTTAATATTTTCTGGCAGGCGTGCAGGTTTTACAGTTACGAGCAGATATCATTTTGGCTCGGACGCTGTAGACCCAGGTATACAGCCAGAGGGTTAATCTCTCCCTATTGTACACGTGCATTATGGGAGTAACAGTGATTCGGCATCTATTGCATCTAAACCGGCGAAGCAATTCTGTATAGATGTGTGTTATTTATGTATTTCACGTGCATTATCGTGTGCACATTCTTACGCGGAGAGGAAGTGTTCGAAACCGTATTTATCTGTGACACCTGTCGACGCGTAACACTTGCCGAAGAAAATATTATTTTATTTAGTTTATTTAGTTCTAATCAGCGCGGTGTAATTGCGAAACGAGATTCATAGATCTGGTGTACTGCAAAAAGCACTTTAGCTCGCGCGACAGCCAGGAGATTGTCCCTGATTTCTATTTTAAATTATTCCGCATCGGAATGCGGCGCCTCCGACGTCAGACGTGTATTAATTGTTTATGATTAAAACAGCTGTTTGCCGAGTTTTTATTGAGATAAAAAGATTATCAATTCTACTCTGAATTGATTAATGCCAATGTCAGTTTAGGCTTTCTTATTAAGGTTTATGATATCCAGAATCGAAGGATTTATTTTCCTAAAAACATTCGATACATTCATTAGAGATGCAAAGTGCGGCAATGTATAAAAAATGTATAAAAAATAATGCCGAAAATACAAGATGCGTGTTCGAAATTATTTAACTTTTTTAAACGACTAATTACTTATGCGAGAACGTGGTAAGTGAAATATTTAAGAAACGATTACCGGGCACTTTCTCCGAAAAAATATGCCGAATCTCCTGTGCTTCGCTCACTTTCTCCTAATTACACAGATAGATGCTGTCTTAATGAGATCTTCGTTTCAGTGTTAAAACACGTATATAATGCCTATATATAAGTGCCTCAAAATTTAAAGACTTTCTGAAACTTTGAACTTTTTACCGCCTAGTCCACCGTTCAAGCCTACTTTATCTTATCATTTTCTTGTCATATGTCGCTTGAGACCGCATAGTTTCATATTATTCATGATGTATATCGTCAAAAACGCGCATTTAGTTGTGTATTAAATAGTTATGAGTCAAAGTCTCAAGTGTTTATTGCACAGCTTTACGAACATGAATTTTTCGGTTAGTTTGAAAAGCGTATTTTTTCTTTAAAAATTCGAAAAAGTTTAGATTCAATTAAGCAGAGAGAACGTCTTAAAATCACGAGAGATAAGTTATTCACTCTGCATTATCATTAATATTAATATAAAAATTCAAGAGTTGCTCATTCATTTGTACACGTCCATGTTTTATACTTATATCGACCTTTGCATCGCGTATCTTTAATATATTTGTCAATATTGTTTGATCAAGTTACAAGATAGATATCGCTATATGTCTTTTCTGTACTATTTGCTCATTCATAATAATATACTGCTTCACGTCCCTTTCATCATTTCCGTTTACCGTATACATACAGTCTCTTATTAACTTGACTGATTTAACTCGGATTGATTATTTATTTGTTCTAAAATTGCTGGGCAGTCAAGAGGGAATCATTTTCTCTATTACATTAATTTCAATCATATCTTTATCTGTAATTTAATTAGTCTTTAATAAATTAATATGCAAGAATATGTTCGAGAAAACTGTGCAGATATTGATTATACGTAATAGGTATTCTGTTTTAACAAATGTCTCTCTTTCTATTTATTGTGTCGTTTAAAAATCGTGGGTGATTCTAAATATGATTGAAGTCATAAATTAAAAAAATTTTTATGATCTTAGGCAAAGTATTGAAAGGTTCTAAGTGTAGTAAATAAAGATAAAAATATATATATTAATTGCAAGGTAAGGATGAAAGAATTAAGTGAACGGGCTATGATAAACAAGTAGCAGACAATACGCAAAAAAAGCAAAAAACGCAAAATACGCAAAAGAATATCGATGCATTTACATTGACGCGAGTTCTCACAATTAGCAAACTGCGTAGGCGAGCAATATTTGTGTTTTATCATAGATACGCATCGGAATCGTATGATGACCAAATTGCCTTTGATGAAATATTAATGTAAATGAATACATACCATTACCATGCTTTATTATATCATTATTATCATGACTTGTAAAAGTTTGATTATTTATTATGAAAACATGTACGTATACATGTATCGTATTTCCGGCGTGACTTTGCAGCAACCTTCCGGCATTCGTTACCAATCTCTCGTGCAGCGTACCTCAAAATAACTACCTAAAATCAGAAGTAAGATACCAAACGATTCTACTAAAATAACTACTAAAATCAGAAATAACTTGTTGACTTGTTGATTAAATAGTTTTTGAATGTATTGCCAGAAAAATGTGAAAGGCTGGAAGGATCTGCGCACATTTCAGTGTTTGTATTTCAGGTGCTCTAATGCAAATGATTGAATTTTCAGGTTCTCGTAGAATCTGAGATATTGGCAATAAAACTGTTTATGTGCGCACTATTAATAGTCCTGATTTCTAGCTATATTTTGCTAATATTTAAAAGATATGTTGTTAACATAAATATGTTTTTTTAGTAATAAAAGAAAAATAGAATTATATTAGGAAGATTTAAAAATTTTTAAATACATTTTTAAATATTAAATATATTTTTTTAATCACTCGAAATTGATCATTGAGTTAAATTTATAGCAGATACTTTCATTTTTAATGAAGTTTTATATGGTATGCATGCTATTCTTTTACTATTGATTTTTATAATTCAGGTATTGATTTGTTGTTAACTGGGTTTTTTTTAACTTGTTTTGCACTGCGTAGAGTGTATAAATAGTCTAATAAATGTTAGTCATAAATTGAAATAAGATTTAAATTTTTTATTCATAGTCATACTTAATCATCTTTATTTGGTTTGCAAAAAGTTTGCAATATAATCATATTGCGAACATCATAGACAAGAAATGCAAAACGCGAATATTTGTGCAAGTAAGGAAAATTGCATGAGGTTGTGTCGTAAATTTATATAAAATATATTCTAATTTTTAACTTTTCTAAGAATTCTTAAATATCTAATTGTGTAATATTTAATTCCAGTAAACGTTGCGTATACGAATAGTCATTTGTATAACTACTAATGTCAAAATTGTCATTATGATTAACATATCTAATTAATTTTTGCAAAATTATGCATCTTTGAATACTGGATTAAATAACGCAACTTGTTTTTATTAAAAATTAGTAAATTTTTTAGTTTTTCTAAATTATCGCTAATATAAAACTGTATAATTTTAATAAGCATAAAAAGTATACAAAAAATAGGCAAATGACGTATCGATGAACCAACGAGGTGAAAACGCTCCTCACATACATCACGTTACAACTGTGTTTTCATGAGGAACTCACCGAGTCACCGACTATATTACCGCAAGGTCTATTGGAAGTGTTTTGAATGCTATAAGAAAACGCGACATATATCCCGCAAACGTAACGATTCTACTCCGGTTTATTAATTTAACAATATGATTACCCTCTGCTGTAAAAATTGATGCAGAGTTCGGAATAAAGTTTGCATTTCTACAAAGCACGCCGCGAGGTTCAATAAAAAGGTCGATTCTTATTATCGGTCAAGTTACGGTCCGGTCACGATCCGATCAAAAATCGTTGCCATTAAATTCAATGCAAACTCGAGAAAGCATTAAATTTAATGGCAATGATTTTTGATCGGATCGTGACCGGATCGTGACTTGACCGATAATAAGAATCGACCTTAAAAGTGGAGGGAACTGAATGTTTTTTTAATATCTTTTGATATAAAACTTGAGAATCTATCGTTACCTTGGACTTGAACCTCGGATTGACTACTTGTACCGTGAGTCGCCAGAGGCAAAGAAAACGCAAAGTTACATGTGTAAATAATTTATGTTCACGCTAATGATTTTTTGTCAGTTGCTCCGTCCTGGTTCGATAATGCCGGTTTGTCAAGTGTATATAATAAATGTTATCAACGTGATAACATCTACTATATCCGTGATATATCATCTAGATACGTGCACGGAACACACACATTGTCACAACTATCAGTAAAAGAACACGTCAAGTCGTAATATTCAAAACTAGATTCTGAACAATCAACTTACGTATCTCTTCTGCATTGTAAAATATTCTAGTATTTCTAAATAATATATAATATTAATATGGAAATATTATTTTATTTCTACTAAGCAGAATTTACTTAAAAATCTAAAAGTCATTCACATAAACTGCAAAAGATATGTATACAATATCATTTTTTTAGTTCAAGATTTGTTCAAGATATTGAAGAGAGACTATTGGAGATTTCTTTTCTTAAAGAAATCTCTTTTAATATATATATCCCTTTTAATATATATACGTACGCTTATAATCTTTCAAAATATACCTAAATATAAAAACGAGTTTTTATCTTAGTTGTCGCTTTGTTGAAACTTATACCTTTGTATTGTTGCATCTAAATTTTTTTCTCTAACAGGTTAAGTTTAAAAAGAGGAAATAAATAGAATTTGTGCGTTTACTAAAATAATTCCTGATATTTTAAATAAAAGTATGTAAAACATGATCGAAATTTTATCTCTCGAAATGTCACGAGCCTGTTACGCAACTGTCGGTCTTGGATTTTCTATACACGGTGACGAAACGAAATTCCTTCGCGAGTGCGTTCGCACTTTGAATTCACCGTTACGCTCGAAACTTCTGCACGAATCTTGAATCACAATATATGTAATACGGTCGGTGCATGCAAAATATCGATAATGTCCTGACAGTTTTAGGATTGACAAAAATAGTTTTATATTGGAGAAACGTCATGAGACGTGTAGACGTATTCTGCTATTAACAATATCTTGATCTTAAAACCGGACTGAACACCGATAAAAGAGACGAAGGACAAGGATGAGGAGTGGTACATGAGTCAGATTTACGTCATTTTACGTATGGATTGATACGTTACTGCTTGTTTCGAGGGAAAAAAAGAGTGATTGCCAAGAGTTAATTTGCCTACGATATCTGGATAATCAATTTATCTATCTTTTTCTGCATTGTAAAATATTTTTTATCACGATAAAATCGGAGCAATGTCCGATTTTACTCAGCAAGATCTTCGTTATCGCTATACACATTTTCGAGGAAAAACACTGATAAGATTTCCATTTCAAATCGAGCTCGCTAGACAATTTATTCCTGCAAACAACGTATGCAAGAATTTAATTTGCAGAAATGTTGCGCTTCATGGTCGGTGTTACTACTACGATTTAACTACAATAATTGCAGCAATTCAGCCGAATAAAGTCCCCTTGAAATTACATAATTGAGGAATTACCAAGGACGAGCTAACTTAACAATTGCTTTTCTAATTTATTTACGCTATTGTTTACATTTTGTGCGAAATTCTGTTTATAACTGCACAGTTACTGGTGTCTTAACATTTGGCGTCACACAAATAACGTTTAATAAAATCAGTTCTTGTATAAATCTAATTTTTTTTCTTGTTTTCACTTTTTTAATCTAGATACACAAAGGCTGGTATATCTCTATAATAGAGTCAAATCGATATTTGTATATCGTAAATAACCTTTTATATTTAAATTTGTTCAAAGTATATCATATTGTCAAATCTTACACAAAAGAATATTAAGAACACATTATTACTACATAAACGCAATGCACGAAAATCTTGCTGAATTAAGGTGGATTAAAATTCAAACGAATTTTTATTAGTTTTCTCATGAATGATACATGAAGCGTGATTAATTTTCGAGTTATTATTCACAACCGAAGCACACATGCACAATCAAGGGACAGGAAAACTATTTTGATCTGCGAAATCTATGCGCGGGTCTACACGAGTTCGCGCTGTTTTGATCTATACAGCGTGTGTAAAGTTATACATATGTAACCTAGATTCGCCTAGGCTAGACTCTTATGTCCTCTATCATTGATCGATACGATTCATTGCCTTTGAATTGTAAAGTATCCCGAGATACACAAATGTATCAGATGTAGATCCCTGGCGAAATCTGTTGCAATCGCAAATGAAATAATGCATAAATTATATTGCGTCAGGCATATTTACAAAATAACTTTATTCGCTTACGCTGCAAACAATGGCGTAATGATGTTTGTTTATTTGTTTGTTTGTTTGTTTTTTCCCCAGGTAAGTCTCACTTGCCACAAAGAAAATACTTTCTCATTGAGATGCATTATGGCACAATTGATTCGAGTTAAAAACTCATTGTGTAAAGAAATGTAAATCTGTTAAAAGCTAATTTTTTTTACATACTGCATAGGAAAAAAAATATTCTTGATTTGAAAATATCTTTAGTTTCAACGTGGAAATCTTGAAATGAGGTTATATTGCGTTAAATTTGCTTGAAGAAAACTTGCTTGAATGAGTCATTATAATTATAGTTCAACCAAGAAAAAATGTTGAAGTAAAAAGTTGAAAATTCTTATAAGAAGATTATAGTGATCTTGCTTATACATAGATATATGAAACGATCTATTCTTCTTATAAGAATTTCAACTTTTTATTTCAACATTTTTTCTTGGTTGAATTATATACCTAATGACTTCATTGAAGCAAGTTTTCTAATTCAAGCAAGTTTAACGCAATATAATCTCATTAAAAAATTTCCACGTTGAAACTAAAGATATTTTTAAATCAAGAATATTCTTTTTTTTTCTGTTCCACATACTGCGAAATCTTTCATCTCTTTGTAACTGAATCTTAATAGATATGGTATAATCGGATAAGGCGATGATATATCTGATAATCCTTCGTAAAATGATAATGACCGATTCAAAGTTCGCTCGAAAAAACGACAGTATTATTAACTATGCTTGCACTGAATGAATCGACTTATTGCAGATATTTAGACAATTGATTGGCGAAACGTCTGCATTTATAAGCACACACATAAATCGATGTTAAATAGCCAATAACTCTCAGAAGCACTCAATCATCTTATAACTTGGAAGACTTGGTCGTTTTACTTTCGGAATACATTGCAGAATAACGTTAGTTGTCACGATTAATATGATTGATATTAGAATAATTTTTACAACAGTGTTTTCGATATAATTTGTCATTGTGAAACATTGCATTTCCGAAATTCTCATATTATTCCAGAGTTCTCGTCTGTTCTTATCTGCAAGTGATAAAAGTTAGAATAGTTATAGATGTTTCGATTGTAAAATCGAAAATTTCGGAAAATCTTATTTCTCCGGTCCCGGTCTGTTTACTGCTATTTTCACATGCAAGTCTCCAGTCAGTTTTCTTTTAAATAAATAAAAGTTTTTATATTAATTATTTATATTATAATTATATTAATTCTAAAAGAGAATAGCGTTTCACATAAAAATAAAATTGATATAGAAACTTACTCAGACTAACATTCGTTAATTTTTATTGATATCTTCAGTTTCATGTATAAAAGACACTTAGCAATTTAATTAGTATATAAATTCTATTCTGTGCGCGTCGAGACAATTGCGAAACGGCTGGATTTCCTTTTTGGATTAGAGCTGGTGAGAGGCTCTCGGGAGCAGGCAATTTCTCCCGGGAGAAAGCCCGCGGATATATATTGTGTCGCGTGATCCGGATGCTCTCTCACACGTTCGCGTCACATGCCGTCAATCACCAGATGCGTTATTGAAGCTGCGATTCGTGTATCGAAGCGCGTGAGACACTATCGACTAAAACGCGATTATCTGTGACCCGCAGTCTACATTTTTCCCATAGATTATCGCAGTGTGAATGATGTAATAATAATTAAACATACATAGAATGAGTTATTACGCGGATGATGCCTATAAATTAATAGCCGCCCCCTTTCCCTTGATGTGAAAACAGCATCGATCCAAATGCTATGTATTTGGCTTTGTCTTTTAAAACGGTGTGTACAAAGCTCTTTTCTATAAACTACGCCGTTCATTTCCAAACTGTGTATCGCTGACGCGATTCTCATTTAGCATTCATTATCATATATATGTTGCGTATGTACAGCGGCGATTTGTTATGTGAAACGCGAGATGTCAACGTGATTGTTGATGCCTTAAGTCTTAACGTGAGAAGTGAATGAGCAACATGTGATTTCATGTTAACCACCGTAAAAATATCTTGTTTGTGTTATATAATTATTTTATCTGAAAACTTTATCTAACACTACAATACAATTTTTGTATACGTATATATACAAGATCATCTTTACGGAAAGAACACACGAAGATTTTCAATTATAAGTATATAACAGGTGTATGCGCTTTTTCACTTGTATCTCGCGACCTTACCTTTAGCGACAGATACTCAAATAAAGTAAAAAAAGTGTTCACGTAATTAGTTTTTAACGTAAAATATTATTGATCGCCTATTGCTTGCAACTTGCAACGTTCTGATCTGTCGAACGTGACTGAAATTTCATTGTCACTTTTTGATACCAAGGGTGAAACATCACAACCACTTTAAAGATATTTTGTTACGAAAAATTGATAGGATAATCCAATTGCTTGGAAATTGAGATAATTTGGGTAAACAGCGTCTCTTGCTTTATCTTATTCTTTTTCTTGCATTCACATACGTATCCGGAGCTTTGAGGTATTACACGGATCACATCCGAGCTTATCGAAAGATAAACTGTAAAATATTAATTGAGACGATGTATGTTAAAAATAAAAGGAAGGACATTTGAAAATAGAACTATGAGATACGTAATGCCGTAATATTTAATTTTAATTCATAAATGATTTACGAAAAATATTAGATTAAATCAACATTTTCTCTCTCTTTTTCTGCCTTTCTCTTTCTCTCGTGAATTTTATTCTCTAAAATTTTGTTTGTTTTATTTTTTGAATACGAAAATGTGTGATAGAACATCGAGATTTCGAGAGAAAGAAATTTAAGTTTTTTAAATTTCTTTTTAGGTGTCTTTAAATTTTTATTTAAAATTAATTAATCTATATATGTTAATTAATTCTTTACATATAACACAATAGTAATAAAATAGTGATGAAATGACCTCGTTAATGGTTTTGTTAGCCATCATTTTACCACTTTTGTAATCTTCATAATTGGTCTGATTATGAGAGAGACAGAGATAGTCTTTGCGTCTTCCCTTACAGATAAACATGTTGCACTTGTGCTATGTTGACTTGTCAAGTTCGGTATCGTACTAATAATGCAGTGTCATAGTAATTCACGCAGAATAGTATTCGACGTCTTCAACCGAGAGAGACATATCCGTTAACATTCACATGCAAAATTGTACTCGTCGATAAGGGGTCAAGTCCTAAAAATATAGCTAAAATCAATCCACAATATCCACATTTTAAATCGGAGGTCATATTTCACTAGTATAACATCATTCGAATTTCAACTAACATGAAATTTTATATTCTAACAAATCTACCGATATATAAAATTCATAATACAAATTAACAGAAATGCAGGAATATTCGAAAATGCTTTTTTTACAAACGATGTTTCAACAGTCACGATTAATAATTTCTACAATTCTGATTTGTTCAATTTAGCTCAAATAATTTTCAATAACTCTCAATGCAATCACGGAAAGAAAGGAATAATAAAGTTCAGCAAAACTTTTTGCTATTGCAACAAAAGGTTTTGCTACTATTGCTAAATTAATTAGCTCTCGCAGTAAAAAATATTAGCTGTCCTATATTTAAAGACTTGCTTGTCTTATTAATTTACCTGGTGCAGACGCACTGAATAAGTGTTAGTACGATGAACAACAAGAGTGACTTGACGTGTTTGCGTCGGCGGAAACTAATTAATGCACTTGAATACACTCGCAACAGATAATTGCGGTAATGCGGTAGCACGTCATCTCAACAAAAGTTATATCAAATGTATAATGAAAAAACGGTCTCATTTTTCAAAATAAATCTATCTTTGTTTGACCTTAATTTTAACAGCTGCATAAATAAACTTGTAATTTTGGACAAAAATGTTATTTTTGTTATTTTTTATCTCTTTAACAAAGATACGAGCTTGGACAAACGTTACATTTCGTCGAGTGAAAATTTGTAATACATTCACTTATTATATTGTGCAGTATCGCGAATATTCGGAAAACAATTTAATATGGTTATTGACCGTTAATTGGTCAAACTTGATTAATCTTTAATTGATGATATCAAAATACTTATGTCACGTTGAAGATAAGACACTGCGATCGATCACGGTAATTCACAAAATATTGATCGTCACTCGTTAGAGATCGTCGATCATCACTTTGTACACGCGATGTTCACGCATTGAATCACTTTTTTGGATTTTGTCCCTGTAACACGTCATAGTTCATAATCCGCTGAAGTTGCTAAGTGTTATCTTGCCATTATCGATCGATGAACGAGGATCAAGGTCTCTCTGGTTGAGAGTAATCATTACTGTCAGCAACTGTCAGTATTGAAAATCTATAGTATACGTAACGTAAAATATATATATTTTTAGTACTGAATACCAGATTGCAGCCTATATATCGGCATTTTGGAGATTACGTTCTTGTGGGCCAAAGGATGCCTATTTTCAATGACGTACGCCGTTCTTGAACACACATACATGAATTAACATCGCGTGTATCTGTTTTTCATTGTCTCCCACAATAACGAAGTATTTTCGTATTACGCCATTTGTGGGACAAATTTTCCTTGTTTTATTCTTCTCTCTCTCTCTCTCTCTCTCTCTCTCTCTCTCTCTCTCTCTCCTTGAATTGAAATCGCAGATTGCGCAATAATCAAATGCATCTACATTGCAAATAATAATTCTAAAAGTATATAAAGAATAAATTGTAACTATTTCTAAATTAATAAAAAGATATCTAAAAGTACATAAAATATCATTTTGCTTGATCGAACTGGAACTTTCCTCAATATAATTTATTTGTCCTGCGTGTTTACACAATATAGTCGCGAGAAACACTTCAGGTATTTAAATTGAAAGTGAATTCTATTATCTTAATAAAAATAGATAAGATAAGCTAGATTATTATACTTAGGCAATTAATGCTAATGTTTTAAAATTCTGTTTTAAAATTGAGCATTTCGGTATTTTATTATTGAAACAATTAGATCGACTTTTTTTCAGATATAATTGTTGCTGCATCTATCTCCACAAAAGCTCACAAAACATTTTTTATTATCAATGATCTTTAAAATAGTATAAACTTTTTCATCAGAAATAATATTAGGTTTAATAAATTCATCTGTTCGCAACTAAACCAGATTTTTTAAGAAATTTTTAGTAAAAACGGTATGTTTTTTTCAACAGCTCGCTCAAAGAATCTAAGAATGAAAGCTTTAAGATTCTAAAAACAGTCATAAAAGAAGTTGTTTGTATTAAGGGCCATAAAAATTATAATTGTCTACAGACAGACCACAAACTCGAGTGAAAGACGCAAATAATTGACGTGATACATTTTATGATTGACTACGTTTGTGTTACAGTATGGTCGACAAAACATAGAAAGTGTGAGGAAGAGAAACGGTACTCGGGATCCAGATGAAGATCTTATAGAAGAGGAGTCGCCAACGATCACGGAGAAAGATTCAACAGTAACGTCGCCTAAAATGCAAAACGGAAATGTGAGCAATTCGGTGATAGCCAGGTCGAAGGACTTAATCTTGGTTCCCGAGCCAGAAATGCATAATTACAAGAATCAAATTGACGAATCGAGCCTCAAGAACAATCATGAATCATCAATCATTGACGACAAAGAGGTAAATTTAGAGAAAAATATTTAAATTATATTTTTAGAAGAGGATACTGTTAGTCAAGCTTAATAAAAATATATTATATTTTTTTCAATTATTTCTGCCACTTCAGGATACTCTCAATCACAAAAATCCCCTTGAAACGTTAAAAGCTGGATTTGCGCCGGGAAGTTGTTTGGATTACATCAGAGCGGGCGTCGAGGCTATTATAGAAGACGAGGTGACTTCACGTTTTGAAGCTGAAGAACTTAAGGTGAATAATGTAATAATTATTTTATCGACTGTATATAATAATTATATTGATATTTGCATAATGACAATTAACATATTTGGATATAACTATCAATGCATCTTATAGAATTGGAATCTATTAACTCGAACGAATAGACAGTACGAGTTTATCTCCTGGAAGTTAACTTTCATATGGATGTTCGGATTCGTCATGCGCTACTGTTTCCTGCTACCCCTAAGGATATTTATCTGTTTCATAGGCGTAAGTTTGATATTTATATTATGCTCTATAGCTAATATATCACAGTAACAATGAATATATAATAATCGACTAAAATTGCGACAATCGATAATTTTTCTTGCTGGGATCTTATTTAGCGATATCAAATTAATTTAAATAGCGAATATTAATCTTCTATAAAAAGATGCAATTTGTAATCTTTTCGCATTTTTAAACGCATATTTTAGATCTACGGCACTGTAAAGTTATATTAAATTTATTAAGATGTACGCGTCAAATGTAAATTTAAAACTGTATACGTACTAATATCAAAGCTTCTTAGGTACTATATCTCGTAGTCGTAACATTTTTAATCGGCTTTTTGCCGAATGGCCGTATAAAACGTTGGGCGAACAACCAGGGCTCTCTTATTGCGTTCAGGATTATGTCCCGTTCTATCTCGGGCATGATCACGATCCACAATCCAGAGTACAAACCTAAGAACGGAGGGATGTGCGTGTCGAATCATACAACCACTCTCGACGTCTGCATTTTATCCACGCAAACGACATTTTCTTTGGTAATATGTCGTGGGTGGAACAATATATTTATAAGCTGAAAGATTTTAAATGTCGCATCATTATTTCATAGCAAACATGTCTTCTATTTGTCAATAGCTTTGTATTGTCTGTAGTTTTCTATTTCATCGCATTTGGGAATGATGCAGGAACGAAGTTATGGTACATACAAATTATTTACATATAAATCATATTTAAAATATTCATTATGAATATATGATTTATATGTAAATATTATGGATTACTTAGATATGAATATTTTGTATATATTCATATATAAAATATTCGTTATTATGACACATGTACATATTATACAATCCGTATTACTCAAACTGTATGAAACAGACACATAGTATACGGTTTTTTTAATCACGATAACACTGGATACAAAGGTATAAAGCCCCTTGCACAATGCCAGGCAACAGGCAATAGGAACAGGAAATAACCAAAAAATCGTTAATTACAACCTAAAAAATTCGAGTGCTATGATTGGTTGGCAACAGGCAATAGGCATAGAATTTCCAACGTGATGGAAACTGTGTCTATTGCCTGTGTCACTGTTTATTCTGCATTTATACATGATTTCTGATTTCTATTCCCTGTTCCTATTGCCTGTTGCCTAGCATTGTGCAAGGGGCTTAATAGTTCCTTCATATAACAACAAAAAATCAGTTCGCTTTCATACATGGCCGAAAGTCAGAAATTTGTTACTAGTGTTACAGAAGTTGTTGCGCATTACTGGTAAATGTTACAGGTAACGTGTCCTGTAACTTTGGTTTACAGGTAGTACCTACTCAGCAACGCGATAGAGAGGGAATCCCACGTTTCTCAGGTGCAAAGCTTGTGGTTTACAGGTGATGTGGCTGACAGTGTGTACCGCAGTAGTGGGCTACGTTCCCGAGGGTAGCTTCAAGCGATGGCTCAACTACAAAGTCTCCATAATGTGCTTTGCTGTCTTATCCAGTGCTCTGTCTTCAGTCATCACCTACAACAATCCAGAGAATCGACCTGTCAGAGGCATTTGTGTAGCTAATCACACATCTCCTATTGACGTACTCGTACTTATGTGTGATAACTGTTATTCATTGGTATGTTTCTGATACGCCGCTCATGGATATGGATATCTTTTTCATAGCTGCTTTTTTGCGCAATTTTTTTTGCTTTGCAAAACCTACCCATACCATTTTTTCGAATATCTTGAAAATAATGTTATTCTGTAACTACGTAAACATGCTTGCATCTCATTATTGTTAATAATTTTGTTGCTTTTATATCGCTCTATTAAAATGTTCCAAAAATCGTACTTTTCTCAGCGGCTATAGATTTGATAAATCTAACGTTGATTTTTCTTCACAAAAATTGCATGAGAGAGAGAGAAAGATCTATATTATAATTTCATAATGTACAATATTAGATATATGAAAATTGAGCTAGAGATCTCTATATTAAAATAAAATTTATATTAAAACAAGTCTATCTTGATTATTTAAGAAAAATTTTATTTTTCTATATTTTTCAACGATTATAATTAATGATAGAATTGAATAATTGCCAGTCTTCAGCATCTGTAATTCGAAGGAAGTGTACGACTTTTGGAAGATACATAATTTTTAAATGCTGGCCAGATTACCTTACTTGCATTTCTTATTATAGATAGGTCAGAGGCATGGCGGTTTCTTAGGAATATTACAAAGAGCTCTTGCCCGTGCCTCTCCACATATATGGTTTGAACGCTCTGAGGTCAAGGACAGAGAAGCAGTTGCGAAAAGGTGCGATTACTTGAACGCAATTACGTTTTCCTGTCCTGCTTATTTCATTCTTACAGGATGTTGTTGTTAATGCATAATACGTTTCGTGCAGGTTAAAGAAACACGTATCAGATCCGACAAACCCACCTATACTCATATTTCCGGAGGGTACGTGTATCAATAATACGTCAGTTATGCAATTCAAGAAAGGCAGTTTCGAAGTGGGCAGCGTTATTTATCCTGTGGCTATAAAAGTAATTTTTTATCAATATCTCTAATGTACATCTTTGTATAACATCTTTTTAAAAGTGTCTTTCATGTATATTTTTGTTTAAATATATAGTACGATCCAAGATTCGGAGACGCGTTTTGGAACAGCAGTCGATATTCGATGTTACAGTATTTATATATGATGATGTCCAGCTGGGCTATAGTCTGCGACGTGTGGTATCTCCCTCCAATGTACATGAAGGAAGGAGAGAGTGCCATCGATTTTGCGAATCGAGTGAAATCTGTAATAGCGCGGCAAGGTGGTCTTGTCGATCTACAATGGTATGTACGATAATCGTTTAAAGTCTTGTAGAAAATAGGAATTGCATATGATAAATAAAAATTATATATTTATTCCGTGAATGGTAGGGATGGCCAACTGAAGAGGATGAAGCCGAAAAAGGAATGGAGGGAAAAGCAGCAAGAAGAATTCAGTAAACGATTGAAAGCCGAATAAATAGTAATATCATTTCTAGTCATGACTTCATAATATGCATCTTGCGTGATATTTGTTTGTTTAAACAAAATCATTTCATTCAATTGGCCCTTCTGTCACATATTGTTTCCGTATATATCATAAAGGAAAAATCTATGTGTCCCATTAGTCTGCATTATTAAATTTTAGATGTAAATATTTTCGCAAATATGACAGTTTGCACTTTTTTGACAAATTTCTACATATGAGTAATTGGCACTCTGCGAGGTAACATAATATTGTACATTTGCAATTATACAAATTCTTAATGTCATTTTTAAATTTATATGCCGAATGGCTTATGCCTTGAGAGAGTTTTCATTTAAAGTGCAAATATAATATTTGCTAGTTTTTAATAGAAAGTTCGATGATTGCAAAGGCATTACGAATTTATTATTTATATGTGGATGGTGTAATTATGCTAAAGCGTGTGATACTTTTTTGCATGTGAGTGTATGTAGCATCGAGAACTTTTCGATTATTCGTACGTACTATAGAATTATTAGACAATTGAACAGTCAAACAAATTAGACGAAGCATTAATTTCCTCTTATCACTGAGAATAGCAAGAGAAAATTGTTGTAGTTTTTACTGTATTTAAAGGAAGAAAAAAATATTTATTCATTTTTCTGAAGAAGGCTTAGCAGTATGGCAACGTAGCACTCCAGATTACCTGTCTTTTAAGAATACTGTGTACATGATTGCATTATGTTATTTTTCTATTAAAACTGAGCTAGCATCTCGATATATATATTTTCTACTTTTATATTTTACATACATAGAATGTGAACTTTTTTAGCGCTCTATATTGCAATGCATGTCAATATAATATACGGTCATGAATTTAATATATAAATAACACACGCGCGTACATATTAATGTATCTGTGAACCTAATTCAAAAAGAATATGCTAAGAAAGAGAACGAAAGAGAAAAATATACGAGTATGAAGAGATGTATTTTCTCACACTTTCAACCAAAGTTAAATAGCAGGTTTAAAATAAGTGCTATTTCACTATTGATGGCATTATTGTAATAACTGTTAGTAAGTTAATAATAGATGTTATTTATTATTTATTTAAATGAAGGTGACATCTATTATAGATTCATAATATTTATTATATATTTTGTATAATTTGGCCTAATTCCTATTATAATTAAACAATTAAATATATTAAATTTATAGTTAATACATTTTTTATGAAAGATGAAAATTTGATATTTGACGATAAAAGAATATTGAACTTATTTTGAACCCCTATTTTCCAAGAATTCTTGAGAAAGAAATAAAAAGGATTAATGTTAACTAAATGCAATAAATTAACGATGTTAATTAGATGATACAATTATTGCGTGGGGAAGGTAAATTGTAAGTCGGTTTATTTTCCGAATCCATCTTTATCGTAACATCATAATGTACTAATTATAAAACATGCATAAATCCATTGTTTCGTAAAATTAAATTTCTAAATATCATCACATGCTCTATTTCTAATGTCACTGTAAAATTTCTTTTATAAGAAACGTATAAAATATATTTTTATAGCAAATAATTAGTCAGTAATAATATAAGAGATGTAACTATATTGCTTATATATTAAAAAGTAAGGAGTTTTGGGATTATATAAAATTATTTCGTCTTTTATAAATAAAATTGATTTGTTATATAGCATGTATATATATTTGTTATCGTTTAGCTCATATGGGAGAAATGTATTATATAGTGTGTATGGATTTAATATTTTGAATGGCACTTGTTTATAATTAATGTCTGTCGATGTAAATGTAGTTAAATAAATTAATTGAAGTATATTAAATAAAAATATTGATTTGTATGAAAATGTTGCAATATAATATATCCTATGTAAGAATAAAACAGAAAGATTGTTTCAGTTTAGATACAAAGACGGCACGTTAATCCTTAAGTAAAACGTAATTAATTATATAATTAGGAAAGCAAATGGTACTATATTAAATTTCTTAATTTTTAGGCTCAATATATTGTCAATTTTTTTCGATTACATAACAAAATTGGTGTCAAAGCTAAGAACTGTATCCATAACTGTTCTGTTCAAACATATGGCTGTACAAACATATATGTATTTATTTCTTTTTCCGGAGATTTACTCCGCAAACGAGTAAACGAATTGAATCAACGTAAGAACAATAACTTTGAATACAGATCTTTGTTACATTAATTATCATAAGTAATGAATAAACTATTAAGCTCTCTATTTTGTAGCTTATCTTCTTTATCTTCGTGCATTAGGTATAAATATCAATATATTACGATGCTACTTTTCTTCAGCAATACATATAATGCTCTAACATTTTTAATAAATAAAGCACTAATCTCTTTGGCATGAGACTCAATAATGATGAAAAACATAATAAATAATTTGTAATTAACATTATGAACGGCTATTTCTGATAGATAAGTTTAGCCGTATATATCTTATCTGATAGATAAGATATATACGTTTTAGAACGTGCCGTAACTAAAAGACAATGCAAAATTGGTATCCTGATTAATTATAAAGTCTTCATGGTTATAAGATTACAGATTATAGCTCCTTGTAATCCACTTGAACTTTTACTCTGATTCTTGTGCTTAATTAGGAAGTAGTTTGTCATGGTATCATATGACTGTATTATGACCATGTAATCATTACAAGTACATTATTCATTTGGATGAAACAAATATGCAAAAGCATATGCATTATCATTTGCTGCATACTTATTCTTGTTGAATATACTTGTAAACAATCTCTCAATATCTTCTTGTTATTTTTAAAAATAAGTTAACATATAAGACTACAGTCTCGCTGTTAACAAATATGAATGACTTATATAATCATTAACACATATAAATTGTTTTACCACTAGATCACAATGGCTCTTGGTAATATTTAAATAACTATATTTCGCGATTAAATTATAACTACTCTGATAATTAGGTTATAAAAATTGAATTTGTGAAATAAATTAAAATATTGTAACAAACAGATTGCAAAACGTTTAACGGTTCTCATTATATTTAATACGTATTATATTTGATAGCAAATCCGTTCAAAAATGGTTAGTATAAAATGTAAAAGTTTCTAAAGTTTTTATTACAATTAAAGCTATGTATGTATACGTTTTATATCAAAATTTATAAAAAATATATATATTTTCCACGAATATATATGTCCAAAGTCATATTGAAATGAAGTCTTTGATCGAAAGAATGGACGTTACTATAGTATGCTGCTACGCATTGTAATGGATATTACAGCAAGCATTGTGAATTGCAATGAAGCGATATTAAAATGTTCGATAATGTGCTTATTTAGAGTGACTGATTGTTAAAAGCGAATTTCACAATTTTCATCCTTACATAAACACAAGATCTCTTCACTTTAATATCTTTTTTACCGATAATATTATAAAAATCTTGAATTTTCCTGAATATAGCACAAAGTTTCGCTATATATATATATATATAAGAATAGAAATATGATAAATTGCTGTAGTATCAGATTATGACGGCGTTATAGTCCTTGTCACATATGTGCGCTATCAGTTGTAAAATATTGTGTTTTAAATCCATATTAAATTTTGGATTTCCTTGTCAATAACATTGCTCGTTCAGTATAGATAAAGCAATACCTTCTGTTGCACAGAGTACACTTGGTAAGAATTTTGTTTTATATCAGCGTATACTTATTCGCTTATCCTAAACCGCGAAAGAAAGGCACAAAGAAATATATTAGAACTAACACTAATGAATGGTAACTCTTCTAAAGATCAACGATACAAAAATCAATGGAGAACGCTTTTGCAAACGTGGATGGACGCTTTTTGTTCACAACATTCGGCAAGGTGGACAACGTGAGGCGTCTGCAGAGTTTTATACGTTACATTATGCAGTCGACGAATCCTCGACAGGTGAGTTTTCGACGTCGTTAGAGGCAAGCGTGTTTTTATTCAAATTGTGAATCGGTCTTTTCGGTTTCGGTGGAGGTGTGGGCGGTTTAGAATGACTGTCTACATCGTCGTCGGTAGGTGTCGGCAACTTGTTCTTCAACTGTCCCGAAGACTTGTTGAGATTATTCAAAGTAGCCGCACACCGATTATTAGACAGCTCCTCTGGAAGATTACAATAATCGGCTTCGCGCATTTTAATCGGTAGAGGAGGTGGCGGGTCGTCCTCGGATGCTGTACTGTCAGTTGTGCCGACGCTATCTCTATTTCCCTTCCCTAAACCGCTTGATTCCAGTCCGTTGTTGATGTTCCTTAGATAGTGAGATTGGCCGGACCAACGATTACTCATTCTCCTTTCTTTCTCCGCTTCCGATCTCAGGGGACGTTTTGGTGTGAGCTGTGTGCGAAGAAGCGCGTTCTAATTATATTTACTTTAAAGTCGCGTGCAACAAGGCAATAATAAGTTCATAAAGTCTTTACCTCTTGTCGAAGCTCAAATACATGTGTTGAATGTAAATTAGATATTAACGACGTAACAGACGATGTTGCCTGAATTGAGCTGTGGGATATTTCGGTTGTGGTATACCACTGGCTGGTCGGTTGATCGGTTTTTGTCACTGTGGCGGAATCACTCTTTCGCGAGCTTCTACGCTTTGAATCCTTCTTTTTGTACGTTCCTGGACTTGGATTTCCCAATGCCTTTTGCAAAGAGGCCGTTGACAAGATGTGCGAACGCATGGAGTTGTTTCTACAGATTAAAAATATCCGCGATTAAAGATGTCTCTATCAATTAAAAAAGAAAACTTTTAGCTGGATAGATAAAAAAGATAAGAGATCAACTACTAGCGATTGAACGATGTGCAACTCATAATAAGCGATTGAAAATTTCATAGGATAAATTAAAATTATTTGTAATCATTGTTAAAATAAAATTTTCCACACACTGTGTGTACACTTGTATTTTACTTATTATATGTTGAGGGAGTCAGCGTGGTAAGAGAAACATCTAATAATAATCGCAGTGTCATTCGAGATTTGCAATAGTCTCGTAACACAAGTGCATGTTTTTAATTACCTATCGCAGTTATTGTAGACTTAGGAAGTTTTAGTAGAGATTGCCAGTTGAAGGAGATATATATTCCAGGGATATTTATGACGATATAGTGAAAAATGCAAAACAAGACCATGCAGATAGAAAGCAAAGTAAACAAATATAAGAGATATAAAAATGCTTATAATCATAACGAAACAAATAATGTACTTTTTGCATACATGTAGAATTAAGTATTTATATGATAAGAATGTGGGGTAAAAGAATGTGGCATTCAAAACAGCTTTTATTGTCCTATCATGAGCTTTTGGGGTGTAAAATCTTAATTTTAAATTTATTTTAAAAAAATTGCTAATATTTATAATTGGTTACTACAAATAATAACTTTATGAATGATACCTATCCTCGAAACATGTGTTAAAGTAACATAAACTAGATTAGTGCAAATTAGTGTAATATGTGTGCTAGGATATGCATTAATATTTATTTACTATATTGCATAAAAATTAACAAAATTAAAACAAGCAAAATATTAAGCATTGTGTGACGCTTTCATTAAAAAATGTAAAATGTGAAAGAAACATATGTAGGAGTACTATGTGCGAAGAAAGGATAATAAGGTATTATGTGAGAGTTTATCAGGTCCAACAGCAATATTCCTGAAATCATATTGCATTCTTTTCTATCACGTATTCTAAACGGCATTATTCATCTTCTATAAGTGCAGAACGTAACTTTTATAATAAATATGTAATTTTTATAAATAAATCCGTGCATCTACAAATAATTATTAATTACAAATTAAATATTTACATATTTTATATCAAATCCAAGTATAGAAAACATAAATATCTTGTTGCTTTAATTTTAATATTACATGATTAGGATTAATTGCACTACATCTAATTCATCTACGAAAAGAAATGCTTTAACTTTTAGTTAGTGCTGAAGTTAAGTTAAACACTGATATGATGACTTTACCTTGACAAATTGACGCTTTGAGCATTACTTGGAGGTGTGCTGTTGTTAAAATTGAACGATGTAAGCGACTTGAACGTTGCAACTTGGGATCTTGTAAGTGAGGATACCCTGTAGTGAGTTGCATAGCTGAACGGGGTAATTACAAAGTAGCTGTTTAACTATTTTATTATTTATACAGGATATTCCAGATCAACAATGTTCGATCTTGGACATTCTGTATAATATACACAACCAGTATATAGTTTTTGCTTATAATATTGAGGAATAAGTCTCGCAAGATAGTCGCGTTATTTTATCATTTAACAGAAATAAAGATAATGTTAAAAACAATTGAATTTAATGTCGCTTTTTAAGAGCAGTTAACACCTTTTTTAAAATGTTGCCTTATTTCAATAATGATGATCGTGATATAGCAATAGCATGCTATGCAATAGTTATATCTGTGTTAGTTACGATTATATAAACTTATTAAAAGTTAAAATAGTAAACATGCTCTGCAAGAATGGACAGGAAAGCTTACTCTGAATTATTCATATTTGACTCGGACAGGCAGTGATTATCTCCTCTCGAAATTGGTGGTCTCCGCATTGTTACGGTTTGCGTTAGGCTTTCAATTTGCAAGTCGCAGGTCTGTGTTATAGAATAAATTATGTGGATTTAGAAATCTAATGCGTGTATTTACTTGATATTATTTCAATAGATACTGACTTGAACGGTTAGAAGCCTTACCCTTTTTCCATATTTAGCTTCTACTTGAGTACGCATTGACATGAAACATTGCTCTAAACGTTGATGAAACGGCGCCAATTCGGTGGGTGCTCGTACTTTATGTAACTGTAGACCTAGGCTGAGTAGAGGGATTTGCTCTGCAATAAGCCCTTCTAACTTGAGAAGATCCGAACTCTCTTCCGGATGACTATCTCTGTACTCTGCGTTGAGGAAGGCCTTTTCATAGTTATCGATTCCACCCATAACAGCAGGATCCAATATGCCATTTAATTTCATGCTCAAAGGATTTAATGGAAGACTGGGATCACTCCTGCAAAATAGTTACACGAAAGATTATATTGTGAATAATAATAGACATATAATAAACAAGTAAATCAATTTTATTTCTACGTTATATTCATCATAAATTATAAAAAGATAGAGTGACGTGTGTGTGATTCGGTGATAGGAATAACTCATAGATGACAGGTCTCATATTCGATCTCAAAGTTTAACCCATATAAGCCTTGGTTTTTAAATGATTAATTAAAGAGTTAAAAGTTTTAAGTTGAAAAGTATGAAGTTGTTGCAATAAGAGATTATAACTCGTTTCGAACAATAAAATTAAGATATCATGCAAACCTGTTGGCAATAATGAGATCCCTCAATGCTGTGTTTGTAGCTTCCATAGTTTCAATCGCATTCCTCAAGGGACTGACTAAATATGTCTCGCTAGACGTCACAGGGAACCATCGAAGTATTCCTGGCAACGGGTAGCTTGTAACAAGTACTGTTCTTTCCAACCATAACGAGGCAAACTCATTGCTATTGTTGGTGCTAGTATTTATTTCCTTTTCCTTATCGCTATTTGTCGGAATGATTTCCTTTCTCGGAGCAGGTCTTGAAAATCTAAAGCGCTGCACATCGTTCACACGATGATATCTAGAACACAAAGACAATGATAATCACACAGAAATACAATAGAAAATTGATAAAATCTTACGTAAGCTGTATTCAATGTAACGTACAATACGCACCTTAAAACTGCTTCTGCAGTAACTGGTTTACCACTTAGGCGATGCCTCTTTTCATCCATCAGTGGCTCTACCTTGTTGATTTGTACATATTGATGATATGATTCTAGCATCTCTGTGGTGGGCGGAGACAACTTATTCATTTGCTCTGCATTCGGTAACTGATTCAGTGTTCTTGTGCAAAAATCACTAAGTCTTTCGTATTCCTTTCCTCGATAAACAAATACCTGTATCACAAATATATTATTTCGTTGAATAAAGAATAGAAAAACGGATGAAATAAGATCAAAGATATATTAAACACATGAACGTACCTTGTTTTGAAGGAAGGCAGGGTGCCCTCTGCCGTAATATGCGACTCTGAAATATTCTGGTTCAGGCCTTAACTGTTTTATTATACAGTCATAAAACTTTGCCATCCGTCTTAATAGTACGGACAGTTGCAAATAATCAAATGTTTCTTCCTCATATTGTGAGACTAGTTCCTTGCAAACGGCAAGGGCGCATTCCCACATTCTTCCTTTATCAAAATAATCAATAATATCATTGTACAATGCTTCTTTCAACTCACGGTGTGTTTGACATAACGGATATCTAGAAAAATAATACAGTAATTTAATATTACCACAAGCTTATTATATATAAACTATCTATTTAATTCTGGTTGGTAGTATTACCTGTGTGATATTAACAAAGGTGACAAAGGTTGATCACTCCATGCTAATAATTGGCTGTGGAGCTTTAAAGAATAAGCTGCTTCTGTATAATTATCGCATTCTAGGTGTAATTCACACAGCTTATTCACATATCTGTATAAAGAAAGTCATTTAATACATTTTAATATACATTTATTATTTGTATTAAGTATTTATGGAATATTCAGATTTAAAAAATCCAAGCTAAAATCGCATTGATTTAATCAGACTTAGAAGATACACAATTAAAACGTTTGAATTATAATATATTTTTTTATACATTTACCTGATATACATTTCCTTTCTATTAATCTCAGAATAGAATTCTAATAAATTTACAGTGCAAAGCATACGATGTTCTTGGGATTCTGCATGAATAATATCGCGATATTGCAATAAGCGTTCCATGAGTCTAGCTATAGTGTCTACGAAACGCAAGCCTTGTTCTCGCATTGTAGAATGTTTCTCGCATAAAGAACCCATAACGTCAGTCCAAAGTGTACGAAACTGTTCATCGCCTCTGCCTCCTTCGACCTGTTAAAACAAATCTCTGATAAAACAACTTTTCATCAATGTAATTAGCAAAGTAAATTTTAATTAAGACTATTTCTTGTTTCAGTATTAAAAATTATGTATATAAAACACTATACCAGAATATCCAATTTTGCAATCATTTCGTTTTCATATTCCATAAAATTAGCTTTGATATGAGCAGGATCGCGCTTAGTATCCCCATATCCTTCCACTATACGTGAACTGTAGTACTCGCATTGCATCATGTCGAAAAAAATAGGTATAGTAGCTTTTCTTAATTCGGTATCAGGTATTAATGCCATTTCGAGGATGGCACCAACTAAACTGGGCACAAACAGTATTTTGTGTTGGCCCAAGTTGAACCACATAGATCTGATTTCAAACACAGTTGCTCTGTAATGTAAGGAAAAAAGCGAATAATATTAATTTCACTTATATTGGCACACTTCCTATTTATTTAAATTAATTTTACTTTATTTAGCTACATAATATCTAGTAAATATAATTATACCTAGAATGTATCGATTAAGAATTTTTTGTTGTCTCGATGTTAAAAGTAATTCTGTATAATTATTATATTACATAAGAGAGACGTACCTGCGCATATCTTTATAACGCTTAATAATTCGATTTCGTTTCGTTGACGTAAATGTCTCCAATTGTAGGGCAGGTTGAGTTAAGAATGCGATAGCGCAATGAAAGAAATTTGACCATGCTTGATGTTCAAACTCGGTGAAAAAATAATCTCTAATTGTAGCCGAGAAATACCGTAAAGAATTCAAAATAATGTTATTTTGGAGCATAATCATTTCACACCAGTCCCCTGGAAATACGCTTCTAGATACCAGATCTTTAAAGACTAACAGTATCTCCATAAGAAAGTCAAGCAAATCGATTTTTGTTCCAAAATGATTGATATACACCTCGTAATGGAGTTGTGTCATTTGTCTGAAAAAGATAAAAAAAAAAGAACGAAAAGATATGTGTTTCAGTCTATTCTTGTCACAATATTTTACAGTTGTTTTACATTTTTAGAATCTTAAAAATACCTGAATATCGCCAACATTACTGAAACTAAATTTCCAACTAAGGGATTTTCTCTGTCCATTGATATGACTGTCTGTATAATAGTACGCAGGGCTGTTAACATTATCTCCTTGACATCTGAAACTGTGCTACCCACGTCTTTTCTAAAAGTCAGTTCCAGGATGTCAGACAATATCTTGACGCATAATTCCACCTGTAGAAACATAAGAAAGATATAAAAAGTAGCTTGCTTTATGAATCGTATCTACGTCTATAATGTACAAATAAATAAAAAAGATTATTGCGTAAATATACATATATAATCTACACATCTAAATTAGTGTATGATATGATATACACTCTGCATTCACACAAAAAAAATAACTCACGTAACGCGAATCACCGACGCTAAAAATTGTAATGCAACACAACAGACATAAGTGCAAAGTACATCAAGATTCTATGTTAAATTGTCTTAAAATCATGATGCCGTGAAAAACGCATTATTTATCTGCATAGGGGATTTTGCAATTTCCTGCACTTATGACAAAAATTACCTCTTCGGAGTAGCCGCGGTGTTGGTTGAGCCGATGCCGATTTTCGCCGAGCAGCCTGGCTACCTTCGCCACGCTCTTTCCAGGCGTACTCGATAGACCCTTTAAACGCCATTAACCAAAACCAAACCGTACAAAAAAAAAATGAAACAACCCTTGTTAGTTGGAAAAAAAAACAATGCCATTTTCGAAAGACGTATACGACTACATTACTGAAAAATTTTCCCGACACCAATGTAAATATAGAACTGCAGAAAAGACGCAGTATATCACTAAGCGCAGAATAAAATATCAATATCAGCAGAAAATTATTCGTAATACTTAAAAAAAAGTAGATTAGATAATATCTAATAATGTATTTAATAGTTTAGTAATGTATTTAATAATTTAGAGTTTTTCGTGTCATATATAATGTAAACCTTATATCAAATAATTTTATGTAAAAACTTATCGCACAATGCAGGGCAAACATTATTACAATAACATCACTGGACAAACACATGCTACATTCCAAGTTTCAAACTCTTTCAAGTCATATTCCTTTCACATGCTTTATCAAGAATAAGTAAAGGATGTCTTTCAATACATTTGTATTTTCTACTACTAATCTTCATTATTATTGAATTTTCTGAGATCACAATTTATAACATGTATGTACAACTATTTCTTCTTATAATGTGAAATTAAAAAATCAGCGGCAGAATTTAATAAAAAATGTAGCTATCACAAACAATTTAAGAAATAAAAATAAAGAGACATCCTCTGTAAAAAGAGAAGTTTAAGAGAGAGAATTCATAGAAAGATGCGTGGCGGAAAGATCACAGGCTGCACGGAAAGCACGAACAATGATATCTTACGACGCACTGAACGATATTAAATGTAAGTAAAAATTTATGAATATGATCAAATTTGATATGCAGTTATATGCAGATGTAATTAGGATTCATCATGAAGTATTGCGAGAATAAATGTATGAACTGAAATTGTTTGTTGTGAGATATGGATAAGTAATGAACATTCCATTTCGTATAAACTGTAAGTTAGGGAATAGCATTAGAAAATAGCATACTTTATGCTAACGTCTTACCTCCTCCTTGGACTCCAATAAGTCTCTCACAAGTATAGTAATTCTTGGTAATAAAATCGCTCTACAGTCCACATTTAAAAAAAGCGGACTGTGGACGATGTCATTTACCGTCATCATTTTTTGTTTAGTTAATCTACCCGTTGGTAGAGTCACGAGTAAATCTGTTAAAATTGTGCTTAATTGCTTGCCGCTATAAACTCTTAATAAATGAGGTATCGTCGTTGGTAGGTACTTGAGACAGGCGCCTTGAACCAAGAGAGTACCATCTGTTTCATGACTCATGAGATTAACGATAGACCGTAATAGATCAGTTAAGGTTTGTGAGAATTCTTCTTCATCCTGATTTAACCTTTAAAAATAAATTACGAATGTCCATTAAAAATCATGCATACTTCTTTTTTTGGAACAGATATTCACAGCCATATTTATTATACTGTCGTATTTAGACAATTTTATAAAACGTTTTATTAACGATTATATAATGTATGAGAAAAGAATTGTAATGAAAAATAAAACGTACTCAGTAAATAAAAGACGAGATTCGACAATAAATCTCATGCAGTATTGCAGACTTTTCATTGTCTTAAGCAATAAATCTCGTTCCTGTCCATCGCCGTTGTTGACGTTATCTATACGCTTGCGTAATACCGCAATTAATTTCTTATATGCAAGAGTTGCAGAGAAGCTCTCAGAAATATATAAATCTAATACTGGTTGGAAGTGCTGGTACTTTCTATCGGATACGAGTCCGATAATATATAAAAGGCACTCAAAGACCATGTCATCGTAAACATCACTGTCTGAATTACTCATTAAGATATTAAATAAAGCATCCAAAACATCCTGGAACGTAATAATTTCAATATAATTTTCCCTTATAGAAATATTACTTTTTATTCTTAATTTTCGTTAAATCAGATTTATTTTACCTGCAGAAACTTCACTATTTCCTCCCCGTCAACTTTCATTAAAGCAGCTAAAGATTCTTTTAAGTCCGTATTGTGCGATGCCCAATTAAGTAAACCTAATAAGTCTACATTCTGGGTTAATTTAGTTGAGCAAATATTGGTCGCTATCAAAAAACTATCCTTACTGCTTAATGTTAGCGATCCTAAACTTGGCTTTTTCTCCATGTTTAATTCAGCCTAAAACACAAACATAAAGAAAAATTAAAATAAAATGCATAATCTTTTTAAAAAATTAAATTTTTTTTATCTTTTCATTAAATAAATAAGTATACCAATTCTCCACGAGTGGATGGCAATTTAAAGTAGGATATATCGCTCTCGTCGTATTTCTTCTGCTCTAACTTGTAAACCAACAATTCGTGTTGTATGTCTTGTAGAGTCGTGCCGTTGCGTTGCATTAATCGAACGTAACTTAAAGCAAATGGCTTTTCAGACTTATCTTTCGCTTCGTTAGAACTGCGATGCTTAAATGTAAACTTTAAGTGGGCCTGCTTAAATTCTTCTATAGGTATGGCGATCTTAAATGTTTCGCACCATCTAGGCTTGTCTTCGTGATAATAAATTACGCTACGATACTCGTCAATTGGAGACGCGCCGCCACCTAATGTCATAACTCCGGGGATCGCTATACCATGTTCATTACATACTTTGACCTGTTAAAAATTATAAGTATTCATGTACGTATATTTCTAAGAATACGTAAAGTACAAATTTTTGAAAATTTCTATTCTTACTCACCGTTACTTCTACATTTTTGTCCGTAGATTTGGAGCCTTTGCTGAATTCACCGCTAATTAACGTCAGATACAAATCATTACGTACGTCACCCGGCAAAATAACTTCTGGGAATCCCATTTTACGCGCGATGGCAACATTACCGAGCACCAAATGTGGATTTTCATCACGTACCTTTTCGTAAATATTCAAAATAATTTCAGAATATAATTCACTATTTATAGCACAATTATAGAATAACTTTATAGAATAATTTTATTTTAAGACTCACTTGTTTCGGATCGCCCCTCAGCAATTTTAAGCTAGTCCACAATCCTTGTCCACCTGTGACATTGGCAATATTGCCGTTAACGTGTTTCTGGATATTTGTTTCTTTCTGCGCGATAATTCTACGTAATGTGCCATCAAGACTGTCTTTCTCACAACATCTGAAACAAAGACAGGAAACCGACAAAAACAAGTCTACTTCAATTTTGTAAGAGCCATCATAATGCTCCTCCTTGATGCTTTAATCACGAATGTCATACTGTTGAACGTCATAAAGCCGAAATTATCCATTCTAAACACGTACTTACTGTATAAAAGGTATAAAATGATGTTGCTCAACATCACCTTCAAGCTTGCCGGTAATGAATAAGGTAATATCCATAGCGGCTACACCAAACGGTCGCCTCATACTTTCCGCGCCCTTAGATTTGGTTTGATTAGCTTGTGTAACACTCGAGCGACGGTGGTCCGGTTCTTTGGCTTCCATACCGCCTATTCTAATTACGTAACAGGCTAAATAAACTTTGTCCCTCATTAAATCTCTGGAACCAAGATCCGTGAACAATACTCTAAGATTGTGCAGCTGATCAATGTCCCTCGCGAGTCCCTCTTTGCTCCACGATACCACGTAGTTCTCCGTGATAGCTTTCATCTCTCTGCCGTCGTACAAAGTCAACAGCAGCTCTACGTCCTCTGCCATTTTACATACAAAATTTCTCACACTAACGAAGAAGATATGTGAATATACAGGTACTTGTGGCTTGTAGGGCTTCTTCTTGGTATCATTGCACGCTTTTCTTATCCTTTCCGCAGCAGTCTCGTGATGGTAATACAATTGGATAGTGCTTGTCTCCAGGGGATTCAGAATATTTCCGTGCTCGTCTCGAACCACCATGTCCAAGCCCAACAGTTGATTCCCAGTGCCTATCTTTGCTGTCGCCAATCTCTTCATGTCCTTCAACTCGTCTACCGTTAAAGTCCCGCTTAAAATCTTGCTTCTGTATCCGATCGCATCCAGAATCTGTTGCTGCATTGTTTCGAAGTGCTCGGAGTGTGTCTATATATACAGAATTATCAAGTTAGATATATAATACTCTCCCTATTTCCAGAAATGAATGGGAATTGTCTACGACGAGACACTTTATACATACCACATACAAATGTTTCCAATGATGCCCCCATTCTCGCAAGACGTTAGTAATCTCCTGCACTAAGTTATCCGTATTCGCAGATTTCTGCAGGATATGTATGTAGGATTTTGGAAAAATTCCCCATGTACCCTTAAACTTGCTGCGGCCGTAATACCAATCTGCACATTCCGCAGTTATTTGTACAACCTCTCCGACCGTTAAGCATATTGCGTACGGGATTGGATGTGCAAAATTATGGATGGCTGAATAAAGTGAAGTAAAATATGAAAATAAATATGTAGGATGTATGTCTGATTTTGGTGTTTTTCATGGTGTTATGCACGGAATACTTTGTTTATCGTGGAACATTCGTACTCTCTACTTTAATTTCAATTAGTTTATAATTTTTTGGAGTTTGGAGTTTGCATGCCAACTAACAAAATCAGACATTTTATCTACTTTATCTTATGTCACAATTTAAAAATAATCTTAGAATGTAAAATTTGTATTTCTAAACTTTCAAACACTACATAATAATAAATTCTATGCAAAGTTTACAGGAGCAAAGTGTACGTAGATGTATGTATCATCTAAATGTAGATGTATGTATAATGTAGCATGTATGTACAGTGTTTTTTTTTCCTCGAACAAGTAATCAACATGCGTTTCAATCAACAATCTATTCATTGACATGGTTAAAAACAAGGTCTGAAACAATTAACGTTGGTTTTCCAACGACAACGAAGGATCCTTTCTTAAATCAACAACGAAAAATAGTAGATCGCAGTATTTTCCGGACAGTTTGGCATTTAACATCGCTCGAATAATATACCGTTATGTAAATAATATTTGATATGCGCGCAAATGTCATGCAGGGGCGCGAGGCCTGTCGAGGAGTGGAGGGCGCGTACGCAGCCTGCACGATCACGTCGGACGATGCGAGACGAGAATTTATCTGAACTCGGGGGGCACCTCCCAGGATGTTGGGGTTATTCAATCTCGTATATGCCAACTACTCCTCACCTATTCCGGAATGTTCCTCAATCCGCTTCCATGTCATTGTCATTTTATTCAGGACACTTAGCACCTTCGAGGATTATTCACGGCAATTACATCTCGACACATACTTCGTCAGTGCGAGAGGGAATTATTATTGCTACGTTCTACCTTGCCATCTAACTATAGTGCCTCGAAACACAGGATGTTACTTCTCTACTGTATATTGCCACAATGAGAGAGTGACAGGGGACGAGATGGAGCAGGGGCAGACGTGGGGAGCAGACAGGGGAGAGGCGGAGACCGGGGAGACAGTACCCTCGCCAAGACTCCACGAGAGGCTGGGCTGGACATCTCTTCCTCGATGAGTTTTAGAACGCGTACTGGATACCGAAATATTCCGAAAATCTTCATTCAATTATTTCCAAAAGTGTCTGAAAAATTTTATATATTTTTTCAGAATTTTTCATATATAAATCCCAATTCTTACAAAATTAATTTTTGACAAAAAATATGAGAAATTTTTTCACCAGAGGGAGATAACTTTATCATTGTCGATAAGGAAGTTCTCTGTAGTCTATTTGTCAATCCGCGATCGGTATATAATGAGGGACCAGCTGTTTGCAGCATGCGGACGGTAGATGGCGCCTGCTATTCCGCTAACTTTTCCGAGCTTTTCGATCGTCGCCGCGGCCCGCTGGCCGCGTGGGCTCAGCTGTTTGTGTCGCGTCGCGTCGCGTCATCGCGTTTCGTTTACCTCGCTTGCGGTTTCCATGTCGGCGTGTTTTTGGGCCTTCGTGTCGTCGTTACCGTCGGAATAGTCAGTAGAATTATCACCATGGTGCCCAATTGCACGGTTGAACTCAACAAGTTGATGAACGAGTTGGAAATAAGCGAACTGGAGGTGAGTCTCGAGTCCGCGCGAGCGAGAACGCTTTGTAGGTTATGTCGGTCGTCGTCGGCTCGGTCGGCTCTTTCTACTCGTCCGAGCCCAGTAAAATATGCTTTAGATCGAATGTCACTGGTATGTGGGGAGGGTTTCTAATTACTTACCCGCATTCTGCTGTTTCAGGCTCCGACTGGAGTTATAACCGCACAAGCCTATATGCGACTGCTGGCTGTCTACCTCCATCAGAATGATCTGTAAGTAAAAAGCTTTTCATTGTGTTTCACTGTTATTCGTTTGATTTATCTCTTATTTTGAGGATATTATACCGTCATTTCTAAATTAGACATTTTATCAATTCTGTTTTATTAAAAAATCAAGCTAGATAAGATTTAAATGCATAAGGCGTAAGGCTTTTATAGCATCTAGTCTATATTTGAACAATGAGAAGTTCTCGAATACGTTGAAATATTATATATCTATGTAGTAATAGTTTAATCAATGTTTGTCCATTTTAGTTAGTCTAACTTTTAACTGTCATGTGATTCTGACGTGCTTTTTAATATGAATCTCATTTTTAATTTATTTAGGATTTATATAGTATTGTTACACACGTATTAATTTTACCTCTATGTGACATACAATCTTTTAAACTTATATCGTAGTTTGGGCATAGTGTCATATTGATCAAGATTTTTGTGAGTCTACTATATTACTGATTATATGATTTTTATACACACTTAAAAAAGACCCATGATCAAAACGTCGTGATTTTAATTAATAATTCAATAAATGTGGCCGGTTGGGTGGATTAAAAGCTACCTGCTTTAATCAAATACAATAAAAGATAAAAGATTGTAAACTATATTATTATGTTGGATTGGATTAACAGATCTATAAACGATTGATTGTATCGACTGTATTAATATAGGATAAGTGGTTTTTTCAAGAGAGTAATAAGGCTTACAATTTGTCCAATTTATGCAATACTATTTAAATAGTTGCTGTGAATTTTTATAAGTTTAAAGAGAAAGATTTGTCTGTAATGAATCTAATTTATAATTATAACTAGACTATAATTATTTTGTAATACAAGTGTTTAATCGCGCAGTAATCGATAAAAAAAATACATATTTTTTAATTTTTTCCTGACATACATGTTTAAGAGCTTTAGCTTCCCTTACTGTCTCAAATTTCAAGAATATATTCAATTTAATTGAAAATAGTGCAATTTTTTTTTTATATCTTATTTGTTACCACATAGTCGGATTTTTCTTTTACACATATTAAATTTTTGGAGACCTTAAGACCCACTAGTTTTATCTACGAGCGAGTTATGTCTTATTCCTTCGCGTTGCTTTCATTTTCGTATAGTTATTCAAGAATCATCTCGATTTAAAGACTCTGAGAGTCTCTATTTCCCTGTTTCTCGCGGCACTAAGTTTATTAACGAACGTTTCGCATCAAAAGCACGAACGTCGTGTAAAATATTTCATTGAGACAGCGACTCGTTCACCGAGTCGACCTTATTTTTGCAACGATGCGATGCATCGCGTTCGGGATCGCGATCGGTTCTCCTTAGGCTACACTATACGCGTTTTCGCGAATCGGATTCGTGAATCGTGCATTTGTATACCATGTGTGCTTAGGACGAATGGTATACAAGTGCACGATTCGCGAATCCGATTCGCGAAAACGCGCATAGCGTAGCCCCAGCCTTATCCGTTGGTCCGCTTGAACGAACAACCGGTTGTCGTAGGTGCAACGCGAAGTACCTCTGGAAGCGAATCCCTCCGGACATGAAGACCGCCCACGAAGAGCTCGGACGGGTGTGGACGGTAGGGCAATCCATGTGGCAACGCAACTGGCCCGCGGTCCACGCGGCCCTAAACGTGGAATGGAGTGAAGACATCAAAGACGTTATGACAGTCCTCAAAGGTAGGTCAATAAGGCAAAGCGATAAACTTAGGCCACTTAAGGCTAATAAAACAAACGTTTCGTTCGCTTGGACAGAATTAGTGGTAATTAACAACCGTCCGTCACTGAATTATATATTTTTTTATGTTTCTCTTGTACAAAGAGATATTGGTATTTTCTTGTATAAGCAAGAAGATATCTATAAGAAGTTATTCGTATGTATAGGTCGCGAACGAGCCTTCAGGGATTATCGGTTGTAATAATAATAATAAAATTTTTTAAATCGTTGAATGCAGATCCAATATTTTCTTTCAAATAATTGTGCCACATTGCCGTTTGTATATGTATGTATATATTTTATTGTTAGTTATTAATGATCATTTATCGAGCATATATGAGAGAATATTTGGCATTTAAATGAATATTATACGCGGGTTAATTTCGTGTTAACTGTGGCAAATTGTTTTCCTTATTTAGCGCCCTACATCTGTAGACGCGCAAGGACTAAATATGTTACCTTATTATAATTAACGACAATCAATTGTTATTAAACCCACCGTCTACATAATTATCGCTTACAAACGCCAGCCGATAATCGATTATTCAAGCGGAATCTGCCCAGCACAGTTGGAGTCACTCTTTACTCGAACTTCTCGTTCTTTATTAAAAGCGAGAGGAGTTCCGCGCTGCGCTAAACGGAATCATCCGCCCGATTTTGGACCACCCCGATTTTTGCAGACAATGTACGAGAACGGGTGATGAGGCTGATATCGAAGGCGTACTCTTCCCTGAACCTGGCGACCATGGCGACGATGAGCGGTATGTCGTTGGACGAGGCGCGACAAGCCGCCATCGACAGAGGCTGGAACGTAGACGGCACCATAGTGCAACCGCGCAAACAGATCGACGAGGAACAGTACGATGAATCGGACAAGATCTGCCTGACGGAGGACCAGCTGCAGAAGCTCACGCAATTTGTGTCCTTCCTGGAAAATTGAGAGAGCTTCGCCGTTCCCCGATCCTTGGTATGTGAACTCGGGTTGCCGCGCTTGGTCTCTATACGACAGACTCGATACTCCTCTCGCAATCTCACCTCGTAATCCTATTATATAAAGGAGGAAGTGCGCGCCAAAGGTAGCATCGTCGGTGTTCGCGTTCGTAAAATAAGCATACCCCTGTGTGAGAGAGAGAGAGAGAAAGGGAGAGAGGGCAAGTGAAAGAGAGAAGGGGGAAAGTGATAGAGATAGAGACGGAGAGCCTACCCACGCGATTTGTCCGTTCGATCGGAAGGATAATTCAATGAAGCTCCTCGCAAGCGTGGAATCAACAACTATATTAATCGATAATCAGCTGTGCGTGCGAGAGGGCGGACTGGCATTTGCGGAAAGGGATCCTCCGGCAGGAACATTTCTCCTTACCCCGCCCCGTCCCTCCGCCCTACTCCTCTCCTACCCTCGATGTTGAATCCCATGGAAATACACGACGTTCGCAGCCGTTCGACATCGCTATAATTATTATCAAAGCGGATCGCCGCAGTAGGAATCGCGCAGGTAGCCGTTAAACGTTCCTCGCGGAACGACGACAACGTACCTCTCTCTCTCTTCGGCGTGGACACGCGCGCGGCGTGTGCGAACGACATTACGCGTGGACACTCTTCGTAGCGTATCTTCGAATTTCGATTAGAGAAAGAGAAACGAGAGAAGACGAAAAAAAAAAAGGATTGGAACTATTTCAAGCTCTCGGCGTGCTCTGCTGGATTTTGATAAAGTGTGTTGTAGCAGCAAGTGAGTGTTTGTATTTGTTTCTTCTGCCCGTTTACCGACTACACCATTATCCTCATGCAACATCCCTCCCTCTCATATCGTTACATGCGCGTTTCTCGGAGAGCCGCTCACGTATCGAAAATGCTTTTGAGATGGATATAAATATCATGGATTCGCAATCGACGACTGTTTCTCCTGTTATTCCCGAGGAAATAAATCAATGAGATTCGCCTATTCACACATATTATAGTTATTATTGTTCACGAATTATAGTACGTTGATTATGAAGATCTGATCGATATGGATCTGGATTTTCAGTTAAAGAATCTTAATCGATTCTTCGTCTCTAACTTTAGATTTGAAACTAAAAGAAGATTAAGCATTTAATAAAACTAAAATTGATTGATTCCAAGTTTTAACAATCAAATGAATTAGCATTTTGGTGAAATCGGCTGTGATATAAATTGCCACGATTAATCGTTAAGTTCCATCCCGTACCTACAACTTCGTACTTGCACGTAACTTCGGAGTTACCGCAGAACAATTTTCGCAGATTACGTTCCGATCCCTCGATCGAGGCGAGGGGATAGCCGCGGCTCGCGGCGTGAAAGCCGAACGATCGACAGAAAAATCGCGCGTTCGGGAAGATTCGCCGAGTTGCGTCACGCAAATCGAATCTCCGCTCTCGGAAAAATCGGCCGCGGACCAGTACGTTCCGAGAGAGGCGGCACACAATGATTCCCTATGAAATCGATTTCTGGCCGACCCAACCCGCCGATCATTGTTGCGCACGGGTTGTGCCGCCAATCGCGCGCGCGATCGTTACGCAATCCCGTGGGTATTCTCGAGGAGACCTGCGGCGGCGGGCAGGTAGCACGCGGTCTCTCGCTACTCCGGCACCGCTACTCCGAGGTTCTTGCTTCTTTTTTCGGGCCCCGCCGACACTCTAGAAAGTTGTTGCACCAGTATCGCTAGTCGTACACATGCGCGTGTCCGCTAATCCGCGCCTCGCCGGTACATGTCTCTCTACAAAGTGCTGAAAAGCTACATGTATATATATCGTCGAGATGCTCCAAGCGTCTCTCGTTGCGAGCGCACCGTTTCCCCTTACGGATTTATCTCCGTACAAATTAAAGCTAATGATGGCAGTTAACGTTGGATAATCCCGTCTCGACGAATATATTAATATTAGGATGTTTAATGCCTTGTTATTTAAATATACACTCCTGAGAGCAATTTATAACAAACATTTTGGATTCATGGCCGACCTCCGGCAACTTTTCTACATTCTCATTAAGAGGGAATAAATTAACAGCACGTGTAATTTTAAGTAGCTGAATCCATTGACTGTGGAAATTGAAACTATGTCAAGGATTCGAACACGAATTAAAAGAAAATATTTACAAACGTGGATCTATATAGGAATGTTTTTTTTAATTTTCAAGCGATTCAAAACGATCATTTTGCTCTATAAGAATAGATAACAATTATCCACACTTTTTAATCTCAAGTGAATTTTAATTGAACGTGAGTATATAATTATAAAGATACATCAAAAATTTGTGCGTAAAAGACGATGAATATTACAAAATTTTTGGTAAAGAGAAATTCGCTAAAAGATTTCTGAATGTTACACGTGCAGCTTTTAAGCAGCTTCTATAGCACGTTTTCGTCAGATTCTCACACCTATGACTTCGCGGAGCGTCGAAGAACGTGAGAATCGCCATGAAGATCTGCCGCGTTCGTTTCTACTTCGCGAAACGATTGTTTCGATCTCCGCCGATCGCGCCGCGCCGCGGTGCACCATTCGATTCGAGCGCGCCGGGATCGCGAATATTTCGCAGGGAATATGTATGCTAACGAGAGAAGTTGAAACGTTCTCGTCGGCGCTCGTTGGATCCGCTTCTATTATGCGGAATATAGAATGCATATCATGCTGTGTACCCTCCGGAGTCACGAAGGTGAAAGCTTTTGTAGCGCCGCCTTTTTTTCTCCCCGTAGAATAGATCGCGCTTTTATCGGGAACTCTTTTTATCAGACGCCTCATAAATGGCGAGAGAAGAGAAATTTGGTTTATAAAATATATTAAATAATTAAATAATATGTGCCATAATGTATTTTCATTTCATGAACAAACTTTTTGCAACTCGAGATATTGAAAATGTGAAAAACATGCAGGTATATTATTAATATTTTATATATACGAAACAATTATTTCATTTATGATGTGATTCATATTTGATGTGCGTGAATATAATAAAAATAATAATTGTTACGAAATATAATAACAGGAGAATTTATTATTATATTGAATATAAGAATCTTCTTTTTTAGTCTCTTCCTTTTTTTTTTTAAGATGCAGACGATGCTCATTACGTTAGATTAGTTAATTACTTATTTTTAATTGACGTTAGACTTTTTCAAAGAAAGATATCAAATCATATCCATCACACATTGAATATATTCTCAAAAGTTTATGTTAATTGATGAGCTTCTCATATTTAATGAACTAATGAAATATATATTTATATTCTTGAGATTAAGTCTTCGTCTCTCATTTCTGCAAAGAGATTCTATTGCAGAGTCGCGAAGATTTAAATTTCCAGTCAAACGGAACTTGCAGTATCCCAACATTGCAAAATCCCTCAAGCCCCTTCCCCCGCGGCGAGCGCATCCAGGAAGTTGTTAGAACGCGTTCGATCGACGCCGTATCTCGATCCAAGCGTCTAACGCTAATTTTCGCGCGTTAATCCCGACGTGTGGGAATGCTCGCAGAAAAGCGTTCAACCTGTCGATCGCGCGGAGAAGGAAGGCGTGTTCCCACGCGCGCGCGCGCGCTCGTACCTACGTACCTATAATACGTACGAGCGCTCGCGCGCGCGGTCCCGAGGCCTATCCTAGACGCGCCGTTCCGCATCGGATACGCGCGATCGACGCAACAATCGGTATCGAAAAAAAGGCGCTCTCCGGAGACCAGCGGGTGGTTGCAAGGCGCGCGCGCGCGCGCGCGCTCGCGGTCCGGGAGGCGCAAGGCCCGCGCGATGACGGGGCCCGACCCCCGGGCCCTCTCGTTCGCTGTACCTGTTTCCACGAGGCCCATGCGCGCGTGCGCGCGCGCGCGCCTTCTCAACGCCGTTCGCTGAATAATGCAGATTCATCCGGCGAGATGATTGCATCGCGATATCGCACCGCGATATTCTTTTTCGCCCGATCCCGAAGCGAAGCAGGCGCAGAGAGCCGGGGCGGAGAGGAGGCGGAGGTGGAGAACGATCACGCGAAGCAGCGCGCCTCGCGCTTCGAGACATTGCCCACACGGACGGATGCCTCGTTTGCGCTTCGTTCGCGGATTGTCGAACGTTTCGCGTCTCTATCGGTCTTCGTTAACCTTTCGGCGAGACCTCACTTACGGGGCCCGGGGATCGAATTTGTCTTGGCCGCGTCTCCGTCGGCTGATTGAGTTGCATCCTCGATTTGGTGCGGTAATAGAAGAAACAGAGATGCCCCTTAACACAACAACATATATTATGATTTCATTAATTGTCCACAAATATCTGGATGTTATTTTAAAATCGTTTGTTTAAAAAAGTAATTTCTCGTTAGAATAGGGACACAATTAATCTATGTGAAGAAGTAATTGACATAATTAATATAAAATTAAGCACGATGTTTTTATACAAAGATAGAGTTATATATCTGAAGAACAAAGATCTAAAAAGTCAAAGATGAATTTTTGTACATCAAGATTGATTCTTGAGAGACAAATATTTAAAATTTTTTTATTGTTTAATAATTTTATTATTATTTTTTTATTATTTAAAAGAGACCACACACACTGCAGAGAAATGTATATAGAAAATATTGTATGTAAGAACGTAATTACTTTGATATTTCGTAAAAGACAGATATGGAATTAACGTAACGCGCAGCTTTTACACTGAATTCCTTCGATGTGTGGAGAATGAAATTGCAACCGCGCGGTGATTTACGAGAATGTAATTTATTTGCCCCTACAGCGATATAATCGAAGCAACTATCAAACAGTGAAAGAAAACACTGTACCAGAGTCTTCCCGACTAGTTGCGGCAAATACAGACATTAGCGAATGGCTCTTCTTACGTCCGTCTGACCGTTCATCATCGATAATCCCGCACCATGGAAACTACCCTACTCCAATAATTGCACGTTTCAATCGGATATTTAAATAGAAATAAAATTATTTTAAGAAATACTATTACCACAAGTTAATCAAGATTAAAGAATTATATATATAAAAAATACGAAAAATAGAAAGTTATAAAATGACAAATAAAAGGATTATATTAAAAAATAAGAATTATTAAAATTAAACGTTAAGTAATTATGCAATATGTACTGATTATTTTAAAATCTACAATTAAATGGTTATAAAATATATTTTTTTCGAATTGACTCGAATAGCATACCCCCCATGACGGCATCCTTGTTCGCGATATTCAACTCTCTATATTGTCAGTCACCGAAAATCAAAATAGACTTTTATAAGAGGGACCCCGTAATTATCTCGGCGCAACGCGACGCGGAGTATTAGCGAAGATAAGCGAGCATCGGTTTGCAACATTAAGCGAAGTGAAGGTGAGAGGCGAGAGAGGGAAGAAGCCAGGCCGGGTTACCGGTTACCTCAGCTGACCTCCCCTCGCGCGTAAGAGTACGCGCCGGTGACTCGCGTCTTCTTTCCCGAGCGGCGGGCTCGCGCTCGCGCTCGCTTGCGGTGACCTTTGCGCGTCGCGGAAAACCGCCGGCGCCGATGCTCTCTGCGCGAGCGAGCGAGCGGCACGAATCGAACGAACGCGCGCGACTAGTCGATTTCGTAAGTCCCCATCGCGCACGCGGCGACGGCGGCGGCGGAAGAGTCGTCGGGGTGAGACGCCAAGGACGAGGAGTGGATGATGATGATGATAATGATGAAGAGGAGAAGAAGAAGAAGAAGAAGAAGGCTGGCGCGAGCAGCAGAAATCCTCCTCCTCCGAGGATTTCCCTTCGCCAGCATTTCTCTCCCCTCGACTTCTTCCATCTCGGTTTCTCCCCGGTGACCTCTCGGGTCGTTCCAGGTCGACTCGGGGGATGCGAATGCGTTTCCGCGGGGTGCGTTTTCGAGAGTTAAAGGCGATAATGTTTGCGACGGCAGCGGCGACGACGGGTTCGTTTTACACGCGCGCGGAGAAAAGGGCGGCCACGTTCCAGAGTGACCTTTTCTTCTTGATACCATTTACTGGGTATTTTTATCGCGCGGGACGCGCTACTTGCACCTGCCTCTAAATGATGTGATCGATAAGAATCTGCGTCGCACTATCCGCGCGCGGCGCGGATTTTTCACCTAATCGGAGAACGCGGCCGCGAGCCGGCGCGGGGCGTCGCGGCGCGGCGCAGCGCGGTATCTGGTCGTCGGCGTATCCGTCACTGCTCGCGCTTTTAGATTTGCAGCTTCGTTGGAGAAGATAATGACTCGGAGCTACGTGAAACGATGAGAAAAAGATTACATGAGTTACGCAATTTTAGGGGTTCCTCTTTTTATTCCGACGCGCAGTCTAATTCTCAAACGATCAATGAAAAAACAGCGTAATGTATTAACTTTGCAAATATTAGCGATCTTACTTTATTGTTGAATGTCTCAGGGTATCATATTGATTGACAAAAATATTCGGATAATGTATATTGCTGTAACTATATAAGAGATTTATTCGACGTTATCTTATATCCTGTTTCGGAGAAAGCAAAGATGATTCTTTTCTCTTCTTGACTCAAATAGCTTCTTGAACTATTTGATATAGATCTAAACCACATACACTTACGGAGAATATTGAGGTAACGGGAAACGGGATAATTCTATCTAAGAAGTGTTCCCAATTTTGATACCTATTTTATTACAATAACTGCTTAATGTATCGCATTCTAAAGAGGAAGTTGACACTAGTTATTTATTTGATTTTTTAAGTTAAAATTTTCAAGCCTTTTTTATTCATTATCGAGATATTTTGTGTGTTTTTACAACAATTTATAGAAGTAACACGATTTTGGGAAATTAAAGATATTATATTTAGAATTAATTAGGAAATGAGATTGAAGAATTTGATTATTTTATGTAAATAATCTCTGTAACTATACGTATTGGGAGGAGAAAGATGAAATGCAGTCGCAATCACGACCACTCTCTTTGTCATCACGATTCAAAGCAGAACAATGTTTTCTCGCATTCAATTATTCGTTGCGTAATCGAGCAATCCACCTTACGAGAGTTTGCATTCTGACGATAATTCTGAAGATCCTCCTTCGACCGACGACGTCATCCCTCTTGTTAGGTCTCGAACAGATCTCCTCTCCTTTCTTCCTCGTCTCCCCTGACAGGATTTATGTCATCGCAGTTGTCGTTAACCATACTTATTGCTGACGTACATTCTAAATAATGCGCGGCATCGAAAAATACCGATACAATGTTCGGTGGACATGCCGTTTTCGTCATAAGGATAGTTGAATATTCTTTGAAGTTTTAAAATCCAAGTCTATTAGTCATCGTGCATTTCCAGAGATTTGAGCATTTATATATTTAAGATCGTTTTCACGAAATAACTTCTTAATTAAAAAAAAAGTAATTGGTAAATCTAAGTGCATTTATATTTTTTAAATTTATATTAAATCCTTAAATACCAAGTCGAAAAAATAATGCATGGCTATTTCTAAAGCCTTGTGTCCACGAAGTGTGCTAGAAGTCGCTCTTAGATCTCAGATGGAGAAAGAATAACCAATTTCATTGGTCAATTGGCTGAAGTGTTTAAATGTAATTGGTAAATTCTTTCTCCGTTCGAGATCTCGGAGCAATTTCTAGCATCGTGGACACAAGGCTTAATATGAACTTAATAATATCAAATTCTTCTCATCAGCGACGTCGATATCTACCCATTAACGCTTCTAAATTAATAAAGATATATGATTATATAATGTGACACGATTTCCTTAATTTGACGAAAAGGAAATGAGAGCTAATGAAATCTTCAAATTGACACCGATAACAGATTCGATTATGGGGTTTTTTTTATTTAGGCAATTTATTTTATATATCCAGCAATGACAAACGAAGAATACTGCATGTGTAAATTTACACACATATACAGATACACATAATTTAACCACATTACATATAACGTATAGAAGTCTATTTTGGACTTAAGATTAGACAGAATTTAATTTAATCTAATTGAATATAATCTATACTTATATATGGACGATCAAAAAGGACAAAATTTTTATGAAGACAAGAATTATGAAATTATATGACAAGAAAGAAAGGGTAGTCTTCGAGGTCCCGCTCTAAAAAATTAGGAGCTATCGACCGCCTCGTTGCATAACGATAAACGCAAACGCAAGTTGCAATGAGTGGCTAGTCTACCTGCCAGAATAATAAGATTTTTCATTTCCACGATGATTGAAAGGGGGAGTTCAAGCTTGAAATCGATGATCCCCTCGTTGTTCGATCGCGCATACGTTCCGCGTGTACGGGATGCAATTGTGCAAAGGTAACGATCGGTTTTCTTTCCTGCGGTGGTATGCCGCGGAGAAGGCGCATTCTGAGCGCACCCACCGGAGTACCATCGATTCGCGTCGGCCAGCTCGAACGGGGACAAAGACGTGATCTACAGGGTGTCCCACCACTGTCTACCGGATGTCTGTTTTCAGCCATAACTAATAGAAAAAATAAATATTATGATGTTTCATAATATTGGGCCTCCAACGATTGTAACATTATTAAGAAAAAATTTTGAGTAATTAAGTTTCCCGGAATTGTACACGGATAATGAAATCACTCCCTGTTGAACACAAGCGAGTTAACAATAAGGAAAGGATTTTATAATGCCGACCACATATGAATATATTTAGTCCAATTTTAGATTAGAATTATGTATCTAATAGATTCGTTCGTTATTAACTGATAATTAGAATTAGAGCTTCTATAATTATTGGATATTCAAGAACTCCGAGCCGAAGGATTATAAATGAAATCATATCAATTGATCGCAACCGGATATATTAAAGGAACCATTTCAATTCAAAAGCTTTTAATATTTAGATATGAAAGAATAGGTAGTGACTCGTGATAATATGACATAGCGGTTTGTAGAAATAATAGTTGAAAGGACACCCTATATAAATCTACGGGAACACTATGCCGGGTGAGATCGCCATTGCCGTTGTAGGAGAGAGAACGAGGATGATCGCGATAAAGAAACAATCGAACTGCGTCCCGCCCACGGATCCGCCAACATTCAATTGTGTCTTCTCTTCTTCGACCTGCGATCGTTCCCGGTGTCCCCTCGCTTCCCTCTCGTCTAATCGAACAACAAAATGTTTCGTAGCACCTCGAGTGGCGCGGCGTAACACCTGCATAACACTCGTCATCGAGAGCCCGCTCTCGAAAAAGAGATCCTTTGAGCCACCTTCGAATCTTCCGATCGAATCGGAAATATTCAAGGTTGTAGGTTGTGTCTTGCGTCGTTAATTCGATTGGTGAACTCGAGAGGAACTATAGAGTGGCATGAAACACCAGTGTTGACTTTCTACGTTTTTTTAATCCAAGTTTATATTAATCTCTAAAATGCAAACATATTGAGAGGGTTCGAGCTTAGCGATGGAATTTTATCTTTTGTTATATATAGATGAGGTGTTATGGCAAATGATTTGTAATAACGATTGATGTAAAGACATTTTCTAGTGAATTCATTGTTCAATAGATTTTCAAGATTACGCTGTATTTATTTTACAACTATAATTATTTAGAATGAGATTTGTTTATCTTTCTTGTCAATCGGTTATCCGATTCGATCTTCGCGGCACTGCCCAGCTTACTCCGAGTATCACGAATAAATTGCTCGAATTCGACGCGCTCACAGCAAGTAGATTGTATCGTGGAAATTTTGCGGCCGTTCAACTTCTCTCGTGCCGAGAGAAATACGCGTACCTAAATACGCATCGCGTTGCACAACCGCGTGACGGCAGAAAGTATAATCTCGCATCGTTGCAAAATCGACATTCGCACTTCCGATCCCTGAGAACGCGACGGCGAGAGATTCTCGACCCGCCCCGAAACTCTAAACGCGGAATAATATCGCTTTTTCCCGCGCTCTTGACTCCTTGACTCCCGGCCTCGGTAACTCCCTCGCGCGAGATAACAATGACGATCGATTACCAAGAGGCACGGCCATTCAATTGAAAAGATATCTAGAATGAAAAGATATCTCAGCGAATGAATCATTCTTCTTTCCGGAAGACTGATTTCTCTTATCAAAGATAAATTATTAACCTAAAGGTTAATAAATGTAATCATCTAATGATCCTCTTTTTTTACAATGTTATCTCCTATTCTATTTCTAAAAATTTTATTACATTAATATTGCCTCGTCTGTGGCGATCGTGGCGCAGAGAGATGTGCGCTGGTCTAGTGAGCGACCTGGAGGATCTGAGTTCAAATCCGACCAAGAATCTCGCTAGGTTTTTATTCGATTGCCACCTCTCGGAAGGCAGGGGATGGCAACCCACCGAGAGTATCTTGCCGCCCTAGCTCTCTATATTTGGAGAGGGTCCCCCCAGGGTTGACCAAACGATGAAATAATACGGGCGAAGGATGGCAGTGTGGTCTAGCGGTAAAACGCCAGACTTATAACCGCGAAAAAGCGGCTTCGAGTCCACCTGAGCCGCCCGAAAGCCAAAATCTAGTCGAACGAGAATCACTAAAAGTAAGATGGATAAATAATTAAGATAAGTGAGATAAGACTGTTATACAAATTATATTTTACAAATTATATTTTAAATTATATTTTACATATATTATTTTTTTTAAATAAATGTAAATCGTCGATTCGCTCATAGAGTCGCCCATTAACTTGTAATTGTCTACTTAATTTATTTAACTTTAGAGACAAAGACGATTTAATATATCGCTTTGGAAGTTGCACGCTACGACAGATTTACGATACACGGTGCTTAAATAAAGCAGCGAGTCGCGTCCTTTGCTCCCAATCACGGAGTAAGGAAGTTCGCCGGGACGTGCGGCGGAGTGCACTCTTCCTTCCTCGGCGACTCTTCCGTTTCCCGCACGATATCTAATCGCGCAAAATTAGCCGCAGTTCGAAAAACAAACACAAGCTAAACTCTCTTCCACGACTACTAACCCGAAAAAAACCCTCCGTTCGTATTGTTCGCAACAATGTCCGCTCGTGATTGTGCGTGAGAAGCGAGGAGATGCGAGGCGAGGAGCGCGCCTTCTTTCGGAAGTTCGGACGCGAAATCTTGTCCCGCGCGGCATCCTCGCGCCGCCAAACAAGATTATCCGAGTCCCATGGCGATTTTGCAATCGCCCCGGTAAAAGGAGCAGTCAGATTGCACACGAACTTCTAATCCCATTATCCGCCTTTCTTTTTCGACCCGATGAAAGCCCGGCACAGAATCTTCAACTTTGCCATTTCGAGCACACTGCGTGCACATGGGTTTCATACCAGGAAACATATATTATATATAGTTTTAAAATTATATTTCGTGGTAATGCCGATAGTGCAAGAATAAATTTGCTTCGTGAGAGTATTCCTTTGATAGCAAGTATGAAAATTTCAAGCTGCTTCTTACAGTAAAAGACTTATATATAGCAGGTGCGTAAGAAATTTAACTTTGTTAAAAAAAAGCGGATAGAAAAGACATTTTTCAGTAATTAATATTATCTACTTGGCGAGAAAGCAACACGAACTTTTCTAATTTTTAACCGATTAATTATCGATTTTCTGTTTGAACTTCAAAAACATCGTTTCATGTCGTATTAATAGCATCGTAAGAAATTAACGATGCCGTAGGATTTTAATGTTATTGCTGTAAGAAATTTTTCTTATGGCAGCATTGATCTTTACGATACCCTTAAATGTATCAAACATCAATGATGCGTGGCTACGGTGGTCGCCGTTAACATTAAGATACTTTGCACGCCCTCGTCTTTCCACTTCCTAAGGGCCAAAGCACATGACATGGCGTAGCGATATATGACAGTCGTAATCGTGGACATAAAGTAACACACAAGCTTTGACGTATTCTGACAGTCAGGACATGCCATGCAATTTTGTGCGTTACTTACGTCCACGACTACGACTGTCATATCGCTACGCCATGTTATGTGCTTTGGCCCTAAAAAAAAGCCGGACGCACCTCGAAGAAACGTAAAGGCGCCCGCACAATGAAAAATATAAGGAACAAGGAACAGATATTAGCGATTATTAGAAATAAGAAATCTCAGGAATAAAGCTGGTGTAGCATTAATACACGCCTTCCGATAGGTAAAAATCTATTGCCTGTGTTATTCCCTGTTTCTGTTGTATTTTTTATCGTGCATCCAACTTTATTCTTGATTCTATAGTCCTAATCGCTAATATCTGTCTCTTATATTTTTCATTGTGCGGAGGCCTTGACACGTCCACAAGGTCCCCCGATGCTGGAGTTACCGACAGAACCTAATTTTTGCGTACATGCCATTTTTTATCAGTTTTATAGAGTATAGAATTAAGCGGGAAACACAGACTTTTGCATAACGCATAATGCATAAGCATAAGAAAATTGATTGGTCTATTTTTTTATGCACATGTATATGGACCAATCAATTTTCTTATGCTTACGCATTAGGCTGGGGCTACACTATGCGCGTTTTTTCACGAATCGTGCATTTGTATACCATGTGTGCTTAGCACGAAATGCACGATTCGCGAATCTGATCCGCGAAAACGCGCATAGTGTAGCCCCAGCCTTATGCGTTGTGCACTTCAGATAACTCCAGCATCGCCTTAAATCGCAGATCGCCCCCTGGCGCGTTTCGGTAGCACGGTAGAAGGACTAGAAGGTGACTAAACACGCTAGCGCGAGCATACGCGAGTGCACCTACGATTTCGTAAACGTGCGGCGGCACTCTCGGAGGCAGAAGATAAAGAGAAATACCTGAAGAGGTGCAGGGTGCAGGTGAGGCAGAGGGAAGGAGAAGGAGCCCCGGCCTGGAGAGGCTCGGCGAGGCTCCGCAACGACCCGAGGATAGAGAACTTAGCGATAGAGGTAGCCAGGAGACGAGCGGAGGAGAGCGTACCTATAGCCGGCCTAGGAGAGAAAGACGGAGAGAACGGAGAATATGGGATCACCCGGGGTTAGGGTTCGCGATACTGCGCCCACGTATCCATTGTCTCCGCTTTCGTGCGCCGCGGGAAAAAGGACGCGAGTTGCCTACGGTGCGCCGCGCGCTCGCGCTCGCGCACAGAGCCTTTAGCCGACCCTTTCTCGCCCGCGGGATGCACCGATACTCCGTTTCCTTGAGCGAGAGAGAAAGGTGCGCTGGCGCGACGACGGACGGACAATAAGAATGTATGTATATACGGGTTATCGATGCCTTAACCGCGGGTTGACAAAGTGAGCCGGGATTGCGCGAATAGATCGTTTAACCCTCGACCGAGCGAGCTGCACCCCGATCTCCGTTGCTTTAAATTTTAATAATTTGACGCGTTACGAAGAAACTTTTTCGACTACATTTATATGCTGTAAATAATACACTGTACAAAATTTAAAGTCATAATTTTTTTTAGCAATTAATGTAATCCAGACGGAATGGTTTATTTAGTATTCAAGTTTACAAGATTATGGTACATTAGTGCTGGTCTACAACTCTACAACCTTGCTTTAAGGGTATTTAAACTCTAAGCCATAAGAAATTGACTAATCACAGTCGAGTATTCTCCTCACATTCTACTGTGATTGATCAATTTCTTACGGCTTAGAGCTTAAAACACCTATTGTAGACTGGGACTTACACTCTTCAAGTGAAATAAATAGAAGTTATAAATTTTTTAAATAAATAAATAGTAATTAGAAATTTTTTTGAACTGACTTTTCGTCTATAAAATAGCTGACTTGTGTTCTTTTTTTTTCTCTCTCTCTCTCTCTCTCTCTCTCTCTCTCATTGTATGTCGCTAAAGAAGCTATTGAAACCGTATACCCCTACGATACATTTTCCTTGCTTTTAGGGATCTTGCATTCATCACATTGATATTCATCGGAGTGAATATTTGATATTCGCCCACCGGTAAAGCCCCGGAACAGACTATTTCCAGGGCAACACGTCGCTGGGACCGCCGTTTTTTCGCGCGCGTCGCACATCGGGGTGGGTAAGTTTTTCTTCCCCTTTTTTCAATGGATGTACGTCGTCGCTTTGTCAGAGAGTTGACGGTACCGAACGCGTTCTAATCTCGTTAGGCTGAATGACGTCAGGCACCGTCCTCTCGCGTCTTTCCAATTTGCGGCCGTCACATGGACGATTAGGCATCATCTATCGATGACTTTTTTGCCGCGCGCGAAACGAAGCGAGAGCATCGATCGTTTTTTAAACTGCCGACACGCAAACGCGCGCGTTGCGCCTTATCAAATCTCGAAAATTGCAATAATCGCCGCTGCGATCTTGTTGTCGTCATAATCTATATGGAAATTATCGAGGAAGCCGAATAATACTTGGCGATTTCTTTAATGTATATTAAAGAGAATCTCGTCGAGATAATCCAGCTTGTTTGCTGAACCCAATTATTATTTCTGACCTACAGCTGTCGCGCGTCGAAGCTTAAATTTGCAAATGTTATATTAATTTCATACCAGAAAAAAGGGTATTATAAATTGACACGTTACATTATGTGACCTTACAGTAAAAATCACTGATTTACCAGTGATCAACTTGTTTTATTGTATTTCATATCAGTAACCTGACATTAGTGACATTAGATTGAAACGACCAACGCCATCCGGTATCTTTGCAGTAGGAGTCAAAGAAATGTCACACGTTCTGGTATAAGATATATAACTCGTTTCACGAACAATACTACGCCTTAATCTTCTTCCATATAAATTTATCTACCACCCTAATATATGATAAATTGTTTCAAGGTTGCGTTTAACAAAAAAATGAACATTCTGACGCACACGCGTCGCGAATGATTTTATCGGTATGATGCATTTAGCGATGCAGTCGGGATTCGTCCCGCGTTATTAGCGTTGACGATGACAATGGATGGACTCAGATGAATGGAGTCCGAGGAAATCTGATGGCTCTATAACCGTCGTCGTCGTCGTCGTTGTCGTCCGTTCCGGGTGGCGGGCCACCAACGTCGCGCACGACTTCTCCTCTCCCAATGGTTCTCACCTATCGCGGTTGTAGCGAGGTCGCGCAGCCTCTAAATGCACCGCCGTTTTCTTTAACAATCGTTCCGCTTACTATTGCGCTTGTAATTAGGCACGATCGCGTTAGCGAAACCGAGGCAGTGGCCACGTTAGCGAAGCCGAATGCTGGCCACGTGTCCCTCGGCAATATTTTTCGTCCCGCAGCGTCGTAAATTAGTATAAGATAGCGTGTTAGTCGAGAGTCCTTGAGATTACAATCGCGTCGAGTATTATGAAATACTTGCTGCATTTAGTGACATTTACATGTTATCTAAAAAAATGGTTGCGTTTAAAAATCGTTCCATTTATCCCTCACTTTTCCTTTCATCTCGAGTTTGGAAACCAATGACAAATATTGTTGCGTTGCGCTAGAGGACTTTCCGTTTCGCAGGAATTTGGAGTAGTCGTCCGTTTGTGTATACGACACGGAAACTGGTCAATGTCAATAGCAGTTTCCGCGCGCGTGGGAGTAACTTTTCTCTCGGTCTACCTGGAGTACCGATTACTATCTGCACTCGATCGCGCCGATAGTCGACGACCTGTCATCGTCGCACTTACGTAAATTTTCAAGAGTTATAGTCGAGTTTATGTAAAAGAATTACGTCGAAGAGGTATATACCCTCGATGACGTTAGTCCGGGAGAGAAAGAACCGTTAGGCCTCTCGCGAGCGATCATGCTCGCCGTCGACGTTGCGTTCCGCCCTTTCTCATTGCGCTTGATTCCCGAACGGTCCATTGTTTTCTCTCGTTCGCGACTTTCGCACCGAGAGGCACCAGCGTCACGATTAATCGAGGCCTAATCGCTCACCCGACTTTACACGACCTGATACTTATTTCATTACGGGATTCATTCCGAAAGAAGGTAAAAAGTTGGCGCTATGCCCAGCAGATTAATTGAGCGATTAAAGCTCTATGAGATGTCAATTAATTATAATTTACGAATGTAAACGTTGGACGAAAAGTATTGCGAAATATTGCAAGTGTCTTGGGCAATTATAAAAGCTTCGCACGAAGTCTACCAATTTTTTCGAGTAACATCGGAATTACGTAAACCCTCACTTGCTCAAGCGTGAGAATTGCAATACACTAAACTTAACGAATATATAAATTCATAAACGCCGTAATTGCGCAATGCCTTAACGTATCTCGCAGGTCTGTTCGCGCGTATACGCTTCGTCCGCAGCCGTCCATTCCTCTTATCTCTATGCGATCGGTTAAGATTTGAATTTGGATGCCGCGTAATTAAAAACAAGGACGTCGACAAATTACCGGATTATTTCGGAATCTGTCCCTGCCCAACTTATTGCGCTTATTAGCATGAATGAAATTCGTTGCACTGTGTAAATGATTCATCGCAGCAGGAATATGATCATCAGAAACAGCAAACTACGTCAGCCCAATCGTGAATTATGTCGACCATGAAATGATAAGTATCACGTTTTAAATATTCCTGAATATAATTATTTAATTTATTCTTATTGATTCTCCCTTCCCCCCTCTCTTCACTCTGTCTCTCTTTCTCTTTTCCTCACATTTAAATCTATAATTCTGAAAAAAAAATTTTTCCATCAATTTGTAGTATCAAAAAATATCAACGATTAAAGATAAGATATAATTTTAATAAAATAGCAATTAAAATCATACAACATCTAAAAGATATAAATTACTACGGATATTTACATATTTATAAGCAATATAGATCATTGCAAATAATTGGATTGAGAGTCATTTTTTTTTTCAAAAAATGCAATATCTTACAGCAATATACAAGTTTATACTCTACTATTTTATTATCTTCTTATCTATTTATAATCGATTTAATAGCCTGTTTACATCGCGATATATTATCAGGATTAAATCATTATACTCAAACGGTCAGTTATGTATTTGCATTAAATCTCCCTGTGAGAAATAATTCGTTCCATACTTCTAGATCTTCTTTTATGTAATCGCTACAATCGTGCGCTACAACACACACACACACACACACGGTTGTTATGGCGCAATTATGCGTGGTGAAATGATAAGTAGCGGGGGGCGCGTTAACGCGGACAGGTTCATTTCCTTCTCGTTCTCCGACAAGAGAAACACGAATCAATCATCGGCGGAGCCTTATCCTTCCTCTACCACTGACATCCCTCTCCGTTCTAATCACTCGCGGCAGTGATCAGCTGCGCTGCGTCTAATTTAATCACGTCTCTTTACGCTCGAGAAGTTCGATATCGCGGGTAGGACTTCATTGTACCGGTGTACCCTATATCTCTCGCCGCCTACGCCCACACATAACAATTGACGCAAGCTCTTATGCACCTGAATTGCCGTAACCCACAACGTAATCGAGCTCGTAATTATTTCGGTGTAAAGTTGTAAGAGCGTCAGTGCACTAGCGCATTTCCGCATTAGTATATGCAAAAAAAGCAACGCTGCTTTTTATTTATATAATTTTACATTTTCTTAGAATATTAATATGCGATCGAAATAGTTGAACGGTGGAGCTCCTTTTTCTCAAAGTTTTTGCGATGTCTCTTATTGCGTACTTTTTAGATGTAACCTTTTCTACCCACACGTAATTCAAGAAAACTCAAAGTTGTAATAAATATACATTACACAAGCATACGTACATCATACAAGATTGTAACAAATTTCTTCCTCGATCGCGACGTTCGATACTTTCTCCTATTAGTTCTATGTATTCAAGTCGGACTAAGGTTGATGATTTCATTAAACATTTTTAAGTGGAACAGGAATTAATCGGGATTTAATTTGGTATATCAACTTCCATTCATTATGTTCGTAAAACGATTTGTCTCCATTCATGTAATCTATCGGGCACTTTTGTATTTGCAATCTCGCTATTACAGACTGATAGACTTTAATTATTTCTTTACAAAGTACAGCGCACAGATATACACCATGTGTGTAATATCACAGCAAATCAACATTAAATTACCAGATGGCGATTTGAATAATCTAACTAAATTATGTGATGTTGAAATTAGTTTTGACCGATACTAAACGACGTTACATCTTACGTAACAGACAACGATAAACAGTCTTGATTTCAATTAGCCTTATAATCAACGTGAGTGAAATACAATTTTAACGTGTTAATTTATCGACCACAACTCTCGCGTTCCTTTTCGGTCCACGATCCGAGGAAGGAACCCGGAGACGGACGGCCTCTTCCAGCGCCTTCCCCGCGCACCTCTCTTCTAATCGCTCACGCAGTAATCGGCTGTGTCCCACTTAACTTGGATAGCGTGGGATAGGCCCTTGGGAGATGATAATTACACGTCGCGCGCGCGCTCGCTGTGGGTCGACCTACGGGCATGCCGGCACGACCGTATTGTACCGTACGTTACGGCCGTGCACTCTCACCGGTACTCTTCGGCCTCGCCTGTCTCTCTCTCTCTCTCTCTCTCTCTCTCTCTTTCTCTCCCATTCGCGATCACCGTTTCTTCTGTCTTTCCGCGCTTACGTTAGAGTATACCCCAGCGCGGCGCGGCGGGTCCGCGCGCGCCGGTCCACGAGGAGTACCGGTAAGTAAAATTCCCGGGGTCGGACGTGTCCGTGCGACCTCCGGTATCGCGCCATCGCCGCGATTAGCGCGCGCGAAGACGCGCGGAGTCCCGACGAAAGTGATTTCGTCGTCGTCCTCTGCGGTGCCGGGCCGGGGCGAGAGACGTGCGCGCGCTTTCTCGGTTATTCTCAGATCGGGCTGCATCGGTGGGTCAAACCTGTTATGCACAATGTCTAGTCGTATGGAGATAATATAGTCATGTAGAAACATATATAAAACTGCACGCAGACTGTCGTGCGATAACCGAGAAGAACAGGATCCTTCTGTTAAGCATGACTAATGAAGGGAAAATAATTCTCTTCGCGAGAGAATTTTAACATTGCAATAATTTTGAATGCTCGATAATCAATGTTAAATAATTCAGTTAAAGTATGTTAAAAAAAAATAAACTGGGAAATACTATATAGAACGAGTCATGGGTATTTATATCTTTTGAGACAAAGCATCTGAAAAATTGGGATGTGTCGTAATTGGTAGAAACCTGGTTTTACATTTCTATACGTTGTGAGAATTCCTAATGAACTCGTTGCAAAAATAACTTGACATCTTTTCTTCGATGGATCACGCATCCGTTTACGAGTTAATCATAGTTTATTCACAGTCGTGAACATCAACGTTATCTGCTATCGAGATAAAAATCTGAAGACACTTCCTTTTCTTTTTTTGCCAACGGTGAAAACACCAAATCGTTAATTGTGCGCGCTGGTAATTTGCCACGGCGAAATCGAACATAAAAGAAGAACAAAAACACGTAGGGTAATAAAGACGATAACGATTTTGTGTGTGTGTGTGTGTGTGTGTGTGTGTGTGTGTATGTGTGTATGTATGTGCCATCTACCATGCGTCGAAATCACTGGTGTCTCGCCTCGCGATTATCCCGTCAATCTCGCACTCGCTCGAGCGAACAACTCGTCGACACTCGCAATTGACTCCGATACTTCCGTCAATGCTACTCTGAAATATGTTCGAAACTGTCGAAACGTTCACGGAAATAAGTAGTTTTATTATTTGTTGTGACGTTCAACGATATCGCGCGTAAGGAGAGAAATGTATATACAGATTGATTCGATAACAGATTGATTAACAGAACGATGCTCCGTATCGGGGCGACAGAAATAATTTATTAAATTTATATTTTTACTTTCATTACTCTATTCAATTATTATTTAAATTTTTATTTTGCAGTGACAATTTCCTCTCATAATCGCTCGTTATTTTCGGAGGGATATGGGCGTTTGCAGGATTCAGGAAAAGGAACAGCCCCGTTTTTGCCACACTACCACCGTTGCCGCAATTACACACCACCATACTATAATTATTCAATAAATTACAATTACGCCGTCACACTCTGGGAGTTTGTAGAAATAATCGCGCGGTGGTTACGAGAGCGGATCGCGCGCGGAAAATAGCGGATCCAGGCGTGATAAAAAGGATAATAAACGTCCCGTTCATAGCGCAACGATATCACTTTCGTCTCGCCTCGACGCGAGATCACGCGCGTCAATCGCAGCGGGCGGCGATATAGCGGCGATTCGACTTTTATTTTTTCTCGCCGCGAAGCGTAAAAATTGAGCGCCCGAACGCCGCCTAAGGTGTATACCTAGACACTAATTCCTTACGTAATCCGAGTGTGAAATATTTGTCCGCGATCGCGTCGTATGATAATCCCGTCGTAAAGCGCGTCGACAGCGAGAAAATCGCGGAGGAAGAAATCAAAGGCAAGCTGTCGTTATAACCATTTTTTTTAAATAGACTTTATACATATGTTATTACAAATATTTATAAATAGAGACTGTATATCATTATAATTTATTGTAGTATAATTTTTTGGCTTATCTTTAAAACAGACCGTTCTCTCTTATAATTTTCTCTCCCAATACTATAATACATTTTCTTCCAATGTTTCTGCCGTTAATTAAACCATGGAAAGAATATGAAAGGAACAGATAAAAACGGGAAAAATAAATCTGAAAAATTGAATACTCTGTTAATGAATAATCTATATAAATGCAACTCTAAACAATGCCGTGTTTAATAGTCAAACTAAGATTTTAAAATAATTAAATAACTCTTATTCAAAGTGTCTTGAAGAAATTTGTAAACCCTTAGCGTATATCTCTTTCTTTTTTTCTGTCTCCTTTTCCGGCTTCTCTCTTCCCACTTACTTAATTTTTTTTTTCAGATTGAGATTGGTTTCTAATTTTAATTATAAGTAATGTGGCGATCCCGATCGCGTCTGTTAACAGGCGGTAGAGCATCGGCGCGTCGGACACCGCGGCCGCATCCGACGCCAGCGTCGCGTCGTCGGCGTCGACCGTCGACGGCGGCGAATCGGCTGTAATATGATAATAGCGCGCGCGGCGGGGCACTCCCCGGCCGCCTCTATCTATGTACGTTTCTTGCCTTCGTCTCCTCGCGAAGTGAAAGGCGGGCGAGTCGCGCTTGTGTGCCTATGGCCCGAGCTATGCCTGAGCTATGCGCCACGGTGTGCCGCGCGGTCCCCCTCGCGCGCTTCGGGTCAGAGGTCGGCTCACCCACTCCCCTCCCGGTCCCCCCGTCTCTCCGGCCGCGCTTCTAGCTCTTACTCTCCGGCCTCCCGATCTCCGATCTCCTCTCGCGCGCGCACGTTGTGTTGTCTCTCTGGATGCGGCCATCCTTGTCGGACACGGCCGCGCCGACGTCGCCGCGTCTCCGTCGTACGGCGTCGGCGGGATGCAAGCTTACGTTACGTCGGCCGTACACCTCCGAGACAGCAGGCCAACAGGATCTAATGATGCGCGATCGTTTCTGCTCCGTTCGCTCGCATCTAGAAACTTTACGCTCGTCCTTAAAGACCAACCGCGGTGGATGGCGCTTTTCTTTCGAGACTCTCTTGAACCCGGTTGGAGCTTAATTCGAGCTTTCTTCCGAGATTGGAATCTTAGTCAGGGTCTGAATGGGTCGAAACACTTTCTGTTTCGTAGAAAAACAGTCAAGCGTGCAATCTTCGTATGCATTATACAGGGAATGCGACGCTTATTAGCGCATTTGTACCGTATGGCGAAACGGAATGACTTAATGATTAATGTGAATGAAATTTCCAGACTCGAAAATGTTTTTAATTCGCAAAAGTCTAACATCGCTTTGTGATGTCGTACTGTTCCACGGAAATAGCTGCACTGAGAAAGATTTAAAAGTCAGGTCACGACCTGGATATTTAATTATGAAGGTGGTAATTACGTGCCATGTGAAAGGGAACGATAAAAATTGTAGATTCCTGACATATATGCATATCCATCGTACATATTTCAGACGTGCGATATACAATAATTATCACGATTGTCATTGCACGAAAAATTACACATATCAAACAATGCAAATGTAATACCGTTTTGAAAAAAAAAAAAAGAAAAAGAGAGAGTCGGTGTCAAACGACGACACATTATCGCATTATCACGAAGATATGGAACATTTTGTTAATTAACATTTGCATATGTATATTGACTGTAATATAATCGCGTAATCGCGACAGGGGATTGACCCTTCACTTTTTTTCGAGTTTTTTCAACATTGGTAGCGTTACACTGGATATTAAGTGATCGCTAAAATACTGCGGGGGGAAACTAGTTCACGCCGTGCACGGTCCGTCGGTGTCGAGAGGTCGATATAGATCAGCGCGCACCGCGAGATAAGCGATATCCGCGTTGCGCGAGGTCCTATTTTACAGTTAGCCGAGAGAAGGCCTCTCCTCCGGTATTTCGATGTCGCGTACAGTGTACGCCGTGGCTGCGTGGGACTGGGTGGAAGATCGTGGTGATTAATGGCGATCAGAGGGAGAAGGCTGGGGAGAGTAAGAGAAAGAGAAAGAAACGCACGTACACATACACATACGGAGAAAACGGTTCTAGGAGCGACACAACAGCCAAGCGTCGCACCCTTGCGTGGCCCGCAAAACGACTCTACGCGGTATGCGTATTGTATGGTAATGCTGCCCGTGTACCTACTCCAATATTTATTCACTGTCGTTATAACGCGCTTTTACTACCACCCGGCACCATCCATCTCTCCGCTCCGGGGGGACTGCGGAGCCCCGAGAGCTTCTCTCCTACAAACGGGACGACGCGGCTCGTGGCCGGCTCCTGTCATCCGATTCAGATATATAGTACGAAGAAAGCCGTAATATAACGTCTAGATCTCACTTCCTGGACGTATTAACCGCAGCCATAAACCACGCGACTTTTGCCGGTGAAAAAAAGATAGTCTTTAGCAATTTCATTGGGAGAGTTTTACAAATATTACATTGTAAAAAAATTATTTGTTTCGATACGTAAACATTTTTGGATACATCAGGGTAATAGACGATTTGAAGGAACCGAAGAGATATCTTTTTTAATATTCAAGATACGCGCGGTTAAAAACATTTTTATTTTGTATTTGCGTTGAAATCTACCTGTGCAGAAATTTTTTGTGTTAACATAAACTTTTTTTTTGTATTAATGCAACATATTGTTATATTGTGTTAATTTTTCTGTCTACCGTTTCTAATATTAAAATAACACAATTTATATGTAAATACAGTCTTGGATGGTGACATATTTTATATGTTAAAATAAACGGATAAGTTGTGTTACTTTCCTCTCTATAAGAGTTTCCATTTTTCACACATTACTTGCGTTATTTATTTACATATTTGCCTTCTGTTAAATTAACATAAAAATTAGAGTAGATAAACTGGGACACGTAAAATGTATTAAATTAAACACAAAATTTTTTACTAAGTATATAAATTTTGATATTGTCAAATTTAAATATATATTGCATTCTTTTGATATCAAGGCGCAGTTCTGACAGTATCGCACGCGTAATGTAATTGTTATCTTTCGGTTAGACAGATTTGGATTTCCTTAGTACATATATCTTTTATGGGGTTGTCCTTGTTTCCAGTTCCTGTTTGTAAAAACTTGTCATCAATCTTTCGATTGTTTATTCAATTTTTACCAATGTATTTCGCGCATTCGCATACTTTTAATACCTGCAACTTTTCGTCGTAATCCTTGGCGGAATCGTTAAAATTTGTCGCTTTGCGTCCGGGTGTTTTGCATTCATTTGAATATCGCCGCCTCGCACTCGCATCCCGCTAGATTTCCAGTGGCGATTTAATGACCGCGATCTCTTCTACACCCACGCGAGGCGTGCCTATGTACACAACTATACACACCGTGGTAAATGCAACTTTGAAATGCGGTGTACTGCTCTTCCTCGTACCGTCGCGGATTATGTGCAGAATGTTATTTCGCCACGTATATGTCCGCCTTGGCGTCAGCCATACCTATATTGTTTTTTATATCCCTGCGCGAGTAAACTCAAGCACGCAACTTGATTTCTGGAGTTTGCCATCTCTCGGTTGTTGATTTAAATCTAGGCGATGGAAATATCCGCGGTTTCTTTTTTTATAAGTAACGAATGAAATGCATTGCGCGGAACGATAACTGAAGTGAAGACAAATCGGATTAACTTTGAATGTCTCCTATAACTGGGATTAAGAACGAGAATACTCCGTAATATCGTGCCGCTTAAAATTAAACATTTCGTGATACTAAAAAGTTACTTTTATCCATAAATAACTTATCAAAAAATGTATTATTATAACAATATATTAAATATACACACATAACAGATTACAATAGAGGAATTATTGAATTAATCTATTCTTATTTTTATATAAAAATAATGATAATTTAATTTAGAGTAATAAGTTGATACAATGTGATGCTTGCTTTGATACTAATAGAATTAAAGTATCGAACAACGTTTTACACGTGTATTATGTCGAGTGTGAAGGCTAAAATCCCGAGAGAAAAGCTAATCGCGTCGTATGTTTATTTCTCTATGAAGAAATTTAATCATTCAACGGCGAGGTACTTCGTCAAAAGAATTTTGAATGGACGTGCATGCGTATTGACCTGTTAATCTCGACGTGTGTCCTCGTTTTTTTTAGTCGGCTACAGAGAGGTCTCTTTAGCCGAGCGTTCGCCGAAGCGATTCCGGTCAGTCGGGATGTCTGCCGCGACTACTCGCTCATTGGCTCGTCCTTTCCTTTTTCGCCCGCAGCGATCGTCCTCTCTCTTTCGTTCCTGCGCTAGGTGACAGGTGAAACGACCTATACGCGCAGGACAGCGAGGTCGCGCGCACCATTCGCCGAGGATACCCAATTCCGTAGAAAAGGAGAGATACTTAATCGAGAGGCTCTTCTCCGAGCGATGGGAATGCTTGCCTCCGTCGTCGGCCGGAGAAGAAACCGATCGCGATCGAAATATCGGGCGCGTTCGTGACCGACCTGAGCGCAAAATTGGAGATATAATATATGCACACGGAGAATGAAATTGCAAACTGACTTCTCGAATTGAAAAATCGGAAATTCCGTTTTTTTTTTGTTTTTCTTGATTTTCCTCTATAATTTTTTTAAGCAATATTCTAAAATAGATAAATTTATTCAAAAAGAAAAAAGGAAAAAAACGGTAAAAAAGAAAACAGTATTGACAGATTTGTGACAAGTAACAATGTACAGAATAAAAAAGAATAAACTGCAGATAATGAATAAATTCATATATCTTTCGATACGAAAAGAATAGACATTAAGAATAGACATGTCTATCAATTCTTTCAAATTGCTTTTGCTTCAAATTTTCAGCGGTAGAAAGTAAAAATATACAGTGCACGAAATGTCAATCGTTCGTTTACACAACGAATAATAAACGAAGCGCTCATGCACTAAAGAGAAAGAGTAACTTGATGAATGAGCCGGAGCTTTCGATTTTTCGCATTTAATTCCCGGGAATTCAGTAATGATATGTTTCGCACGATTCGCTGAGGAAACACGCGCATTACCCTCCGTTAACATTTCTGCCGGCGGATAAAAGTCGCTTCTTTCTTTCTTCTTTTTCTTCTTCTTTTTTTTTCCTTTTTGATCAGTGGCATGCCAAAGGCAACGACACGAAGGCGCACATTAACGGATAGACTAACGCGATAATACGCGCGTCATTCGCGTTGTTACGCGTGTGTAAACAAGGATTTTGCAACCTTTTGCTGTGAGGATGCGCTATGCTCGCGCATCTCGCAGACTTACAATCGGTGGGCCACGCGTGTAATACATTACGAATTTCCTGCTCGTTTTATTAAATTCAGATTCAAATGACGGCGGCGGGGAACTAGCGGAAAGGAGGGGAGGGGTTATTACCGTCGTAATTAGAGAAATGAAAGTGGTGAGCGAGCTCGCGCGTGTCCTCGTAAACGCATAATTACCGCTTGTCTCCGCGTCGGCGGGATCAGAAGCCGGCAAATAGGAATCTCTTACGGTTACTTAACGTAAGTAATTGGCGTGCGGAACGAGTAATGTTACTTAATGTAACTGCCAGGCCGCAACCGCCGCCCGCCGTCTCTCGAGACGATGCGAACGTATTTCAACCGATGCATATGAATGCATCGGTTGAGGCTGAGGCCGGTGAGGAATCGGATTTGTATTTGCTTTATGGTCAATCGTATAGAAAAGTACGGAAGGTCGTGCTATTTGCCGCGCGCTTCGAAACGCTTTGCGGTCTATGAGCAATAGCAGATGATTAAGTATATGTTTGTGATTAATCGGAAGTTCGTCTAATGCGTTGTGAGGTATTCAAGTATCTTTTCAAGTTTTCACATTATAACGTTAGGTCTTGACTAACGCAGGAAATTTTACACTCTTAGCGCATAAATTTAACACTTTCACTGCCGAGCGAAAAAAAAAATTACGCTTTCAGGCCAGGGCTGTTTTTTTGACCAGTCGCTGTATTTTATTGTCGATTCTTACAGTATTCATGCTTTCCTTTGTGTGTGTGTTTTTTTACAGTTTTTGACCTGATTACTAGGTAGGTACATCATTTACGATACATCTGGCCTGCTGATTCTGGGTTCTGGGTGTATCATAAATGATACACGTGGCAGGGAGAGTGTTAATAAATGTTAATAAGTTTAATAATCTATCAATTTTTTTTAATAATCCGGCAATTTTATGCGTTACTCGGTTCTCAATTAATTATGAAAACAAACATCATAAGAAATAAACGCTTGTAATACGTGATCCGAGCGAAAAACCAAATTTGCAATGAAAATACGAGCGTGAATTTAATTATATGGGGCTTTTTCTGGGGCCGCGGCGCGAAGTAGAGGTTGTAGTTAGGCCTAATCGGCTGGCGCGACTCATGTACGATAAATCGATAAGATAATTGACACGCTTGTTGCGAAAACGCGTACCCCGCAGGCTCCCGGAATATTTTCACGCGGCAAACGCGAATATATCGCGCGCGCGAGGGAATAACACACTACCTGGACAACCTTTTATCTGTTTGTTTTCCCGTCGGTTTACGAGCGGAATTAATAAACGCGCATTGACATCTTATCTGCATCACGCCGACATTCTGTATACTCAAGAAAGTACGATTAAAAACCTGTCCTTTGCGATATAAACAGTTATAAGTGTTTTCTATCTTTAACGTTGCGTGCAATATTTCCGCACGAATGGCGTTCCTTCTGGAAAGTGCGGTCCTTAAACGGCGTGATAAAACTTCACTCCAGAGACAATCGCGTGCATGTCTTTTCTTTCTAATTATCACAACTATCTGGAAAAGGCGGACCCTACTTAGCAAATTACCTTCCTTCACAATCTGTTTGTTATTATCGTTTCACCATGTAAGATTGCGTAGAAACTTCGCCATATCTTTGCGGGTAATATAGTAGTGATCTAGATATCTCGGCGATACCAAATATCGGGTATTAGAGAGCTATTGAGGAGGTTTAAAATGGGTTAACGCGTGTCAAACCAGTTCTCTTTACATTGTACGGAAAATAGATATCCTGTCGATATTATACAAGACCGAGGAACAACCGTATTAAAGTCTTCATATTACTGGAACGGTCTGTATTTCTGGAAAGGTGGAAACTTTTCAGCAGCACGATAAAACGTGTCAAAAAGAAACGTTTTAAGTACCGCGCATCCGCTCTGGACGAGCGAGCCTGTGCGAAACTCGCGCGCGAAAATAAATCATCGCGATCGATAAAGGATCGCGCTCTCGTGGCGAGGGAAAATTTGCAGAGGTCCCGGACTCCCGACACGTGCTAAACGGCGTAGAGAAAAGAGACACACACGCGGGGGATTATTAATATACGCGCGATGCGAGATAAAACGCCACGAGGACAATGATAAAGCACAGTACAGGAGCCACAAAGTAGATAGCAGGAAGCAGATATCGGATATGAAAGAAAAAATCTCTCCGATCCGTTAACCGACGACTCCTGACCAAGGCCAAGCAACGTTGCTAACGACTTTGTAGGCTCGGCTTCCAACCGGTGTGCGCCCGTGTGCGTCCTCCGTCGCGGTAGTTCTGCATTAGTCATCTGTCAAACACGATGAAACCCGGTATTACGTGCAGACTCTCACAATCTTCGCTCCTTTTTTTCTCCGTGCACGCTTCTTCAATCAAAGTCGATGTACTGCATTCCGTCGAAGTAGAATCAAGCGGGATGAGTTGACAATGCAAGTGCTGAGTGCAAACTTCGCAAGAAAATGATTTAACAAAAATCAGACTACTGATTATACCTTTGTTTCTTTTACGTTTTCAATAAATAAATATTTTTCTTACAAGTAAATAGATATATACCATCATCAATCGAGCTTTGTAGCTCAATATTGTTTTTGTGTGAATTTATATACTTTTTCTGCTTAACTGCGCGGTGATTTATTCGTCGGTCTTGAAACACAGTTTTTAATTGGAATCACTGGCGGATGTTAGGGGAGATTTGAAAGATAACACTCCCCGTTTCCAAAAAATCAATCTTACTGAATCTGTTTAAAAAATCTAGAAAGATAATGCATTAAACATAAAGTAAAAATGGGGTCAGAAGTTTCACCACGTCGTTGATTTTGGAGTAAAAGCTCCCTAAGTGATGCTAAGAAAAATATCGAACCAAATAATTTTGCCGAAATCTTCTCCCCCCATTATTGACGTCAGGAATTGCTGTGGTTGGAACAGTAATCAACATATTTAAATTGATAACAATTTAACGTTTTGATGCTAATAAGCATTATTTAAAATTTTAAATCACTGTAAAGAATTTATTGCAAAAAATATTATTCCAATCAAAATTCGAATCGAAAAATAAATATTTTTCTACATAATTATAAAATTTCGTAGAAAAATCTTATTAAATCTTATTAATCTCGTTTTTCGTATCAGGATGTCGATAAACTTTGAGATATTTATTACGTGTTGAAAAAATTCATCAGCGTTTATAAATTTATAAATATTTTTTAATATATATAAACTCCAATTTATATATTTAATATATTTAATATATTAGATATTTCTAGAGTTATTTTTTCCTCTTTGATTTATCATTTTCCTGAAAGGTTTGACATAACTTCCTGGAGTAGAAGACATAAATGTAAATAGCATGAATAAAGTTGTCTTTCTGAAGATCTATTTTTTTTCCATTAGGACATAAGCTAAAAATTTTCTATAGATCTCTTGCGTATGATTTCATATCATACTCCGTGTGATTTTGTGCAAGTATTATAGTAACGAACAACTGGCTGCGCGCTCTACGCTGCGTCTCTCCGGTTAGTAGGAACGACCGCGTGGTAGATCCTTTTGTTCTCTGTTAGATGATCGGGCCGTACGAGTGATAGAGAGAAGGGATCGTAAATCAGTGAAATTACACGATGGCGTAACGAAATCTTAAAACGCCCCCTTCTTTTGAAAAAATTCGCCGGCGGAGATGCTTTGCGCAACGCGTAAAGTTTTGATCCTCTTCTGCTCGGCAATTTGTTCTCGGTATCATTGTTCTTCGGAGCCGTAGAGATACATGAGGAAATCGATAGACTGTCGAACACTGCAATATACTCGATATTGCATTTCAGTCAATTTTTCTTCTAGAGATTATTGTAAATGTTAATTTATACTGAATACCAATCTCGAAAAATATGCGACGATATACTATTTGAAAAATGGCACTGCTTTTCCTTTATTGCTTTCTTATAATGTAATTTCGCTGTGAGAATATAACTTGTCACGTCACATGTCAAATCAAAATTCAACTGCATTATTCCGTATAAATAAACTCCGGTTATTGAGTGTCGCGAGGTTTGCTGTGTCGATACCTGCCAAAAATATAAGGGTAACCCGCGGGGCCTAAAAATAAAGCGCTCATGTCGAAACTACATTTGCGTGCAGCTTCCATCATTGAAGCTGGCCTGTAAGGTTAAAAACGAGCTGCGTTGTGCATAATTTACGCATCGCCGCGCCAGCCCGAAAACCTGAATGGTGAATTGGTTATACATTTTTACGACACTTTTTATCCTAAAACACGCAATATCCGTGTGGATTACAATGCGCTCACCTTGGATTCGAGCGACAAATCGAGTCTAAATTGCGTATTTACATAAATTACATAAATCAAGACTATGTATCAGCTCGCGCCGTTATTCTTGTTGCTACGGATCAATTCATCGGCTTGTATATTGAGAAAAAAAAGTCGGAGACTCTTCGAGAAATATTCAGTCGTATGCAATATTTCCGAACGGTCAATTTTCCAATTCACTATACAAACAATTTAATTCCAATTCCAATAGTAGAACGGTGTATGGAATTGTTTCACGCTCATTTTTTTCACGTGAATAGAACATTCTTTTATACAATATTTATCATTTGACTAAGAGAATAAAATGTCTGCTGTGAATGATTTTTTTGTGAAACTAACCAAATGACATAATTTTTTTCTGTAAAAATTGGTTTTTTTGTAAAAAAAACCAAAGTCATGTGTATTCCTATGTTCTATTCGATGCTTGCTTCTATTATGTATTATTTATCCAAGTATTTCTCTGTACTTTAATCCAAAATTTGAATCGAAAAATTCTACGATTACTTCGCAAATTACGGATCCTCGGCTTGAATTACATTCTAGGCCTAGACGATGAATAAGAGATTCCAAAGTGAATAAATAATTCGTAAGAGATTTACATACATGGCATAGATATTACGACGTCGCCCGCGACGATGCCGTCGTCGTTGTCGTCATCGTCGCCGTCTCCGTGCATGTTGAAGACGGCACCGAAAAACTATGGGAGAAAGTACCTGTACGTCTTGGAGGATCGGCCATGGGGCGGGGGGTGAAAGGGGGGAGGGGAGAATAGAGAGGGAAGGGAAGGGGAGAGGGAACGACCTTCCCGCGGTTCTCCAGCTTCGTGTCCAAGCGCATCTCTCTCTTTCTCTATCTCTTGAACTCCACTCTTCCCCCCTCGCGTTCCCCATCTCTCTCCCACTTTCCGCCGTTCTCTTATAACCGGCCGCCTAGGTGAGCAACGCACGTGTATGCGACACGTGTGTGTGTATGTATATACACACACACATACACACACGCGTATAAAACTAAGCGCTAAAGATAACGAGGAGACTCGTTAACGACTTTGTGCAGATCGGAGACGGCGACGTTGCTCGCAGGTCGTATATCGACTCTCCCACGAGGCGATAGAGGGTGAGAGCGCGGGTCGAAGGAGGTGGAGGTGAGAGACGGAGGCGGGAGAGAGGGAGCGTAATTCTTCTTCCTTCTTCTCGCGCGGGTCGCACCCGATGGGGGTTTGCAACCCGACGGCGACCCCGCGTGTGACCCCACGACTCGGCGTCGATTCTCTGTATGGCATTATAATCGTGACTGCGCTGCCTACCGGGAAGCGAGACCAGACCGTTTCTAGGGAGAGAAAACCGACGCCAGGCAATAGCGCTCGCAACGAGCGATGGCCTCCTATAACTCGCGCGGACGGAGTATCGAGATTCTCGACGAGCCCGATCGTGCCGAAATCCGGAAGTTGCGCTTCACGGTGTAGCTGGATTCACTTTTTACACTCATCCTTCTTCTCGTACATAAATGTTTGCGTTAAGCATGATTACACGTAACGTTATCACGAATTAAGGATCCGATAGTCACGTTTCGTCATAAAAGATATGGATCGTGAGATATGGATACGCTTGGATATGGATACTCTATGCTAATAGATGATGAAAGATTCATTAATAGGCAAAACTATATATTACGTACGGAAAGAATTATGTGTATTTCATGATAACTGGATTTTTATGTCTTATTTCTAAAAAGGAACGGCAGGCAAATAAGATTCAGCGTTTTTTCTACTTTTATACAAATTTCTTTTCTCACGTGTGCTATTTCAACTCAAAACTAACGATCTTCTGCGAGATCTTCTGAGTCACGTAAAAGCGGTAAAAGCGAGATCTCGATCGTTCACTTACGAGAACAATTTGCACAGAATTAACTCTCGATAGTACTTAAAAAAGAGATTGTTCTTCTAAAAATTAATTGCAATAACATTTCTCGAGATACAATGAAATTAACTCGTACCAATAAAACGGCGCTGATTCGAATTAGAGGTAGATACTTCACTAATGATACTTGACCAGATTCCACGTATTCGCGATTATGTTTCGTTACGTTCACGAGAGATTTCGATCATACGGCGAGGCATCCATCCACCTCTAGTATCGTCTTAGTGTCGTTGAGTGGAACACTTCAGACCCACGTGTCTTATAGCATTACGCCTCTTAATCCCGGACACTCATAGTGGAGGAATCTAATAAGCTGAAGTATCTTCTCTCTATCAGTTCCTGTTTATCATTTTAAAACTTGCACGCTCTCTTAACAAAACACATTTATATTAATATGGTTCGAATGAAAAAAAAGGTTCGCGAATTAAAAAAGACGTATTTCTGTATATTTATATTTGCGTTTTTATTATTAGTTTGTTATTTATATTTGAGTTTGTTTTTGTTATTGTTTTGTACGTTTTTATTGTTGTTTTTGTTTATTGAGTTTTAATTTATACATAAGGTACATCGTTACAGTAATTTCTCGTTTTTCTATATTATACATATTTAAATTTTCCTGTTTTTACTTTAAATTTTACTGTTTAAGTAAAATATTGATTGAATAACGCGCCGAATCGTCGCTCGTTGCATAACGCAACTTTTTTTAATTTATAGCATGTGACTGCATTTTATACATTTTCGTTCACGTCACATTTTAATTTTTTTTTTTTACGGGTATGGTGTCATATCAATCTTCTTTTTTACGAATGATAGAAATCGTGCTTTTTTTTTGTCGATAAAATCTCGACTTTAAGTAATGGAAACAAAACTCAAGTCGTCGTGTCCTAGTGCGAATCTCGTTCAAGGATAAACCCGATCTTTCGGATTCGCTCTTACATTAACATAGTCACCCTATTAAGAAAACGTTAAATTTCTCTGAGACACAAGGCCTGTACAGTCATAAACTGTTTCGTCGATCTTATGGCTCGTCCCCATTCTCGTTTTTTACAACACTGCCGGATGAAATTAAGAGTGATCAAATTAACGTGTACGTGGACGATTTCCAAAAATTTTTATCTTCCGACACGCGTTCGCTTCATTCGCATTATTCTTACCCTTTAGACATCCCGTAAGATCTATTCTGCGTTTATGAACGTAGTAATAATAAAAGTTTATTAAGTAATTTTAATAAAAATAAGAAAAACGAGGTATTAATAAACAATTCTTTTAGAAAACTGAACGTTTAATAAATTGATAAAAAATTCACCGAGCGTATGATACATACCGACATACGATGATTGTTTAACTAGACATTCGTTTTATTTATGGTTGAACCAGTTGTCGAATCTTTACCTAAATACGGATAGAGATAGAAGGAGAAAGAGAAAGGGAAAGAGAGCGGATCGCGCTTGTCTTTCATGTCCGACGGGAACATTTTTTATTTCAATGCGATCAAAGCTCGAATCTCTGACGTTGCGAGTCTAGAAGTCCGTCCAAGGATAGCCGTCTTCGACGATCGGGGACGCTCTCTCATTAGCATAGCAACGCGGAAACACCGAGATGCATGTAGGTACGCGCGCGAAACTCGTGTGCTCTCATCCTTGCGGCTCCTCTCGCGGCCGCGGCTCTCCTACGCGCGCGCGTGTGCGTGCGCGCCGCGTGTATGTCGACATGCCCGCATCCCGTACATCCGTGTATGAGCAATCGCGTTCCGCGCGGTGCGTGTACGCGCCGCGAGATCGATCGATCGCCGATGGAGATAGCGTCGCGAGGCAAATTATAGAAAACACCGGGACGTGCGTGTCGTACAATGTAAATAATAACTCCTCCACGAGTCCACGCCACGCGTTTCTGTACACTTTTTCCCCGTAAGCGCGGGACGATATGTATCCACGTGCGAGAGATCGGATAGATAAGACGTAATTAAGAAATGGAAATATTGTGTAATATAGTGCCACACGCGCGAGGAGGAATAATTCAATTTGGCCACGAAATATAATTTTTATTTAACTTCTCGTCTAGCGTGTACGTTGAATTAATGAATTCGAGGGAATTAAGTGTCGGCGTGAAAATCGCGCTGCTTATTATTATCATCCATGTACACGAGAAGTCGATATACCGTGTACCGATATGTACTCGACTGAAGAGAAGAGTTTAATGTTGCAACCGCATATATTATGAAAATGTAAACTGACTGATTATGAGCTGTAATGAATCCGACAATTCTTCACCCCGTAATACCGTCCATTAATCATAGTGAAGCCAATTATAATGAATGGTTTCTCGCAGTATTTGCATGGCTCTACATAACGCGAGTATGGTAATCCGGTCCATAAAATCCCAACCTTGCAATTACGGCGCGGATTCATTCACAATTTTTCTCGCGGCTCATTTCCAGCGGTCTCACGGCGAATCACACGACTATACGAGAGTGCCAAATTGCGTTGAAATAATTTACACCTGCGAAATATACGTATGCGATTAAGAAACGTTTACGTGTCAGTTTCCATTCTATAAAAACTGTTTAAACTCGGTTTTTTTGCCACATTTTATATTATATTATTTCCTGCTCAGAGTTCTTTTGCCATTGACGTTTTTATCGCACTTAATATTTTTAATGTGATAAATTTAAATGAGTATCGGTGATTAACAAATGACATAAAATTTACAATTAAAATCTAATATTCGGGGAAAGCTATGTAAAACTGGACACGTAACGTAGTAAAAAAAAAAAGATCGATTATAATTGATTTATTTTGTCAGGCTTGAATAATTCTGAAAATCAAAAGACAGGACAAATTTTAATATTTCAATATTCAATAAGCATCTTATAATCATATTTAAATCAAGAACTGCAACCTGCATAATTTTGATAAATCTAAACTTGGACGTAAAACATGAACATATTATGAAACTGATTATTCATGATAATGAAAATATTACGGTTGAGATAAAGTATATATTTTTAGCTGCTAAAGTCGCATTTATTAAAATTATACAATATTCAGCTCTTGAGTTAAATACTAAAATTTACAAAATTATCAGAATATCCGAATTTATTCTGCATCCCTATTTTTGCGATTATTTATTCATCCATTTTAACACCATATAATTTCAAATTATTCCTATCAGTCGTCGCGTGTCAACGATCTTGAAAGTTCTAAAAAACTAAATCGATTGGCTCTGCCCGACAAATTATCTATTCATCGATTTTCGAGTCGCGTGCCGCAAAAAGCACCAACAAATGCATGCAGGAGAGGGCGGGCGGCTGGCAGCGAGAAAAAGGGAGAGAAAGAGAGCGAGAGAGAGAGAGAAAAAGGAGAGACGCGGATGGAAGAGAGCGCGGGAGAGACACGGCGAACGCGCGCGTTACGTACGGAGGAGAGAGTCGTTTCGAGCCGTGTACCGCGCGCCATGCTGTCGGGTCGATCGTCCTCCTCCGTGAAGTCGACCACTCGCTTTCCCTTTCACACGCGGCGCTAATCGCCCATCGTTCTCCGATCTATCGAGCCGGAGCGATAAGGCAGACGGAGAAGGACGGACGAGGGAGAAGAGAGAAAAGAGAGGGAATGGAGTAAGGATACGCGGTAAGATTTATTTTATCTCGGGATAAATAATCCTTTAGGCACGCGGTGTTGTTTATAAATTTCTCTGTTTTTTTCCGCGTTTTCTAAAAATCAGACGCGCGAGCGCCGCGAATGCAAACGCGTACAGCGGCATTTTAAGTAATGGGAGAATAATAATCTTAACATCGTGTCCGAGCACACCTGACGAACGCCAGCTGACAATTATTGCCCACTTTTTTTCGTCACGATCCTAATCACGATTCATGAAAAATACACGATGTCTTTAGAAAATGCATCTAGTGGATGCTGAGGCGTCTATAATCTGCCTGATATATCTGACGTAGACGTGAGAAAGTGTGGGGCACGACCGCGATAGTTCGCCGCCGAAAAGTGCGAATCTACGCGATGCGCATCGACTTTCTTTGAGATTAAATTATGTAGGCAAGAAGACACTGCACACATACACACATGCACGCAAGAAAGAAGGATATTATAATAAACGTATCGCCGCTAAATCATGTCGCACCTTCGGCCATGCGTTTCCTTTAATTCGTTTCGGATGCGGAGAACCTCACGGTACTTGACGTTGCACTTTACTCGTGGGAAGGTGGAACAAAATCTTTTTTGAATCTTTTTTTTGTTCGGCGTAGCCGCAACGGTTCTTGTCAAATAGCACATGTAAGATTGATTTTCATTTTAGAAGACATTATTTTTAAAATGTCGAAATTTGTTCGTAAGAGTTTTATTCTAGTGTCTATTTAATGTTACCAAATGTTTTTCATGTCTCCTGAAAAACAAGGCTTATATGAAATAACATTCTTTCTAACTGAATTGATATCAGGATATCATAATCTATTATCATCGTTCATCAATCCTAATTAATTGATATATCATCACTTTATATTTTATATGAAGAAACTGTGAGGATATTTATAAATAAAGTCAGGAAATGCGGTATCGCAGTTCGAAATTAGATACTTTTAAACGACATTTAATACGTGACATTCGAAAAGAAAAACAGAGCAACATAAACGATATTATAGATCCTGAGTTTAATCCTGCTAAAGGTTAGTCCTTTAAAGCCGACCATATAAAATAGAGATTAACTCAGGAAATAAAAATATATTTCTGAGTAAAATTCTGTATTGTGAAAATAATTCGTTTCAGTGGATTTAGAGAAAATGTGTACAACGTACTAATCATCACTTATTAATTGAGAATTGATTTATTTTCTTTCGAGAAGAATCATAAATAAAATTTTGAATTAATCCTTACCAGAAATGATGCGAATAATCGCATTGATACGCTGAATATCATATTTAATCAATCGGATCGATTTCGGCGCGTATATTATACCCTAATCGATGATGCCACGGAGATTCATGAGTACTCGTTTCTCACTCACATGTGTTGCCATTTCGCCGCACTCGCTAATCCAATTCGCCACAATCGATTCGACGCGTTTTGCCGAATTAATTCGCACCGCTGCGCCGCCGTCGCCGTCGCCGCCGGGCATGAATGAAAAGTCGACGGGTCGCGGCAACGGTTAACCGGGGGGTTAACGACGTCTGTGATTTTATGCGCCGATCGTTTTACGTCGGATAGTTTCCCGGCATCGGGTAATCGCCGGTGCTCGGATCGAAGCTCGCATTGAAAGCCGGCAGTTATCCGGTTTCCATTCCGCGAAACGATTCCGCGCTACCGCCTCTCGACGATATCACATCCGCACACACACACACACATGCACACGCACGTTCGAACGGCGCGGCGCCCACGCGTGCAACGCCGACGCCCACGCGTTTTATTAATCGACGCATACGCGCGACGCATCGAACAGCAAAATTCTTGCTATGATGCCGGGGACTCGTCTCGCCGCCGTTTTCGTGATCTCGCTCGATCGATTGAGCTCTTCACACTCGATACTCCATGTGATTTTTCAGTCAGCTGTTAAAGTCTTTAGCTGTCTTTAGCTGCGACACGTGACGCTCCTTTAAGATTGTTGATAAAAATAGAAACGCCTTGCTATTAACCGGCTTCATCAGTTTTGCGATGTCAATTAGTGGAAAATGATGTGTTATCCATTAAACGACGAGCGAACGATTTTAATGGACTATTTACTTAAAATTTTGCTGATTATTAATAGATGTATACGCGCGGCATTCATGTGCAGTCAAGGATTAATCTTAATATAATTTAATAATATTACATTCAGCTCTTGTCTTGTATTATTTTTGAAGCGCAATAGAAGCGCAAAGGTGAAATTTGTATCAAGTGAGCTATAATTAATTTAACGTGTGGATGTAATTTTCACAATGATTTTAACGGTGGGTGGATGTCGACCGAACTGCATAGTTTATTCAGAACAATAGATATTTCGGCCTCGGTACAAAGTGCACTTCAAATATCAAACGTATAACGCATATATGCGTATATTTAGACTCTCCAATATGTCTCCAATACGTTTGTGTTCGCGTATAGAGGTAAAATTGGCGGGAAATGAGCGCGCGGCGTTGCCTTCGTGAAATTCGAGATGAATATTTCCTTAGCGAAAATGTCATCCGTTCTGTATCACTTTTTCAATCTAATTATAACCATAATTATGGTGTTTAAATGAGTAAAATATTTATATACACAAATATAATTTACCGTTAGGTCTCTCTCAAACCGCTTTACAACGACTTTTCTTATTAAAGACTCGCGCTCGATATTCAGAATAGATGCTGTGCCACAGCCGATTAATATAGATCCTGCAAGTCCGATACTCTTTACTGCTCACGCAAACACATCGTCCTTTAGTCCGATCAGGTATCCGTTCTCGAGTATCCGTAATAAAATAGAGATATTACGGTAATCGACGATAATATGCGATCGCTTTTTATCAACGCGATGCAGAGAGAAAAAAAAGAGAAAAGTTACCCTCTTAGAGATCGATTCACTGACACGCGCCGCGGGCTCCATTATAGAGAAGCGGCCCACGCATTCAGCGCGCCACGCGCTTTAATCTCATTCACGCTGAAAGGGAAATTACGCTCTTACGCTGCGTCGCGGAATTACTTTGCCGGAGAGGAACGTTCATGCCTCATTCTCGCAAGTGTACGCATGCGACGCGTGGCTCTAATTTCAGAACGGGATGTAATTGAGGGCTTTCAGCGCAGGTCAGACACGATAACGCTCGGGACGGATATAGACTTTAAATAAAAATCTGACGAAATATACCTATGTAGAATAAGAGAGTGACCTTCCACGAGTCTAATAAATAGATCACCCTAGAAATTTTTATTCTGTTTTATATCGACAATGGAATATAACTTGTATACCTTATTAATTGCGATATATCTCAATTACCTAAGATTTATTTATTATTGTACAAAGTATCGTGGATGTTTGCCCATCCGACACATTACAATATATTTCCATCTTGACGAATATTATTTTAACTTTCTTAAACTAGACAGATAATGACGTACGCTGATTCTCTTAAAGTCTCAATTGCAAGATCCTCCCACGATCTCAAGTATTGTTATTGTTTATTTATTACAGAAAGAAAATGAGTATTCATAACTTTGACGAGCATTCTCATCAAGCTTTATAGTAAACAAAAAGTAACTCGGAAAGAAAGCGTTTCCGGACTCATGTTTTCTATTTTGTCTTCCGTAAGTGATTTCGTTCGCTTATTATTTAAGACTCGTGCGTGAATATCGATAGATCACGGGTATTACGTGGCAGTCGCTAACGTTACACAATGCAACTATTCGCGACTGAACACTCTGACAAATATGTGCCGTCTCCGGCGTAATTAAAAGTCTACCACACTTAAGATTACAAGAAGAATATAGCGGCTATATTACCGTAATTAGCGCGGCAATAAAAAGATTGCAGTTAAAGTTATTATGTTACGCAATAGCGGTGTAATTATATTCGGACACGTGTTATTAGGATAATCGGTGGGAGGAGGGATTCGTATAATAATCCTTTGCGTCCTTAGGTTTTTTTTTAATTAACTCGCGCTCTAAATAGTTAAACATTAAATGAAAATTTCAGTTTTTCCTGCACGTGACGTCTTTCTCATGTGCAATTAAAATTTATTGAAATTTATTTATAAAATACAGATAATATTAACATATTTTATTAAAGTATTACTACAATTTTCGAAATTGTCTGTCACAGCAATGTTTTACTCCGTAATTATCGGAGCATGTGTCCGAATGAATGCGATTAGTCTCAAAATTGTAGAATGCAATCGGACTTATCCTAAGTGTAATTTTGTCAATTAAAACTGGTTTTGGCACATGTTGAATTTTCAGTCTTTCGGCTCCAAAAATTTAGTGTCGCATAATTTTACACGGAAACACACCATGACAATTTTTTCAATCGTACTACAGATATTATAAATATTAAAGTCATTGTGCACATATCTCCATTAATTGCCTGCGTAAACGTGCGTGTTTTTGTCCAAGCGACAACCGCCTTCCGTCGTGCAACCCGTGGCTTGCGGCCCGCATGCGATTGCGTAATATCGGCCTCTCACCCTCGCCTGATTCTTCCTGACTGCACGAGAACCGGCAACCGGTTCCTTCTCCTCCTCTTCGTCCTTCCGTCCCGCCGAGTTCTGCCACGCACAATCGTCGCTTCCTTCTTTCTCGCAAGTGCACGAACGACAGGTTGCCGATTTTAAGTTGCAAATTTCCAAATATTATAATTCAAGATTTTACAAATCAATATTTTATAGAGTTATTGATTTAATTAACGCGTATCTAATTTTATTTGTGCTGTAATTAATTTGGCGTCATCTTTCAAATACTTTAAATGATCCGAGAATATTTGAAAAAGGAGTTAGATCCTTATTTAAGTGTAACCAAAACGCCCGCGCCGTTATGTTTTCGAATGTGTAACAGCCAGATCATAATATCCTAATTGACAATAAATGTTAAACAGTGCATTTAATCGGATCTTAGAATTGGCTCGTAACAAACAGGATCAAAATATTACTGAATAGATTTTTTACAATATTTCAAGGGAATTAATTAGCTCTAAATATTACGCGTACTGAATGTCGTCAGATCAAATGCAGGCGCGATAAGAATTATACAAATGAGATGTGTCGGTAAGATATAAAAAGCGTTATATAGCGACAATAAGTGGGACAATGTGTGATCTAAATATGTCCGTTTTTTAAAACAATAAACAGCATTTTAATCGGTCAGCAATAACCAATATGTCACGTTTAATTAATACGGGATTCGGGATTACTCATTTGGCCGTCCACGAAATATATCGTTATTAAATGTCATCTGTCGCGATAGGCTTTACTTAATTCACATTTTCCTCATAATATCGGCGTCATTCTGATTTCTGCATAAATGTCAGTTATTATTTGTGATACAGAACAGTCTTCGAGTTACGACAATTTTGCGAGAAATCGAAATATGAAAGCTATCAGTTGGTAACATTTGGGACAACATATTTTTTATGGGACTATACGTATGCATTGTTGTGCAGAATTTGTTGAAAAACATCTTACGAGATGCGTCATTTTTGTTAAGAAAAGATTGACTCAAAATTCAGGTTCCAGACGCTTTGTATAAACATTTGTTCGATGAATCAATTTTTCAAGATGAACGAACGCGCTCTACTAATTTCTGTCTTGGATTCTGACTTGCTCATCGTCTTGTTCCGCGGGTCGTTTATCGCGCACCGCTTTCTAAAAGTCCTCCGTCAGACCTTCGAAATCGCCTTGGGCGAGTCGCATAGCCGACGGAATTTTTCAACGGCGGCACCCGTTGTCAGTTAATCGGCCGTGATGAGCAACCACGTGAGCGTCACGTGCTGAAAACTGGTAGCGGCTTTCGGGCTTTGAAATTTTCAGTGGTGTCAAAAACGAGGGGCAACCTGATATGGCATAGGTTTTATTTTTCCATTTCGTTTTTAATGAATTTATTAAATAAAATGAAACTGCAAATGAAATATCAGTAGTAACGTGACAAATTTGAGAGTAATTTAACTCTTCACCAAATCTGTGTTAAATTCACTAGAAATGTATGGAAGGTTCGTAGTTGAGACTTTATGTTATCCTATTCGTTCTTACTTAGAGATAATGTCATACAGTGTGTTATAATTATATTTTATATTTATATTTAAGTTAAATAATGCAAACCTGAAGATTTATTAATCTATATCAAATTGATAGATTTATTTACATACCAATTATTTGAATAATTTTTTTATTACATATGGAGTTATTTATTGAAAAATAAAATTCAACCACGGAAATCCGTTGATTTGGATAGATATTTGAATAACTTCATGAGAGAATCGTTATAATTGACAGGGGGGGGGGAGTTTCGACGATTTAGACAGTTCAAACTCTCTCAGGATGTTATTTCGCGTTTACTATCGTGAAAATGGCTTTGTCTCTCGGTCCGTATTGCGCTGCATTCGAAATAAAATCTAACGCCGCGCGTTTCGACATTACTATCGAGGAATGCACTCGCGCCGCGCCGCGCCGGTGGGAAATCGGAGGCCGGTCCGACCGACCGGATAGTCTGTCGGGAAAAATTTCAACGCGCTGTTTCCCGCGAAAAGCTTTTTCCTCCCGCTGTCCGCGTCGCATTCGAATGGGCGCCTTTTACGAACACGCCGACTGATTTATATTTATTAATCGCACGCCTCGCTCTGTACGAGCCGGCGACCGACGACGCGCGAGTCACGTTCTATAAATGCCGTAAAAAATAATTCTCCATTGCCCGGCGAAGGCGAGAAAGAGAGAGAGCGAGGTATGAGGGTAGTACGCGGGTAGAGGAGGTTCACTGGCATCGTCGTGCTCGTCCTTTTACATACACACTGATAGAGCGCATTACTAGCTCATCGGAGGAAAGGTCATCACACAGTGTAATAAAAGATTATGCGCCGCGTTGGCTCCCGTGCAATACACGGTACAACGATCTTCAGGACGTGGTACAAAGTGCCCGGAAGTTTATTAAAAAATCATTAAACAGTTCACACCGGCCCCGAGTCGATTAATAAGAACAAATTATCTGCTGGGGACGTCCGCGCCGACCGCCGCGCGAGATGAGCGATAGATTCCACAGAGCGGCTTTTATAAAAGGGGCTATTATCTTCGGCCGATCTGGAAGATCGGCGTTTTCTGATATTTTAATCTTCATTGATTGCGCAAATATGAATTAATAACTACGTCTTGCGTAGTTAGGAAAATTTCAGTTTCGATAGGTGACATTTTTTTTTTACTTTTGAATATTTTCTTTACTTTCATTTCTTTTGGAAGTAAGAAGTAACATTCTAACATCTTTCCCCACACATCTTTAACCTTATATAGAGCACAGACTCAATTTTGAGTGACATTAATAGTACAAATATAAACATAGAGTGTCCCACATATCCTTTCAACCACAGGTACCTTAGAGGTCAATGTAAAAGAAACGGCGCTTGTTTTAATGTCGAGGTATCTATAGATGCGGAGTTGTTTAACAGCGAAGATAGGGGTTCTGGTGAATCAATTCCGGAGAGTGTGAATAGCCAACGAAACTTTATTTTTCAATATAATTATAATTATATCTTATAAAATTCAATATCATTAATCGCAATATTTTCTTTATTTAAGCAAAAGTTTATAATTTAGTAAATATTGAATTTTAATTTAAGTTTGTAATTAATTGGAAAAAATTAATTAAAGGATTAATTCATACACTGACAAGGAAACCTCGCGAACTCGAAAATTCTGATTTTAATGAAACTTCCCACACATGTAGGAGGGGTAAAAAGATCAATTTAGAAATTTTTTGTTGCTGCTCAAAAACGGTTTTAAGGGGTGAAACCACCACTTATATGGTCATATGTAGAGCGGCTTTTTTGCTTTTCTCGATATATTTCGAAAAGTATTTGAGATATCAAAAAATGTTTCTTATAAAAGTTTTATAGTAAAATCTCCTCTATTCAACAACATTAATATAATATTTTTTAAAAATAATTTTTTAAACAAAATTTTTTTTCAAAATTTTATTAATGTGTTTAAATATAGAGATGTTTTTACCATAAAACTTTTATTTAACACATTTTTTGATATCTCGAATACTTTTCGAAATATATCGAGAAAAGCAAAAAGCCGCTCTACATATATGAGTAGTGATTTCACCCCTTAAAACCGTTTTTGAGCAGCAACAAAAAATTTCTAAATTTATTTTTTTATTCCTTCTACATGTGTGGGAAGTTTTATTAAAATCAGAATTTTCGAGTTCACAAGGTTCCCTTGTGAGAAAAAAAAATTGTTAATTCGAAAAAATATTTAGTCCAATACGTTCAACTAAACATTTCAGTTTTAATTAACTAAACATTAGTTGTTTCAATTTATTTAGTTTCTTTAATCAAGAATTAATTAATTCAACAAATGTTTAGTTAACTAACTAAAATGTTTAGTTGAACGTATCGGACTAAATATTTTTTGAGATTAACAAATTTTTTTTCTCGGTGCATTAAGCACACAAGGCGAAAAAAATGCGACTTATTTTTGTATCTGCATCATAATATTACCATCTCGAGGCAAACTGCTTTTTAAGCAAATTAAGATTCATCTGTTTTAAATCAGACGCACGTGTCTCATCCCGTGATTATCATTACGACGAGCGTTGTCGGAAGGTTCTGTTCCGTGTATCGATTACGAACGACCTTATTCCCTTTTCCTGCTGCATCTCGTGCTTTTCTCGATCTAGTGGGTTCGTGATAACCGTTTTATGGTTGATCGAATAATCACATGGTTATTTCATGCATAGTTGTTTCAAGGGACAGAAATGGATACGCGATAAAGTTGCAAAACTATATTTTTGATAAATTTGAATTATTTACATAATTTTGACCAACGCACATATCAGATAAAGAATATAAAGTTATATTCTTGAATGGCATATGTATAGCTAACCTAGATTTTTCGATGAAAGTAACTTTTTTGCTGCAAAATATTTCTTGCAGATTCGTAGTTTTATTAAATCGTTGTGTAATAATTTATAAATAAAAAGCAGATATCAAGTTATACGAATAAAAAATTAAAATTTTTGATTGTTTCGATCGTCATGATATTTTCTGCACGTTCTATTCTTTGACGTTTATGAATATTCAATGGTATTTGTATCAAGTAAGATGCATTATAAATTATCATTCGTCTGTATCCATTTTTGTCTCTTAGCTACGGGCAAATGCCTTTAACCTCACAAGGCTCGAAATAATCTTAGCACGTGTGTGCTCCATTTTCTCGTCTCACAAATGACATCAGAGTAGTGACGAAACAATAATAAGTGACATACTTGCGTACAGACATGCATTACTATTAGTACTCGCGCGTCTTCAAAAAAAAAAAAGTTCAAAATTACCTCGGAAAACACACGCGAGAGAGATCGATAATTTATTTCGAAGCCATTAGCCACAGTTGTTAATTAATCAAGCACGCTAATTACCCAAGGTGGCGCCCGAGCGTTGCACGCTCTGCATACCGTGTCATTAATATCAGATAGACCTACTGGCATAATGACCAAATCATGATTATAACGAGCGACGCGCGAACCACGAAACTGAATGAAGAAAGACCGGATAATTTCAATTATAACATATATCCTTTAATTGTCAGAATTTTATCGATGACAGCCGATTGTTTCAAGCTGCCTCAGCCTTGTCCGCTTGTACATACGTTCGCCGATAACGAGCCGATTGGAACATTGGAAATATATATAGATATATATTATATACGCACTGCTAGCCCGGGGGTACGCGCCGTTCACAGTCGATCGTTGTCTTGTCGAAATCAACGCGATTCCTCCGAGAGGCAAATGACTTTATCCGCCTTTATCTTATTACTGACATTTATGTACATCTCACGACACGATCGTCGCGATAATCGCGCCCGTTGTATTATCGTGAATGTCAGTCAATTCTTATTATTGCGCGTTGTTCTTGCCTCGCATTGTCGATTAAGTTTTCACAATCGCACACGGGTTCTATCTCTTTGAAGGTAATAAATTTATCTACGCGTCTGTGTGTGTGTGTGTGTGTGTGTGTGTGTGTGTGTAAGCGAGCGCACGCCTACAAATTTCTATAATAAAAAATTTTTGCAACACACATTGGGAGTTTCAATCCTTAGAATATAATTAAATCGAGGAGCATAATTGAACCTTTATATGTATATACATATACAAAACTGAAAAATTGCTTATATGTCAATTTATATACTGTACATCAGAGACGAAAAAAAAACGTTGATACTCACAATGAGACGTGCTCGTGAAGATGAACGGCTTCTCACCGCTCGTTACTTTGACTCAACGAGTTTGCGCCTTACGGAGGCGAGAGCGTTCTCCGCGCTCCGAGAGCAGCGTGTCGCGCCGATTTCACCCCACTGCGACCGGATCGAAGTCGACCTTACCCCTCAATCGGCGCTCTTCCGGATCAGCGGACGCTTCACACAGGTGACGGCACGCATCGGGGTGATGGTGCAGAGTCAGCCACGAGCTATCAGCGTTTCGTCACGTGTCGAAGTGCCCGTCTTTACGGTTGATTAAACCGGGGCGACGTCGACTCGTGTGCTGACGCCTCCGCTTTGCCACGCGTGCAGCGCGTGCCGGAAGATCGAGAGAGAGAAAGAGAGAGAGCGAGAGATAACGTGGAACACGCAAAAGAGCGCGCGAAGGGGCTAGGTGGGCGCGCGCGCGCGGGGTGCATCGGGTGACGCATGAATGGAGGCCACGCGGCGGCGGTGGTTGAAGTCGACGACGGAAGAGAGTTACCTGCGTCGCATCCCGTCTCCGTCGCTCTCCCTCGCACCCCGACTCACCCTGTCTCCTTCTCCCCACTTGACAACATACCTCGCCGCGTCCCCCTTCGCGTCCCCCCCCCCCGTAACTGACCTACGCGCAGAAGCGTCCGATAAGAGTGGCGTAGGTACCGTCATAGAGGGACGCGCGGGAGGGAGGAGGGGGAAAACGGTGACGTCGTTGTTTCACCCTCGTATGACGTCACGGATGAATTGATGACGTATTAAACCGCTTGCTTCCGAGTGGCCGAGTTTGCGCGAGAGGATTCGAGAAAGCTTGTTTCGAAACGAGTGCTAGGATGAGACCAGACACCGCAATACGAGAAGCGTCCCCATTGCGATAGCCTCATTCCGCGATGCTTTGGAAACTTTTAATTGACTTCGCTGCATCGGTATTGACGGCGAATTTATGAAAACGGGCTATTAGTGATTCAACTTGAACTTAGGACACAATTTTTGCTGCGGTAGTTCGTAGGAATATTGTTTAATATTTTATTAGTATTGAGCAAAGTATAGTTTCTGAAATTTCGTGGGGTTGAGGGAGAAAATTATAAAAAAATCAAGATTTAAGTAAATTCACTCGTTCTGTAATTTAATTTTTCTCTCGCGAGACTTTTCAAATCTCTACTTGGACACACACACACACACACACACATATACACACACACACATATTCCAAATCTTTAAGAATTAAAAATCTTATAAAAAAAAGATGAAATTAAAGTCTACGATCCTTATTGTTAAAGTTACGTGTTACGTCACGAAAATAAACAAATCGCGCAACACGTGTGAGGAAAATTGGTTATTCTTAGAGTTTTTCCAGGCTTATATGATAAAAGCAAACTGATTCTGATTTCTTAGATCATCGCGGGCAAAACAGCGAAGTACCGTCATAATCTTAAGCGATAATTATCGGCTGATTACATTATGGGGTTGGCTCGATTGCGCGTCGCTGGGTCATAAGTTAATAACGACAGCACGTCTCAGAGCAACACTGCGCCCCCGATGCATTCCGGCGCATCATTGCACGCACGAGCAACGAGTATCGACTCCCGCAGTCTCTTCTCATCGATATTACAAAACCGGCTATAACCAACGTAAACTCGCCGTCAGATCGGCCCCGGTATATTTATGACAATGTGCAAAAAGTACGATAGCGCATTCGGTTAATGCATTACAAAGTCGCCATCATTGACGAATTGAATGATTATTATTTACGATTGTATATTTTACGGCTTTCGAAGGTATTCATTTGCCGCTTAATTGTGAATTTAATATTCAGTTATAAATTTTATTGGCAAATATCCGTGGAATTTCTTATGGCGAATGGCAGTTAAATAAACTTTTAACTACAAGGTTTCAGTTAAAAATATTTTAGAAGACTTTCGTTTAAAACATCTTATTTCACTACAATCTCTTTGTAAAATATACTATGTGATGTTAATAACGAAATAATGAAATAAGAATTTACGTAATTATCTAGAAAACGTCTTATGTACAATGCATAACATTGTAATCCATTGTAATCTCATGAAACATCATCCTGCAATCATAAAAATCCACTTTTAACTATACACATGTAAAATTCCGTATCATATATCATATATCGTATAAAACGAACAACGTCATAATCGTGACGTAATTAGGTATGTTACATTCATGAACACCGCGGCAACGCGTGCGATATTGAAAGGAAACGAGAATTAACGAGAGAGTAGCAGAAACGAGAATGTTGAACGAAGGGGAGCGAATTTAAAGCTCGTTTTCCCTCTTTCTCCGTTATTCCTTCGCTTTCGTCTTCCTTCCCACTTTATCTTGAGCGACGCGGCGACGACGTCGTCGGGTCCGCGTGCCGCCACCGCCCCACCGCACCGCCTCGAGGTTTGCGTGGGGTTGAAACGGGTGCCGTAGGGTATGGAAGCGGAAGCGTGGCGGAGTGAGGGGGCGAAGGAGGACCGCCGGGCGACCGGGGTGGGTGGCGTGTTGACGTCACCGTAACAGCATCATCGGCCGCGTGGGCCAATAGGTGCGCTCATACTCAGGCCGGGTCCATCGATCCGCCGCCGGTGTGCCGCCGTGTGTGCGTCCTGGGTTATGACGTCCGCGGTGACGTCATCGTTAGCGCCGTTCGCCTCCCGCCGCGGCCGTCGTCTACCGTTCGGCCGCTCCGCTTCGCCCCGCGCCGTCCTACGCCACCGCCGCCGTTGCCGCCGCTACACACGGTACGGTTTTAATATAGCGGAGGAACGCGCGCGATCCAGACTCAGTTACGCGGCGGCCGGCCACCCGTGCGAGTGTACCGCTCTCTCAAGAGTATAGCCGAAGGTTCAACTCTCTCAGGATCTTTCACCTGTCGTCTCTCGCGTTCGCTCTCACTCCCTTTCGTTCAGTCTCTATCGCGTCTTAACGTCGGTTCGAGCATTCAGCAAACCGTCGTTTCGTTTCGCGCATTCAGAAACCGTGCGGAATCGAGCGTTTTTCTCTTTCACGAGGGTGGCTTTGTATCTCCGCGTGTTGATCGTCGCGTTCGGTGCTCCGGAGTGACGGATCCCTCCCCCCCAACGATCGCCGGCCCACGTCGCGATCGAGCAGGACCAAGTACAAACAGGTGCGTGTCTAAAGGAAGAACGATGCCGTCCACCAGCACGTGGCGGCAACGATAAAGCGGCGACGCTGACAATTCAAGATTCTGCATGCGAGTGCCCAGAGCGGAAGTATTCGGGCTCCTCGGTGGGGCGCTGACCTCCGATAACATCATCAGGAAGGACTCGCCTTGCCCTACGACGACGCACGCAGGTCGGTGATACCCATCGCACATCACATCACGTGTGGCTGTCTATATATCACGTTCGTTCATTCGTTGTCGCGCGGGAGGAGTTGCTGCCGCTCCGTTCCTGTTTTTTTTTGTGTACGTGTGTGTGTGTTTTGCGTGTGGGAATCACGGAGCGGGGCGCATTCTCCATCGGCAGCGGCAGGAGTTCCTCATCTTCTCTCTGCTCCAATTCTTTCGCTTTCCTTCCTCTTTCCTTCTTTCCCCTTTCCCCTTGATCTTTTTCTCCCTAACTTGGCTCTCTTCATGTATTGTTCCTCCACTGATCGATAATCGAGCAAATCGAGAGAGCATCCTCGGTCTCGACCGGCGATAGTTCGCGCGACGGATCTTTCGACCATGCGCTCTCCTAGACTTGCGGGAGAGTCTGACCTCCTCATTGCCGTTTCTACTTGATTTTCTTTCCCCTCCCCCCTGCCATCCATCCGACGACCGGCGCGGCGCGCATGCCTCATTGTTAAAGGGATGTATCGATGCTGAATGACCAGTACCAGTTTTTCGCATCTCTTTGAGCGCGACGCGCGTATTTTGACAACTCGCGATCGGCGTGGACTGTGCAACACACACACACACACACACTGATCTCATTCATTTTGTACGATCTCATATGAATTAAAGGGACCTCTCGAACTGCCGATATTTCGGTGATCATCCGTCAGGATCTAGATCTCCGATGCCCGCGCCGATCGAACTTGCCGAACGACTCGCGTTCCAATACGCAATCTTCGCGGATCTATCCGCGACGCCTTGCGGAATTCCCGCGGATCTATAAATCGGCAGCTATATCGGACGACGGTCTTGAACTGTTTTTATTGTTCGACGCGCGCACGCGTCTTCCGGCCTCTACATCGTGAATCGCGGAATTGTGAATCGCGCGGGATGCCACGCGCGATCGGCACGGTCGCCCGATGATCGGCAACCGTCGCGATTGAAGGAAGCGCGAGGTCGCCATAGCGCCGCGCCGTAGCGCCGCTGATCGCGTACGATCGCGCGATGCGCACCACCGTCGAGGACAGCACCGGCAGCACGGAAGCGACCGCCGCCGCCGTCGGCGTCGCGGCGCATCACCATCATCAGCATCAGCAGCATCGCGGTACCAGCGACGTCGCCGCCGTCGCCGCGGTCCGGCATCTGGGCGTCGAGCAGCAGGAGCGATCGGCGACGGCGCCGATCCATCTGTCCACCGCCACGCCGTACCACCAGCTCACCATCGCCGCGGACACCAACAACAACCACGACCATCATCGAAACCTCGAGCACCACGCGGCGCAACGTCACGATCATTGGAACAAGTGTAAGTCAGATACGCGGGGCGCAAGACCGCGGATTACTCCCGCAAGCTGCTCGCTGCTGGTGATGGTTATGGTGATGGTGATGTACGATGATGATGATGATGATGATGATGATGATGATGATGATGATGATGATGGTGGTGGTGGTGGTGATGACGGTGATGGTTCCGCGCTGAAGATGCTAGATAGTAGTACTCGAGCGTTTTGTTCGTTCGATCGAAATTTTCGACCATCGATAAGATTGCGGTTTTTTTATTTTATTGATAACATATGTGTGTAGACGGTTTCACAGCTTCCTTTCGTCGACGTTTTTATGCACTATAGATCCTGTCTGAATATTGAGATTCCACATTCTGCAACCTAATTTGATTGATAATCGATTGATAATAATTGATAATCGAATAACAAATGAGAAAATTATAAATGGAATTTTTCGAAATAAATTGTTCTGTAAAATACAAACACTGTGAGATTATAAGATGTTATCAAATTGCAAACGTCATAAAAGAGAAAAGATCATATTAGGTAGTGAAGAAAATTTGATACCTATCTTAATGTCGATGTAAAAAACGTTAAATTTAATATCATTTTATTAGTTATTTTTATAAAAATCGATGTTTTCATAAAATTATAAACACTGCTCGGGAATAATAAAATTGTTGAGGGATCCAATTGCCAATATCGAACTTTTATTATTAAGCTGTAAAATTTGGAACACAATAATGTAATGTTAATGCTTAACCCTAGAGAGTCTTTATGAATTTTCTCATACGTGAAAGGCCAAGCGGGGTAATAAATTACCCCAAACTTGTACCACTTGTGTATAATATTTCTATTTGTTGTTAGACAACTTTTTAATAGATAATTTTGTTTGTTCTTTAATAGGGAAGACGATAGTAGTCATCAATTAGTGGTAGTAAAAAAAAAACAGTAAAAAAATTTCGAAAAACAAGAAAAAGAACCAAAAATTGGGCTGAAATGACAATTTTTATAAAAAATGCTGTAGTTTTTCATAAAATTCACCGATTTTAAAAATTCCAACGGATTTTGAAAGACAAATAGACAACCTTCAAGGGCATGTAAGCGATTTTTTCGTTTCTTAAAAAAAAACATATTTCTTTGAACATCTGAAGTAGAGGAAATGATGAAAAACTGTCGGATGGGAAAAATCGCAAGAAATGGAAAGTAAAACAGATTCTGTCGATTATTATTTATTTGAAAGGTAGTCAAAAGTTATAAAAGTATATGGAAACAGTAAAATTAACTCCACAAAAACTTTACAAAGTTTTAATCAATTGCTGTGCAAGAACAGCAAAAATGAAATAATTGACCGAATCTTAAACAATTATATATGAAACAGGGGTAGAATTTTCCGGGGAATGCTATAAAGTGTATAATTTTTCGTTACCGATTTTCACAAAAAATCTGAAATATACTTTACTGTGGTAAATGTCGAACGTAAACGGCCAAAGGGGGTAATACGTTACCCCAAACGATTTTCTTTTTCGGTTTTCAGCTGCTGCACGGATCTAACGCACTCGCTGAATGACGGAGGTCGACTACCGGATGACTAAACTGAATTATGGTTAGGGTCTCGGTATGAAAACTAACCTTCCTAAGGCAGGGGCGCAATTTGAATTTCGCGTGGGGTAACATATTACCCCAGAAAGACTCTCTAGGGTTAATGTGCCAAATTTATTTATACAAAAAATCAAATTGCAATCTAGAAATCGTCCAATTAATTTTTTCCATTTTAGTCCGCGTATAATTAAGACCGTGCATACAATACGATATTAAAACTTTTTATCGAACATATCACTAAATTGTTAAAATATTTATTTATATTCAACGTGTGCTGCTCGATATCTAGGTCACATAATATCTCGTGCTTTAGTTTCAGTTGTAAAAGCGAAAATTTATCGAAATTGATATAACACGTAATGTAATTTGTTGCGCGCGGTTTTAGCTTGATAACGCGAAGGGAAGATTTTTGTGCATTCACATTAACTTTTTACAGTTGCTTCTAATAGACACCAATCGCTTCGGTTCTATTTTAATAATTGTGTTTCGGGACGATGAGACATATCATAAGCTCGTTCACCTAATTTGGCTTTCGATATTAAAGCGAGATATGCAAGCGTCAGTCTTCGCGTCAGGGATATATTAATCGATTTGAAAAAAGCGGCGAATGTCTTCGCCTGTGTAATATTTGATCACCGATAATTGTAACTCGTTTCTTCTTCGTGCCATTTGCGGTGGCTGCGGCAGCTAAATAATTGAACGTTATTACGGAGCGATTTGGGTTATCGCCGCCTCGCTCGCTCGTCTGATATATTTCCAAACGCTCGTCACCGTTTGTGCCCGATATCTGCTTACGTCACGGCCATGACGTAGACGGCGGACGAGAATATCGTTGTTATTATTTCGCCTAGACAATCGCGGTGGTCCACTTTGCCGCGATTATTCTCTGTCTGCCAATTAAATCACAATTCACTCGGTCACATCGATCGGCGGCGTTAAATTATGACAGAAAGCTGATCCGTTTTTCAACATTTGCATTGATATCACTCAATATTGTTATGAATAACGTAGGAACGTTACTGACATTGTTCACATTAACCCTTAAATGCCACACCTCTTAAGAATCTCGTAAATGACACATGGGGTCTAAAAGCATGAAAAATGTCTCCTTACTCATTGATTTTTTGATATTTAGTTATGAAAATTATTTTCAATGTTGTTCAAGGCTTAGAAAAGAGAATAAAATGTTTATATTGTTAAAATTTCAATTTCAACATAGTATAAAAAATTAAGTAAACTGAGTACTGCTAAGTGTACAACCGGGTAGGTCAATCTCTCAACTATCATCAATGAGAGCATGAGCTCCATTTTTGGGGGGAACATTTGAAAATATATCATTGTAAAGGGTCTGGGGTCCGCTGGACCCCGGGTGGCATTTAAGGGTTAAAAATTGTCACTTTTTTAAATTTTCTAGATGAATGGTTAGTTTCAAGCTTCTAATTTTTTTAATTGTGTTTTAATGGTGTAATCATCTTTTGAAATCTCTTAAACTAAGAATGCTATAAAAGCACATCGTTGCAGACGAATAATTATCGAGATGCAGGTTTTTAAGAAAGATTTAAATTTTATATTATTATTATTTTTATTCGTATTGTCGTGGATCTCATCGCCATCATCACTATCGTCTCTATGCTTCACATTTCTAAACCAAACATATTTATTAAAAAATTATCCAGAAAACTCTCCGTTATTTTCTCGCTTCCATCACAGCTACATTTATTATTATTATTATCTCTTAGTCGATAAGTATATAAATAAATCGATAAAACTAACACTCTTACAACCAAAAAAACCGGGCCGGGTTTTCTTAATTCATTTAGCATTTATAAAACTTTACTTTGGTCGAAAGACACACTTCGATGTTCGGGTGGGCTTTCACGAGCGATTACCACCCCCTCGGTGATCAATCGATATCGCGGGACGCGCTCTCTCCGCTTCCCACAGGATTTTTCACAGGTGTAATCGGCACGTTGCAGTAAATATAGTCTGGCAGTCGGCCGAGAGTGCAGGCCGTTTCTTTTCCGCGTACATACTTGGCCTGCACGAAGAGACCGCAGGGAAAGAAGAGAGTATACCGAGGATTACAAATATAACCACTTGCGTCGAGAGCGGGTGCAGGTGCGGCGCGGCGTGGCGAGGCGAGGCGAGGCGAGGCGAGACGGTCAAGCCAGCCGGTCGGTCATCGGTTTATTGCCGCGCTCGAATTGCCGACAGCCGCCGCCGCCGCCGCGCGCGCCGATCGTAACGTAATTCTCGCGGGGAGAGTAACGGCCGTGGCAATGGTAAATCGGCGCCTATGACTTCCTCTGCACCGCGCCGCGGCGCCGCGCGGAGCGAAGCTAAACGGGTGCTGTCGCCGATCGATGAATCGGTAGCGTAAGAGGGTGTAAAAAAGAAAAAAAATTATAGGGACAAAAGAGCGCGAACCGAAGTCGATCGCTTCGAATCTCGTAAATCTTCGTTAATGTAGGTTCCAGACTGGATATCGAATTGTGAATTCGCGATTATTCGTAAAATATTCTCGCGAAAATTAGCTTTGCTCGTTCAATTGTGGATATACCAGATGCAAAATGCAGAATATTTTATCGAGACACGAATTATCTGTGATTTATAATATGATGGAAGGATATATAGTTGCAAAATTAATTAATCTCTTTTTTTTTTACATGCAGACTATCGTAATGAGATATTCGATATGTGGGGCGCGATATAAAATAAATCGTGAAATTAATATTTTAACGATTCCACATGTTTTTTTTGCATCGTAACACATTTATTCTTTCGCACGGTTACGAACTAACAAGTAATCAGATATCGCGTCTAGCAAGTAGTTAAATGCCTTCAGACTCAGACGTCAGCGAAGGTTTTTATCGCGATGTCTGACAATGATCGGCCGTAACTACTTACCGCGGTGATGTATGTATATGTCGTGCTAATTTTAACTTTACAAAATTTATGTATTACAGTAAATAGATTCCTTTTGTGTTTCTTCTTACATTCATTATCTCGTTTAATTGGTTGTATAGTATATTTGTTATATATTTAGATATTATATGATTTATTTATTAGTCCCTCGTCCCTCGTGCTAAATTTTCTAATATATCGCGGAACACACTATCTATTATGTCTTCCTAAAGTACAGAAAATGGCCCCTTCAGAAACGTATGATTTCGGTACTTTTCTTTTTTGGAAGATGAATTTACACAATTTACTTTCAACGACTATTCCAATTTTTATCGACAAATAAATTATTTTTGAAGGCAAAGTGAATTACGTAGCGCGGTTTAGCTATAATCTTGCAAATATGTACGATTTCTTGAAAAAGGTACAAATTTGTTGTATCAGTTCACTGGAATGCATTTACAAGTCAGTTAGAATGAGAATACTGTACACATATTGTTTTTTTTATAAAACTATTTTTATAAAATCTCTCATGTGGTGATATTGAGATTATATTTTCAAGATAAAATTACATACTTTGCAATATTCAATGATACTATAACGATATGTTCAATAATACTATAATATCATTATAATGTCCGTTTCTTTATCTCTCCCGAGAAGAATTACGATTTTATCCCATAGGAGGTTTCATAAAAAAACAACCACGATATACGTTTGACAGTGGATAATACCCTTTCAAAGAGATCTTTATATTTTGTTCATCATTTAAAGTGGGTCATTTCCGCAAGAATATTACGTTATACGCCATATGATTCTTCTTTCGCCCACGCCGGTGATTATGAAAAGTGCGTCACTTCACTTCCCTCATTATTTTCGTGCAAGTCCAATTTTCTCGTATCCGTTTAGACTTAAGCTGCTTTCGGGGAGCTCGCTATTAGCGCTATTGCACCATTCTATCTTTATCGTTATCATTAGGTGTAAAACAAGGATAGAATAAGCAAATATAGTGCTAATAGCGCGCTCCCCGAATGCCAGTTTTAATCGACTTCTCTCAGTAGTGAGACTTATCCGGCGGAGATCTTCGCGATCAAAGAGAACGTTGCACGCGCGTGTCCAGGACTGAGTTGTTCTCTCGGGTTGTTGGAGACGCCGATGTTGGGCGGCAGGTGGGTGCAGGGGTGGCGGGAGGGGAAGGGAGGGTGGGTTTGTATAAGCGACAAATCCCGCGTCCCTTGACTCGTCAAGGCCGGAGCTCCATAAACAGCCGTAGCGTTGTATGCACGTATATTACACGTGTTTATTATGTACGCGTGTGCCGTAAACCAAGATAACGACGTCGCGCGCGCGTGCTTTCTTGCGGCCCCGGTATAACGCCGCGCACCCGTTATAACGTAGAGCTCGTTCACGCAGTCACTGAGCAGCACAAGGGGGTAGCTTAAAGTGATATCGGAAAATATTCTCTGTGTATAAAAATTCTTATACATTATATTATCCACCATGCCGCTAACAATCGGTGAGCGCGCGCGCGCGCACGTCGTCCTATTTCTTTTCCACGCTCGCAATCTCTATTTTCGCGCCGAGCGAATAACATTCCGTTACGCGTGAATCGCACGACGAACAATTTTCCAAGCGAGTTCGTGTAATGCTCACTATGCGTGTACGCAATGTCTCGAAAGTCCACCATATAGCTGTGTATTTATTCGGCTATAGACTTACTGTACGTCGTTTTTTCACTCTATTTTCCGCTATCAATCGATCTTTCCATTTTTATCATTTTTCAATATTTCCGAAGCAACGAAATGACCAAACAAAATGATACAAGGGTAGTTTATAATGTGTTTAGACAAGACTAAATATTATAAAAATAAATTTATTAATTCATGCAATTTGTCTTTTAGAGAAATTATTTACAATTTGTACAAAATTAGTTATAGAAGAATTTTATACACCGAGAGATTGTTAGTTATTTTTAGTGTTTAGAAGAGTATGATCATACATAACAATTAATTGGCAGCTTCGTTGATAAAAACATGTATAAGGACGATGAAGAGTTATTCTTTAGTGTATATGTGAATATTCAAAGTAAGTTATACCCTTAAACGTGAGAAAGAGAGACAGAGAGAGAGAGAGAGAGAGAGAGAGAGAGAGAGAGACAGATTATGTGCACACGAATAATTAAAATATTATTCGTGTGCACATAATCTGTCTCTTTCTCTCTCTCTCTCTCTCTCTCTCTCTCACGTTTACAGGGATGTATCCTAACACGCTTAATAAGTATAACGCTTCTCTCTCTCTCTCTCTCTCTCTCTCTTTCCCTGATTTTCTCTCCTCCTTCCTGGCAGTCAAAGTATGAAGGGTTAAAAAAATATCTTGGTGGAACCGAAGCAAGCGCTTCCTAGAGGCCAATTGCATTGTTTTCTTGGGCAAACTAAATATACATGCGAGTCGGGCGATCCGCGGCTACTTGGCCGGGCTACAAAAGAGACGAAAACGGAAACGAAGACGGCTGACGCATCACGTGCCGCTTAGACTTTTCACGTTTTCGACGTGTGCTATAGCGTCGAGCCACGCGCGAGGAATAAACCTCGTGCCTCGTATTATCGCTTCGCGTAAGAACGCGCCGTTACTCCACCACTCTGATGCTGTTGCGAGCATCCCGCCACACCGCGCTCCGCTCGCTCGCCGTGAATCATATATACGTCTGTTACGCGCAGCGACGCGACATCGGCACTGATAAGGCGTTCCGCGATTCGTTCGATTTGTTCGCCGATCGATTTGTTTATCGGCCGTTAGCCGATGATAGCCGGCAGATTGTATAAATCACGCTCGCTCCGGAATTCATGCCGCGCGCTTTCCCGAGATAAAACGTACCTTTGTGTAACTGAGAGATGAGATAATAACGCGCCACGCACGGCAGACTGCCAACCTTTTTTTTTTGTTTTAGGAAGAAAAATCGGCAATAGAAGTCGCGCGCGGAATTTCTATTTTACAGGATTTTGAGGTGAATATTGTATAAAATGGAGTTATCGTTTGTTGAATGATAAAATATTTCACCTTTTATTTACGTTACAGCGATTAATTACGCGTTCTACACGATCTTTTTAAAACGTTGAACTTTCGGTAGGAATTTTAATATTACACGATTGTCGTGTGTGTGTGTGTGTATGTGCGCAGGAGATTCAAAAGTTTATAACGTTTTAATTAATATAATTGTGTAAATATATCATATTTTATATATGAAATATTAAAACATTTAACATTTTAATTCCGATTTAATTCGATCGAATATATCTATAAGATAAATGATTTCAATTTCAAATACATGCAAATCTGCAATACCTATACATAATGATATAGTTTTAATGGCTAATTGACTTTAATGTCTAATATCCACAACATACCAAATTGTGATTTAATTCAGTTCATTAATATGTAATCATATCATATTACGCCCGCCGGTAAATATTCTATTTCATTAGTTCATAAAGTGTAAATCAATACAATTATGAATTCTTTCTATAGCGATATTATATAACGATGAACAAATATTAAGTTTCATGATCAAATATCAATCGTCCAACACTTCGATTTTGTCGAGGGCGAAATATTTATGATACTGCTTGATTAAACACGAACCAGCGAACACACACATTTCGCAAGTGCAGAAATTAGGATAAATAATATACGTGTGTATGGAAGAAATTGTTCGAAACGTAGGCGGCCAGGAGATACCCAATCACGACGTTCACGTTAAATTCACTCGCTATTTATCGAACCCTTTCTTCGGACGGAGGGGACACGCGACCAAGAAGCGAGCCTTGTTGGGGTGGACAAGGGAAAAAAAAGCGTACAAAAATCGGCAACGCGGGCGAGCCGGAGTTGATCTATATTGCATAAATGTTACACCACGAGACTTCGTCAAATATTCAACGCACATTGTTACCGCGACGTCGTGATGAGGCTTTTGTCAGGGATGATGTACGTATTGCACGAAGGGGTGAGATTCTGGTATCGTGACTCTCGCGAAGAAATCGCCGGGGAGCACAAAGCAGTCAATTACTTGGCCTGTCGTCGTCATGTTAACGTCGCGCGATATAATCGACGTAACCTATACACGTAATACAAAAATTCTCTCTTAACGTAATAATATAATATATTTTATGTGGCTTGTGGTCCTCCTTGCTCTTTGTTTCTCACGTATTTTAATTCATCATTCGCTTATTGTTAGAATCGTACAATATAACTTTTGCAACGGCGGTACGTAATTAACATCTGTCATCTTTGAATAATTTTCAAATATCTAACAAACGCACTTTTGTGTAAATAAGTTTTTAATAATAATTATACTGATCTCTGCAATAGTTAAAATTTTATTAAGTATAACTCTTTAGGTGTTATGTGTTAATTTTAATCGCTCTGATTTTTATGCAAACACAAGGCAAGTTGTAAGAGTGATTTTACGGCGTGAAACTGATCCATTTGCGCGGAAAATCATGTCGTTTTACTTGAAACTCAGGCACAACGCAATGGCGAGGTCTATTTCAGGTGAAGCATGTGCGTCATACAACGCGTGGCTTTACGCATTTTTGCCGCCGCGAAAAGTCCGAATTATCCCCAAGTCTTTTTTCGGCAGGCGGCTGTTGAAAGTGATGTCACGTGTATTAACGTGACTAACGTGCAATCCCTTAATAAACGAATTCTGCAACGCTCGTATATCGGGATCACGGCTGTCAACGGCCATTGATATTTTCGTTATCATCTGTTGTATACGTGTGATATTTCAATCCATTAATAGATCGTTCATGACATAACATAATAGTATATGTTAAACTTGAAACCGATAGGACACCATTTTCTTGAAAATTGACGGCACACTCAAAATATGATTTTTACATCAAAAATAAATCGCAAGAAGAGGTAATTTTCTGCTCGCGGTCGTGCGTTTCTTTCCAAAATATACGATGAAATAGCGATTAATCAAGGGCACAAAAATATCGCAGATATTTTATTTCTGTATACACAGACTATCCAATGTTACTGGTTTCATTTATAAACTTTTATATTGAAATGGAGTAAGTACTTCCTTAATGAGAATTTGATTGAACTCCATCAACTTCTTCACAGCTTTTTATTTCTGAATATCCAGATATCTTGAACTCAGGATTGACATTATATTGAAGACACTGACGAGGAATATAATTTAGCTGTAATTAACTTTTTAACGTGTTTCCGAATCTTAGTTTATTTAAAATTTGTTTTACCTTTCTTTCTTATTTCTTACATATATATCTTGACATTTGTGTCTAGTAAGAATCCATTTCATATTGATCGAGCAATTAAAATAAAAATAATCAAAATAAAAAAGTTGGAAAATTTTTTTCTCAAGCAGGCCAGAGAGAGAACTCATACAGCAAAGCTAATAAAAATTTGTCATAATTTTTCTGTAAAATTATCACTACAACTTTTCTGTAAAATACATGTCACGTATAGTGTCATCGATTTTTATTCGTTAATCTATCGAGATAAACAGTCTTCTCAAGGCCATTATTAGAGAGAGAACTCATGCAGTAAAAACAAAAAAAAATTTTCATTACTATAACTTTTCTGTAAAATATACGCGTATAATGTCATCGATCTTTGCCCGTTAATCTATCGCGAAACACGGATAGTATCGAGATATGGCGGGCAAATTTGATTCCTCGCGCGGATTTCCATCGATCGTCTCCGTCGGAAAACTCGCGCCTCGTGTCCGTTCCGTGAATACTCGCCGCGCAAGCTTGACGTCGAGTCGGTGGCGTCGGTAGCGGCGACGGCAACGGCGGCAACGACGGCGGCGGCGGCGGTGGCGGCGATAGCATTAACACTGACGTCACAACGCCGCCCCCGTCCGTCATCGACCGTGCGGCGGGATGACGACGTCATGCTCGCCACCAAGGACGACGCTATTTCGGGCGTCATGCATCGCCGTCGTCGACGTCGCCGTCGACGTCGTTACCGCCGCGTTGGAGAAGGTGGTGGTGGTGGCGGCGGTGGCGACGGCGGCGGCGGCGGACGACGCGGCTTCAGTGACGGTCGAACCTTCCTCCACCACGTGGCCTCCGTCAGTTTGCTCTCGCCGTCACCTGTCTTCGCACGCGGCTTCCGCGTTTCCGGTATCCTTGCCCGCCGTACCACAGTACCGGTACCCCGTGTCTCGTTCGATCGCGACGCGAGAGATGCTTCGATCGACCGTGGCAAGGTGAACGCAGAGTTCCGTCGACGGCTCGCCCGAAGGGACTTCTTCCGGTAAGGAAGCCTTGCTGTTCTTTTTTTATTTGCGGTCTAAATCCTTTCAGCTTGAAACGAATTTGCTGTTTTCCATCGGTTTTCTTTTTTCACCCTTGGAGAACCGCGAAAGGTTTTGCCCGAATCATGGGCGTTTTATCACAGCGGTTATTGTGTTGTATTTATAACACAACTAACGAAAAAGTAAAAATGATCAAGTTGTTGCCGTTAATATTAATGATCTCCAATATTAATTAATTAATTGAAATACTAAATATTGGGCAAATTGAAACTCATTACCTTTTGTAAGGAGAACTCATGTATTTTTTAAATATTGATTTTGCCGTGACAAACATGTTGTTTTTCACTTGAAATCTGCTTCGCTATTCATTTAGATAAATGCAAAATTAATTTTACCGCGATCCGCAACTACCGTCGTTACTTTTATTCATGAATTTTTTCATGAGTTCGATATTGATTCTTCAAACTTTTTAATTGCCTTATTTTACATAACTTTAAAATAATTTGATACAAAGTGAAAAGAAGTAAAATAAACATAACGGAACGGACAGGTTTCTCTCGCGAACGGTTTATCGAGGCGTGTAATACCTTGTTTCAATGATATTGACAGTGATCAGAAAATTGTTGATTGATGGCCGGGTATTTCCTCGGGCAGATTTCGTTGGCAGGTAGGTAATCGTCGCGATCCGACACACCTTGCCGTTTTTGTGACTCGGCGAGATACGATATATGCAGCGTGTCGTATCGATCGCGCAGAAGTTGATTCGACAGAACGCGAAGTCGGAGAGGGGTGGTTTAGAAGTTTCTTGCGCTACTTGACGCGTTTTCTGCGTTAAACCGTGACCGGAGATTTCAAGTATTCGTCGCGATTGACAGACATTAAATCGAGACAAACGTTACGTAATTAATGAAGTGTACGTATACATTAGATGTACGCATGTACGTATATGTTGCAAATATGTATATATTGCTTTCTGCGAAACGTGACTCTGCAAAGTAAATGAATTCTAATTACTAAATAATCACAATATTAATTAGAAATTGCATGAATTGCCCTAACAGCTGCATGATGATAAAATTATATAAAAAAATTGCAGTAAGTCCCCATTTACAAGATCCGCTTTTAAATAAATAAAGTGGTTCTTAAATTGAGTTTTCGCTCTCCTCCACTTTTCTTCTTTACAAATTGTAGATTTACTGTTGTTAAATTTTTTACTCTCCTCACTTTCAATCTTTCCGTACATATTTTAATTATCATAGCATTATTTATTAATGCGGTATTACAATTTGCAATTTGTAATTGTCCACTTTAAATATCACATAATTTGATATTTAAAGTGGTTTCTTCAAACAACGAACTTACTCTATAATTAATTGTATGGACATAACATTTTAACAGTTAATTAAGTAATACAATAATTAATTAAATAATATAATAATAGCTAATTTATGTTGAAAATTTAATAAAACGGATCGCTGTGGGGACGGATCACGTGTCACATTGCACACCCCAGCCTCGCCTGACATGTGAAACGTGTCCTGCATTCTGGTGGTTCGTGATTTCCGTGTTTCGCCTCCGCGTTTCGCAATCGCTTCCGGGAAACGGCGTTACGCCGTCGTCGCGACGCGGACGGCGGGCGTCCGGGGAAGCGACGTCGTCGAGATTGCGTCGAGGCACGAGCCTGCTCGCGTAATAGCCGGCGTCTAAATTTAAAGCGGCGCGGCGGCCGAGGCGAACCGCTGCGGGATCGCGAGCGCGCGTGACGCCGCGCGTCGCGACGACGACGACGACGTATAGCGACGACATATCGGGGTAGCAGCGCGTGCCAGGGCGTCGATGACGATGCGTACTCTCGACGCCGCCGATCGCGAGCGTCGCAATCGTGAGTACCGGGATGGCGATTAGTTTGGTGAATAACCGCACTGGCAAAAATTCTCGATCTCATTCTTTACGCGAAAATTGAGAGAAGACAAAGTTGGGAGGGAAATAAAGTGATTTTGTTTTATAAGAGGGCTTGACTTCGAAGCTAGATTTTACCGGTTCTTTGCAGCGTTTCAATGCAATCGGTAATCCTATCTTTTTTAGTCTATTTTCCCCTAATTGTTTCGTACTCTCTTCTGATGCTATATACATATAAAAGCTCTGAGCATAAAATGTTCTGTAATATTTACGCGAAATAAGGATATATTATTTTAGATGTTTATAATATTTTGGTGCCATTAGTCTATTGTTTATGGATGCGACATGTTGAGAATGAAAATAACAATACTAGAGAGATAGCAATCTCGTACATTCGAATTTTCTACTCTCGAAAGAATAATTTAATCCAGGATCTGAGGATAAATCTAGCTCGTGCATTTTGGAGAGAACGGAATACTTTATCTCATAAAAAAGTGAAATTGCAAAATTTCTCAATGTGCTGACTAGTATATATACGCGCGCTGGGTATTTCTGGCGAAGTTTAGCCTCATACTCGAGAATGTGCATTATTGTCATAGCGTTGTCGTATATAGTGGGCGGTGCACTGCGTCAGACTTCTCGTAGCGGCGAACGGGTTTATAGGATACGCAATGAAATTATACAATGTAGTTGCAGAGAGATAGAAGTGCTGGCGAGAAATTTGCAGAATGGAGCGACAAGAAAAACTGGACCGACCGGTGCCAAGTCGAGAAAAATAAAATCCGAAGAAAATCCATCGCTTGTTGAATAAAACGGGAAAATAGCTTACGTGCATTTGATACGGCAGAAATCTTTGCACGTCGTTGCACAAATTTGCATTACAAAGATTTGATTTTACATCGGACAACACACATACTTAATCAGCGGAGAATTAGAGAGTGCAATTCCACGAATACGTTCTAATATATATTTCTATAGAGTCGTTATATATCGGCATGCGATAGCTATATTTTCTTAAATATCTAAAAGGTATTTTCGTCGAGACCAATCATTTTTTGGTGTCGATTATGTATCGATTGTTGAACTTCGATTTAGCATCGGTATATGGAAACTATTCGAAAATTGTAATTCCGAGTGTGTCGCCTACGAACAATTGTCAAGTGGAACAAGTCCGCCAAGTAAACAATCGACCGGACTAATCGTGCCGAATTTGCGCACACGCGACAGGCGTGCGGCATGAGAACCGCTACCAAAATATTGATCTTCCAACGTTTGCAATCCGCCACTAATACTAGCTGCAGACAAAGAGAGACAGAGAGAGAGAGAGAGAGAGAGAGCGAGAGATCCGGCAAGTAATTGTTTCGCCAACCGGCCAACGTCAGTTAAATGTCTCGATACACAGATGTCAACAAATTCGCCCACGTGCTCGAACGTATACCTTTTGTATACCGATACTGATCTCAATATGTTACATAATATCATTCATATCGAACATCATGAATTGCATTCATTTTGTTATACGTGTCTTTTATTCTTATATTATTTTTAATTTATATATGTTGCGCATTAGATTTACATCATAAAGCGTATTGCTTCGTAACGTGTGAACTGTAACAATAATGATTCGCTAACAATGAAGGACTCTCGAAGGAAGAGTGACACGAGAGAATTTTCGCACGTTGACTTTCGACGAGCATTTAACGTGCTGAATTTGCGTGCATTTGAGCGTCGAACAAACGCAACGTGCAATTTCTCTACGAATACAACAGCTGCGCAATCGTCGCGCTATAAACGTAATACCTTTCGCAATACGGAGCGTAATTTTTGCATGATGTCACTGTGCAGTAATGCGCGATGGAGCGCCGTGAGGGACGTCTATATGCGCTACGTGCTGCATCTGTTAGCAGCGGCACCGGCGCGGCGGCGCATCGCGCACGTGCTTCCTCGCGAGCTTTTTTAGCGCGCGGCGCGCACCGGCCGGTGATGACACAGAAATAGTGCATCGGTGAATAACCAGCATGAAGGAAAAACCGCGCCGGCACAAATCGAGTTGGTCGGTCGAACGAGATCCAAAAGATAGCATCGCGAACAGAGAAGGATCCGCGTTTTTCGTCCCGCGTTAATTTCTCGATATAACGGCTAACGGCACGTTGATTCTCCCACGCTTGACGACGCCCGATATATAACCGTCGAAATACAGCGAGATATCAAAGCGCTTGGAAACGAACGAATTTCTATTTTGCGAAAAATACTTTTTTAATACTTTTTTTTGTTTTATATCGATTTTCTCTTTAAGTCACATCGCAGAGCAGTTCTTAATAGCGCCGGCTTTCGCTGAACTTCACTGAACTCGATGGACGTTTATTATCGAGGGTGACCTCTGAGCCGTTAAAGTTCCGAAGTGTGCACCACAGCTTGCGTGCCACCGCCGCCGGAGGAAATGAAGAGCCCGCTTTAAAGCTCGACGTTAGAGTCTAGCAGGCTATTTCTAAGCTTGCGTGGAAACGAGAGAGAATATCGGGATATACATGAGAATGTGTGGTCGACGACGGTGGCACTGACGAAGCGCGCCGTATTGATTCAACGCGGTAATCTGGTTGGCTTTAACGAACGCGCAAATCAAATATTTCCCATACGGTCTGTAGGAGGCTGCGATTTCGACGATGATACCGATGATCGAGTGCGCGATGCGCCGCGCCGCGCCGTGACGTCTCTCCTCGCGCTATCGATCGTCGCCAATAATCCCACGACGATGACGTACCACCTTCATCCGACGACCTACTTCGCGGGCTTTCACTTTTGTCTTCAAATATTTATGTCCTGCTCCACCCGCGATTCTCCCAGCCTCCTGAAATCCTGAATCCATATCCGGATCATCTCTTTTTCTTCAGTCGCAAGAACATCATTTTTGCTCATTTTTTTAATACAATTTAATTAAAATTTGTAATGTGTTGTTAATGCTTCAATATTAATGATTTTTTTATACATCTTGTTTTAGATGCGTTTCAGGCAAACATCTGAAAGAAAAAGTATGCTAATAAAATGAATATTTTTATCAAATAAATAACTATTTTGTTATATATAAATATATTGAAACTCTGCGCGATTATCCATGTTAAAATAGAAATAATTCGGAAAATATACGTATACTTGTAGTAACTGATGTATTCGCGAGATCGTCCTTCAGATCGACAAACTTATCGCGTCGGTAAAAAAAAAAACGCCGATGAGTTATAACGATATTAATAATGATCATATACGTTAATGATACTATAATGATCCCGCGATTACGCGATGCGCCGCGTAAGAATGCAGCCGGACTAATTCCGGCTGGAAGCCGGAGAGAAACGTGAAATGCTTTCGGAAATGTGGCGAACGTCTCGAAAATCTCACCGCGAAGATTAAGGGACAATATTTACGTGCGCGATCTGCAATATTTACGTAACTTGTCGGCGTAATTAAATTATATAATAACTCTGTTGTAACGACAACAAAATGAGTAAAAAGCTGACTTTTTTTCTAATTTATCCATAGTCTTCAGGGTCCTCTTCTCTCTTTCTCGTTTTTCAACATCGTCTTCTGCAATGATTAAGATGAACGATAAATCAATGGCGTCAACGCGCGTCTTGACGGCATATCGGAATTTATTAGTTGGTACCGGCTGGATTTTCCCTCTGTCTCTTTCTTTCTTTCACTCTGATCGACAGTGCTTGAGAGATAACTGTGTCCCGGCATTCCTCGACGAGGTCGCGACGGCGAGGGAGGCCGACGGCTTTTTTGCATTGATATTAAACGGCGTGTCACCTATGCTCCGCGGGCTCGTAGATCAGCTTAATGCGTTCCGCGAGCACAACGAGAGAGGATTTCAATTAAAAGCTGACGCGGATAAACGCGGAGCGACGCGTGACGCAAACATTCTGACACGCGTGCCGCATCCTGCGTCGAACCTGCTAATTGCCGGCCATGCTAATTCGATTCGGTGATTTCTGAATGCATCGGACAGAATAGGCTTTTACAAATTGACATTTGCGAATGCAAGAATAAGATCAGTCTGTGATTTCTAAGATCGAACTTATGTTAGGACGCGGTCTTATAAATCAATGAACTTGCATTACTCTTGCATCAGATTTCTTAATTACTGTAAAAGTGACACAAAAAGTTGTTAGCCTGATATTCCACATTTATAGTTATTTTTTATATTTTATAAATGTATAATATTTTTGAAGATACGTCCTTATAACTAATTAATTTTATTAATGGAGGATAACATTTGGAGAATTTAGAAATCACGCGCAATTCTAAAAATCGCGCGGCATGTTATGATAACGCCGTGTCAGATTCTTCGTGCACTCCAAGGACACTGGGACAACAAATCCTAACTAAACGGTGGCAAAGTTGAAATAACTCTGTTTCGCGTAAAGTAACTTTAGTCATGACTCTGGTATCCTTGGCAGTGATACATAACGCGACGATATTTCTTTTTAAAAGAAATAAGACCGGTAAGCGGAGGGTGATAATCTTTTTACTTGCGAAATATCTTTTCTCGCGTCTAATAAAGTTTATTACATTATGTCAACTCGTATGTTCAAATGTTGTACGCTCAATGAAATAATGAAGAAGAAAAAGGGAACTATATCATACTTGGAAACGTATAAATGCACACAAAGTAAAAAGATTTCAACATCCATATTGAAGATGAGTATGATCTTGTTAGTTGACGCGTCTCGATGGTAAAAAGACATGTCGATAAAGTGCGCGCTCTCGTAAAATAGAAATAAGGGACAACGTAATCGGAAAATTGCGTAAATTCACCTCCGGATGCGCCTCATGCTCCCTTTTTAGTGGCCTCATTCACGTTGCACAGATCTAAATAAGGCAAAAAGGAAAAAGCGTCGGTAAGCGTAGGACGGGGGATGAAACAACCGTGATGAAGCGCCTCGTGCCGTAAGCGGCAGAAACAGCTCAGCCCTTCCGAGCTCTTCTTCATAATATGGAGCGCTTATAATAATTCTGCTAACATTACGTCAACACGCACGAAAGCCGGGAGAGGCTAGCCGGAATCAGGAAGCCGTGCAAGAGCTGGCTTCCTCCACCACCGCCCACGGTCTAACAATTTCATTCACGTCGCCTGTAGAAAATGTAACGCGGAAGAAATTTGCTAATTAAATTCATCGCTCGTTCCCGCTCGCGTTATCGCGTGTAAGAATTTTGGAAGATCGTTTACGTGGAATGTATGCCGTGGACTCTTACAGAAGAAAATTGCGAAGTTGAGAACAATATATATTTATCCGATAAGTTGTACGAACTTAGCATAACAAAAAAAATTTATCGCAATATCTTCAGATAAATGTTCAATTATCGCGTTCAAGTGATACATATGTACGGCAAAGCGAGCGGAAGTATTTCGTTATATGCTCGCGCGCAACGGACGACGACAATGTTAATTAGATGACCTTAGCTTGCGGAATCGGTAGGGCGCGACCAGGGTGACCGTGAACCCATCGCCATATCGCGTGAGGGCCGAGACACGATGAAATATAAGAAGATGAGATGAGATATAAGGGATTTCACGCTCTATAAACACAGCGTATCGTTGCACAAGCCACATGCTAGCTGCAAATATTTCTTTACGCGCGTTTATAGCGTATTCCTTATCAATTCAATCCAAAGTCGGTGGTGCAAAGTATAAAATTCATCTCATCCGTTTTATCTGTTATGCTTTTAATCGTTTTATTTGTCTTCTGATTATCTCGTCACGTGTATTATGATTCATGTCTTTCGTTCCTCGGTTTTTTTTTTATAATAGCTCCCCATCGTCCGATCGTCCACTTTAGGACCACTGACAGCCCTTCGACTCGTCTCGGTGAGCTTCACGCCGTCACGATACGTCACTTGCGCGCTCAATAAAAATAATAGAGGGGCGTGTGGGCCGCGATGATCCCACTGTTGTTGGTATTGTTGGTAACGCAAGTATACACGAAGTCGTCACCGCAAGGAGAGCGAGAGCCGATCGGCTCTCGGGAGTGCGCCCCGACGTGTATCTTCCGCCGCCCCTGCGGCGACCCCGCGGGCCGCCGATCGATGAACGGAACTGCGGCACAACAGTGACGTCATAGACGACGTCGCAGTATGACGTCATTATTGGCCGCGAGGTTGGTCGCGGCGGAAGGAGGCCGCGAAAGGGGGTGGCGGCGGCGGGTGGAGTAGGATAAGTGGAAGCGGGCGCGAGGGAGGCGAAGCAGCTGTGTAAAGCGTCGGATCATAGGAGGGGGGGGGAGGAGGGTGAATATCGGCGGCCGTCGTTTTCTCTGTGTGGTGACGACCCACACTCGGGGGGGATGCGAGTGTGTTGGTGTACGCGTATTTATAACGGGGGCGAGTAAGGCCATCGTTTAAAGTGGATAGCGCGCCGCGATATCGAGCGACTTTTAACAGGTGGACGCGCAGCTGATCACTTTCGCGAGGCTCTCCGTGAATGTTGCTGACGTTAAAATCGGAATTGGAATTTTGCCATCGTGTCGTTGCTTATTTATCGCATTGAAAAGGCAATGCACCGATAACAGAATATAGCTGTGACACGTTTTACGGGGTCTTGTAAATATCTTAATTTTCTTTAAAATCTCTCTTCTTAAATTGTTAATTCCAATATCCGTGCATTAAGCTTCGCTTAAAGATAGAGCTACGGCGGAGTGATGTTAAGATAATGATAAATGCAGCGTACTTTAAAAATATTTTAAGGAAGATATGTTGAGAGATGCCTATTGAATATGTATTTGTTCTAGATGCTCTCGATGCTGGAAGTCTACGATGGATTTCCAGAGATCTCTGAAAAACTTTTGGTCAGTGACATTTTCTAATCCCACCTTTGAGCGCGCGCGCGCGCAATTTTCTTGAAAGAAAAAAAAACGACGTATACAATCGAGAGCCTGCGAAGTCCAAGCGCGAGAATGTATTATCGCCGCTTTAAGACCCGGCATGGCGTTTAAACGTTTACAACTTCCGGGAGTAATTACGCTCTAAGTATAGCTAATAACTGGCGCACGAATCGCTCATTTGCGTTCGTTCGCGAACGCTTGTTCTCGCCTGCGTATTTGTCGCGTGATACGCGATCCTCTGGACGGATAAGAAAAACGCTTTCTAAAAAGCTCCCCTACTTTATTACACTTCTCTAATTACTCTAATTAATATTCACCGTGATTATTCCGAATCCGTCGGAGACTTGGGCAAATTTACGAGCGACATTGAGTCTTAACGTTTATTAAATGCCCGCATTATAATTCCGGCCGGCGGATGAAACCGGCCACCTCTGGGTGAAATCTTTCGTGCGATTTCCTCGGCTCTGCTCCGCAGACGTCTTAATTAGCATGCATCATTAAAGTCTCTGGGGCTTTAACGCCGACCTAGCGCACGCCGTGTTTCCAGACCGGTCGGTGAAAATGATCGGGTTCTTTCACGAGAGATAGAACTTATCATGATCCGTTGTCGTCATTCCGGCTTTCCCTCCTCGGCCGCGAACGAGCGGCAGTGGCGGCACTTAAACCTGCCGCGTGTCCCTCGTGATGCAATGTTTTGTGCCTGTTTAGCAGCTTTAGGTGTAATAAATGTCCAGCCTCTCTGATCGAACGTGGATCCGGCTCCGGCTAGTCGATTTGCGCCAGCGACACACCGCGATCGAATCGATTTCGCGGAATACCTGGCTCGCGCTCCACTTTAAGACGCGACATTTTCCGCCATTCCGATTCATTAATGGACCTCCATTTATCGAAGCGAAGATAGATTTAACCTTCCATCCCCCTTCCATTCCAAGTCCATCAGACCGAAATAACGTGATGCCATGTCGGCGCGCGGAGATTATTCTCGACTAGTTATTTTATTATATAGTAACCTGCCCGCGTCTCGGATCCCGGGGTATCACTGTATGACCTGAAAGCCGAGAAGCGAGCGTGTAAAGAAGAACTGCATTGGAGATTTATTTATATTAATTAATTTTGCTAGCTTTACTTCTCACAACACGTATTATTTTGCCCGTAACATCGGGTATATTACATTTGACGAAAAAAAAGAGTTACATGTTTCAGTTCATATATTTCCCACGTATGCCGTTAAATTGCGTATTTTAAAAGCGGTCTCGCTGTAAAATAAATCATCTCGCACAGTTCATATATATTACATCTCTAAGAAATTCTCTTGACGGATTTCCATATGAATCTCGTGCGGATTCACATTTTTTTACACACGTCCTCTACGTGTCAATTATGGAAATATTTATGTAACCGCGTGCGCTACCGCCGATGAAGCAACAAGGACGAGCGTCCGCATGATTGGGAGAAAGGATGAAGAATCGCGAGAGAGAGATGGGGGAATGTGCCCCGGCGAATTTGGTACAAGTGACGGCAAAGTTGGCCGTTGGCCGATTGCCAGGGCAATCGCTACTATTTGGGTATTCCGCGAGACGATGAGTACTGACGTGTCCTTTGCGACCTGGCTGAAAATGTTCACGGTGAATTGAGCCGGCCCCCGCGGTACAACGGATTCAATTTCACTGTAGCATATTATTTTTCAAGAGAAAATTTTACTATGCTGCCGCACCAACTGCGGACCATCAAGACGCCCAAGTTTAAATGCTATAGTCTTATAGTAAAATTACTATGTCCATAGCATTTAGTGATACGATCATAGAATTATTCTAGCATTGAATGCTATGATCGTAGCATTAAATGCTATGGACATAGTAATTTTACTATAAGACTATAGCATTTAAACTTGGGCGTCTTGATGGTCCGCAGTTGGTGCGGCAACATAGTAAAATTTAACATAAAATTTTCTCCGTGTAAGATTTAGATTATCGTGAAACAAGTAACGTTTCCAATAGGCAGTCCAATAGCTATTGAATAATTTCTACTTGATTCAGAAATATCTCCCGATCTATGTGCTCTCTAAAATTATGTTATTCTCTCCTGATATTTTTGTCATCTATACCGCGAAAATCACCTACGCATCTCACACATCACAGTGATTTCTGAATGAGCGTTTGAAGAACGATTCCCGGATATCTCGATATAAAGCCGCGTAATGTCGCAGGCATTTATCGAATCATCAAGCGGCACAATGTTCTCCAAAACTTGGAGAACACGCTCGATAAATTCTAATTTAAATAATTTTCCCATCATTTATGCTGACAAAAATGAGAAACTCTCCACGGAACGCATTACTTTTTACAAAATTTCTGTAATTAGATATAAAACAATTTTGGAGTTTCTCCAGTTCTGACTTTTCCCGCCCCCTTTTCCTCTGACATCTGTAAAAAAAGTCGCAGATTTAGTTAACGCGAGTTGAATTAATTTGAAAGAGTTTTGTCACACGCGACTGTCGCGCTGAAGTCTACAAATCTTCGCCGTGCTTCGGAAAGGAGCCAATAAATTTCGGGGGCCGTATGGTGTGGCGATAAGGGCACGTGCTAGCCAGGATCGCGGAGACGTCCGTCATTCGGTTCTCGTGCTGGAAATCCGTCTCGCGGCGCCGCGGCGCGGCGCGGCGACGCGAGGGAGAGGCACGAATTGGCTTTACGAGCCCGGCGGCCTTGGAGGCCTCGTGGCCCCAACAACGGGATACCGATACGTCGCCCCGCGCGCGAGACTCGGTCACACACAGTCGTTCGGTATGCGGACCTCGATCTTAAGGCTAAATCACTCGCTGTCGCACGCTACGCCGCTCGTGTACGAACGAACCATCGGGGAACTCCCCGATCGCGAAGATCGTGGCTTGCGAGTGAATCCATGCTTCACCGAAAATCCGCTCCGGTCGGCTTCCGCTGCAACTTCCGCCAGCTATGAACTGGATAAAGTGCAGCGATGCTACTTGCAACGCCGAATGATATATACGCGGTTGTATCTTTTGTAGATGTATAGTTGCTGGGATTGTATGCAATAAAACGTTCTTGAGTAGGCCGTTTACCGCAAAATTTATTCGCGAAGTTTATTCGGACCTTCATCATTCTATTGTACTTGCCTTTCAGTATTTATCTTTTATAGGAGAGTTTTTGATTACAAGTGATTATCTATATTTCAGGTAGCAGGATGACGTCTAAAGACGTCTTGATGACGTATTATTGACGTTAGAGACGTCATTAATACGGAATTAATATGTCATTTGACGTCACTCTGCTACCTGGAAATATAGATAATCACTTGTAATCAAAAACTCTCTTTGATAGGTATAACTCTAATTGATAGGTATTAATGGGTGGATGAAATTAATGATTTGATAGCGCTTGGAATTACCGCTAATATTGTCATCTTAATGTCTAATAATATTTACATATTCTACGAAATTAGTGGATATAAATTCTAAGTCAGCTTGATAACTCTAATTTCACATTTAATACTTTTGTTATAATTTTATGTGACCCGTCGCATTTGCTGTCGTAAATTATGTTATAACGTTTACGCATTTAGCATATTTATTATAAAATAAATAATTATCAATGCCGCGCGAGCTTCGATGACATCGTCAAAATCGAAAAAAGTATTACGAAGTGTTTGTCGAGAATCAATTAGATCGAAAATAAACCTGGTTTAGCACGCGAAAAAAACGTTTTTTGGGAAAATCGGTCGTGGTAAATTTTGGTAAATTATTTAGGTCGCTTTTTCGCGACCTGGACATGTATTGTCAAGTGGACTTTTCGGAATCGATTCCGATCGGAATTGTTTAATTACTTCCTAGATTTCTATCGTGTTTTCTATAGAGAAAACGGAATAATTCCGAATTCGGAATCCATTCCGAAAAGTTCCATAATAGAGGTGCCCCGGTGTCTTTTTCTGTCTGTCGATTACCCGGTTTCGGGGTCACGGAACCTGCAGTTCCGTTTCCAATCACGATATGGATGTCGCGTATTGCATGGTTGCCCCCCGGCGCATACCAAACCGAAGAGATTCTATCCGCCGCGTATATCGCATCGACACGCACGCACGCACGCCCGCGTGCATGCATATGTTTGCGCGATCCAACTCTCCAACTCCTGACTCTTCCTTTTTACCGTTCGCTCCTTTTTCCGTCTACCTCTCCCTATCTTTTACTTACTCCCGGGCCGACCACACATTAGTTTAGCTTCTTTTTTTTAATCCTCGACCTGTTTGCGTCTTACTTTCTCCGTCGCGTCTTTTTCTTCTTCTTAATATTATGCGCTGTTTATCGCGCTCTTTATCCCCCTTTTGGATTCTTTTCTCACAATTCTCCGCTACTGATATTCTCCACGTACAGACGAGAAAAAAGAAAAAAAGGAAAAGGCAGAATGGTAAACAGACTAGAGAGAAGAAAAATCGGAAATAAACACAAAAAATACGAAAAATCTTTTAATCTTGATTTCTTCAAATTTTGTTTTCTAGATCATCTTTTTCTTTTCTTCTTTTTTATTCTACCTTTCTCTCTTTTTCGGTGTCGAGTGTTTTAACTGACTAATTGTAAGAGACAGCGCGACGTAGTGAAATTTCAAGGAGAAATCGAAATCGATAGTAGATCGACCCCGAAAGCGGTAAGTCCGTCGGCCCCGGAGTTTCCAGCCTGCGGCTTCACTTCCTTCCTCGTCGCTCAGATGTGATCTATGAACCGCCGTGACCCGTGGCTCCTCTCGACAGCCCTCTCATCGCGAGTTCCTCCGACATCCGGACCACAGCTCATTGCTCAGATCTCTCGCTCTGCCTTGTGGCAACGGTTATTAATCATATCGGTTATCTCGTTGTCCGTGGAAATAGACAGCGTACCTATCTTATCGCATTCCATTCGGAACGTATATACTCGGATTTTGCGGGCGTCTGAAACGCGCAAGAGAATAGCGGAGCGCAATAGCGACACATTTATCGAGATAATTGATTATCCGCAACTATATTAATAGACACAATATTGCGTATAAATGTAATATGTGGTGTATGTAATATTCTAGTGCGGGTAGCGCGCGCCGATTCCATGCCTAGTTTGGATTTTTACACTTTCACCACTCGACAAGCGCGGACCAAGCGCGCGTAGGAAAGAGCGCGCGGAGTAAAAGACCGGCTCCGTCAATGCTGCGCGATATGAAGAGCACTTCTTAACAATCGCGGTGGTCCGGCGCGGCGACTCGCGCGTAATCTCGCACATGGCGAGCGCGCGCGCGCGCGCGCGCTCTCGGTGCTTTCGTTGCCGCCGCTCGCTCATCTATGGAGACGCCGCAGAGTCGATTCTCTTGACAGACATCGACAGGGCCCCGTTGTATGTCTCAATTTACTAGCGGATCGCGCCGCTAATTAATGGCGCTCATCGAGCGCGCGGCGGGGCTTGCGCAAGTGCGCGAGCCTCTTCTCTTCGACAGATGCGCGGCACCTCGGGAGAGTGCCCGCGACTTTGACAGCTGCGCTCCGTAATTCGCGCTGATTCGAATGCGCCGCCGATATAAATGGCGGCCCATAAATCGCGCGTATTACCGCCGCTCTCATAATCGAGACTCCTCGTGTGTATTTGGAGAAATCTAAATCAGTCCCGGGACGTCTTCCTCATCTCGCGTATCATCGCGCGTCCCGCGCGGCAAATGAGCTCGTTGAGAGCCGAACCTGCCAGCTGTTCCTTGGCTTGCATGCGCGCGCGCGAGACTGATTCCTCATGGGTGCCTGATTAATGAGACCAATAACTCACGCGGTCTCACGCGTGAGTATTCTGACGGAGACCTGCAGCGCGGGACTGTAACTCGATATCGCTTTCTCTGCTTTGTGTCGTTTAATTAGCTGAAGTACCTCCCGGAAGAGCGAAAGAAAGAGAGACGGAGAGAAGGAGACATGCCGTTGACAAACGGAAATTTCTCTCGAAGAGCTTTACTTGTCAATAACTTTTCCTTAATGATTCGTCGTGAGAAGAATTGTTGCTTGATTACTGAATATTAAGTACGCCTTCCGTTTTGTAGCTGTAAGAAATAATCTTTGACGTTTTAATCCTTCGAGAACAAGAATTTCACTCTTCCGAGAACTTTTACTTTGTAATTAATAACTGTTTATTGAGAAAATTTCGTTTGTCCACATCATTTTCGCTACTTTGTACTGTTTGGATAATCCAAGGCAATTTAGTCATAATTGATTTTAATTGATTAGCTGTTAGCGAAATCGTCAGCTGAGAAATTTAGAGTTATAAATGTAAAGAGTTTCACGCAACATCAGTATTGAAATTATAGTATTAAACGTGTTATTATTGTTAAATACAGTTGGAGTAAACGTATAAAGTTAATTAGAAATTGTAAATTAAATATATCTTCCTATTAAAGTCAAGTTGAAGTGAGGAAGGAGTAGGTGGGAAGAAGATTAGGGCTAGTCAGAAAAATCGATAAGAAAGCGGAAAGAGGAGAAACCTGAAAGTATGAATATCAGATGGTTTAAAGTTCTAAGTATTCAGCACAAAGTTATTAGGAAAAAGACGCTGTAACGTTGGACAATTATAATTAAACAATTTATAATTATATAAAGTAAATTTTTGTTTTTCTATATTCGACAATATCTATTATCCGAAATCTGAGCAAATCGCCGAGCTCGTTTAGACTAAACGCTTTCCCTGTAAATTCACTCACTCACTGGCGCTTCGATTGTCCCCGCCGATTCCGAGAATCGCATTGAGATTGTTATCACCGAGCGTTCGCATCATTAACCGTATCTTGTTGAGCCTCGCCATACTTCGGTCACTTCGTCGAATCGATTTTTATCGGCGAACGGTGCAAGGACGATCGCCACGGACGATTACCGAATATCTGTATCATTCGCTCCGCCACACCGTGTCCTTCACCTTCACCCATTTCGCGCTACGTTTCACCTATCCTGCGACGACCCACTGCTAACTACACCATCGATTTTCGTCGTCGTTACCTCGTAACCCGGCGCAAGGACGCGATTCTATGACTTCACCGTTTCGGTAAGCGGCGGCTTAAAGAGGAGCGCTTACTCGCCTATGATGCTAATCAGCATAAATTCTTTTCCGCGATGCAAATAATTTTGTTGAATAGATATTTTACGTGGTGGCTGAGAGCGAGCAAGAGGTGCAGGATGAGGACGGAAAAAAGGTGTTAAAAAATATCCGTTTAATTTGAACAGCTTTAACGGAAGATTGATGAAGATAAAGTGATAAAACGTTACAAAGACTGCAAAAATATTGAGTATAAATTTCCTATCAATTATTTGGCGATAGAAGCACTTACACTTTTGCATTTGCATTTATGAATCATTAATAATATTAAAAACTGTACAAGCATGGTAAAAAAAATGATGCGAACGTACGCGTGATTTATATGAAGCCAGTATTAATGAACACGCGTGTTCAATGTAATTAATATCCGACGTATACGTCGTGAACTGTTGACAAATCTTTTTTTCTGCAATAAATTTACTTCCGAACTGCGCGATTACGAATTCAGAAAAACGTCGCAATCCAGCATAAATTTTTCCGTCGTGTGTGCCGGCCATACGATTTGTGCGTTAATTGATATCGTGCTTTTCATGTCGCCGAGACACACGATCGGGGGGGAAAAAAACTGTTGCGAATAGAGTTATACATGCTGATTAATATTTCTCGACAAGACTCCTGTCCGCGTCCGTGTAATAAAACGCGCTTCCGCATGTGTCTTATCTATCGATATCGTAAACAAATCGCGCGTATCGGCCTCTTTCTATCGAGAATTTCCGGCAACTTTCGCGTAACGACGGCGGCGACGACGCCGACGGGACGTCGCGCAAGAACAACCAGGAACACGGAAACGCCTGCAGGCACATTCGCATTTGATAACTTTATATATAGTTTCCGAAAGATTCGAGTGTGACGAATTCACACGCGGACCCGCTGCACATATTTATAGATCTTGCACATTTTTATAAATATTAATGAAGTTGAGCATCGTCGCGCGCGCGCGCGATAGCAGTGCCGCGCGTCCACGCGCGCGTTTCGAAACACGACGACACTAATTAGCATTTTCAAAATCCTTCCTCGAATCGAGTCGTTTGTTACGTTACGGCCAGTATTAATTTATGGGACAAAAATCCGCGCGTCCATCCAGGATCGGCGCGCGCTCAGATGTTTACGCAATCTCCCGAAAGAAAGCTGCCTTTTTGGAAAAGAGACACCTCTCCGCAGAAAATGCATAATGCATGAGAAATAGCGGGAAATAAAATTGCATGCATCGCATCGTAAATCTCGTTCAAATCTTGTTCTTAAAAAACACATAATGACTATATTTGGGCAACTATATCAATAAATTTGATAGCTCTTAGACGATTAACTTCGCGCGCAGCGGGTTGCTCGCTAGCTCGTACACTCGCCTGCAGTGCGGCAGCGCTCTGAAAACTTGAAAAGCAGACCAGCCGCGCGCGGCCGCCCGTGGTCGGCCGGCTTCTCGTCCTCCTCGTCTAAATGCGAACGTTAGCAATTACAGCTAACGCCGTAACCGGTTCTGACTTTGCCCACTGCGCTCCATTGACTCCGAGCTGAATTTCCGTTTCGGCTTTCCATTACGCATGCCATCGACCCCTGCCGCGAGATCGGACCGCCGCGACGCGACGTCCTTTCCGCGGAAGCGATTCCGGGGGTATTTAATTGCCCGGGTATTGTTTGCACATCGACGTTGAAGAAGCGCGGAAGCGGCGATAATTGCCACGCGATTGATCGATCGCGCGAACGTGTGTTGCTTGATAATTAGCGATTATTTACTATCGTTTTATCTCGCCTATGTATCTCGTTTACCGTTCATTTAATTTAATTTATGTTTACGTTGTTGCTGTAATCTTTCCTGCATTAAAAAAAAAGTTTACCTATATAGTATTGTGTAAATTCCACATGTAGATATGATATCATTATATACATCTTGTAATCGAGTCATTAGTAGTATTTTGCATTGTTTATAATAATAATTACCATATTACGTATGTACAATACAAAAATGTTAACATTTCTTTGAAGCACCCATATATTTTACAGATATGTATCTTTCTCTTGTAAATGCATTAATATATATTTTTAACGTGACACGGAATTTTCTCCGACAAAGTTTTATTGATATGGAAATCTTTTACGAGTTTTATATCAGTGGAAATGGAATGGAATTTAATTTATTTACTGCAACACCGCATATTAAGCAATCGTCATGTGTCATTTGCATAGATATATTATCTCGTGTGTGACAAGAATAGCTCAGGTCTATATCACACTCTGTGTATGCCTTACTTACGAAAGAGCAATTATACAAATACCCACTTATGACATAAAGATTCTGGCGCCAAAAAAATTATTATCGCGCGAGATATGCTAATCGCCATAGCATTATCAGATGCATATCGAGAGACCACGTAAACGCGCGAATCGCGTCACAAAGCGGCTTATAGCCTGACTAACGGCGAGGACGTGTTAATCGGCTCGAGATCGCGCGCGGATTTAATGCGCGAAGGGCGTCGTGCTATTCCAAAAATCCGATAGGTATAATGGGGCGCCGGCTTCATGGAGGAAAAGTGCGGCGCGGGACGGGATGAAAAGTCGCGATCTCTCACGCCCGCGAGCGTGCACGCGTGCCCCGCGGATTTCGCAATAATTGCAGGCCGTGGCTGTGCGCCGTGCCGCGCGAATACAATGTTGCGTGGCGATGCACAGAGCGGGCACCTTTTATCGCGTTGCACCTATCGCGGTGCCTGTTGCGCTCGCATTGCGCTCGTGTCGGAGGGGTCCCCCTCGTGATCGGACGCCCTACCTGCATTCTGACGGGTGATTGTCTTCGCGCGCATGCATTACGACAGGCCAGAGATTGTAGGAGCGACGCTTTTGTCTAGTTCTTCACGTGTGTGTTTGCGTGCGCGCGCGCGCATGTGCACGTGTGTGAGAGCGCGATCGTACGTTGCTATGCTTTAGAAAGTTCAATCGTCGATCAGGAGGATTCGTCCGCCGATAGCTGCAAGTTCGGAGAAATCGATTCGGCCCTTGTTCATAGGTCATAGAAAATAACCGACTGCAACGCTCGACATTTAATGTAAATCTCTTTATTGAATCTATATTTAAACCGTCTAGCGTCTCTTGGTATCTCGTAATATTTATCTGGAATCTCCAGATCTTTGTTCCTCAAGATATACCTAATGTGTAATTGGAATATCGTCATGGATGGAATTTGTCTTGCATATAATAATTTCATGTAATTTATTTATCTTCATCAAATCTTTCTTTTTCTTTTATATTTTTGATTTATCAAGATTTTAGATTGAGATGACTAGTTAGTTGGAATAATTATCCGTACTAATTGTAAGTACTCGTGTATAAACTCAGTGATTTCTCACGGATCGTTGCTTACGGATATCTCTACACATGATCAAAGTGTATTTCCTACACGTGGGAGAGCACGATAAGGTCTCGAGCGTTAATATTGAGCGGTGATAAACGATATAATGAAACGCAACGAGAGAGTAAGTCGGTGACCAACCCGAGTATTACGGTAGCGCTGTACCGTTACCGATATAAATTAGCATCGCTACATGTTTATTCTTTCTTGTGCGTCTAATTACGCGTAGTGCGCAACACACGGGACGGTCCAGCGTTCTGAGCGTTCGTATATATCAGCTTGGCGCGCGCGCGCGCGTTGCACGCACGTGCGCCGATTATGCAATGTTCACGCCCGCGACAGCGACTTGTGCCTCTCTCATGAACGCGAGTGCTCCGTTACTCGACGAAACGCAAGTGTCCCTTTTTTGATTACAAGGATAACAAAAGTTGAGTCTAAATTTAACTTTCGAATTTTCAACGCATCCAAATATATGATAAATAATAAATATGATTGATAAATAATTTTTTTTCTAAATTTATCTGATTATTGTGAGGAAGTAAAATTGAGAATTCTACATGCTGTGGTCAGGTTGTAGAGCATTGATAATTGTCACGAAAAACACAGGTAACATAGGTAATTTTCGAGAATATTTTAATGTTTTATATTTACTTTTCGAGAATATTTTATGTGAGAATTCACACGTGGAAGACAATAAGAATCTGTTATTATTGTATTCTTACAAAATGTATGTTGGATTTTGTTTGACATCTATAGCGTCGCAGTTACATACGTTCGCATTGCGACCGTGTCAGACTGTCAGTAGAGAATGCACGTCGCGATCAGACGTCTCGCCTGCGCGTGCTAACAGGCGATTGTCTCTCGAGCATCACACCGGGATACATCCCAGCGTGATATGCCCCCCAGGCTACCGTAGCTCCCACATTCCCGAACATGTTCGATTCATTATCGAGCCTACCGCTTGTTATTTCGTTGGACTCTGGACACTTGTATTCTAAATACTTGAAATTACTGGCAATTGAGTATCATACATTCTGAACGTCAAAATATCTTAACACGATTTAAGCACGAGCATTCTTCGGCAGAATCTTTTTTTTTTTTTTTCAGAGTTCTAAGTAGATCTTGCATGTCTAAAACTACCGGGCAATGCATCTAATTCTTCGATACGCAGATATATTTCAATGCATTGATCAAACTTTCGCGCGCAAACGGAGCGGCTAACGCTTGAAATATCTGCGTTTCGGTAATAATTACCCACGCTCCGCAATCTGGCCGCGACGCAGCCCTTATCGCGACGTTATCCTGTCGCACTCTTGATAAGGGAGAAGGGGGATCTTTGGAAGGATTAACTGCATTCTCTGACGGACGATTATCTTCGGAGGCGCGCCAGGACCGTGCCACGTGCGTCAACACGCTATACGATCGTATCCTACCGGTGTGTTTCTCATTGCCCGTATACATCGCGATATGTACACACCTATACATATACGTGAATGGCATCTTGCATCCTGTGATCGACGCCCCCTGTAATTACTCCCTCGTAGCGATTTAAACGTATCATTAGTACGTGAGTTATGTGAACAAACATGAGGCCGCGAACGTTTAATACTCGTTGATTAAGCCGAATCGATCGCGGATTTTTCTATTTACGGCGAACACGGAAATTTTTTCATCTTGATTGAGATTGAGTGACGATCACTCCATTGATTTGTACGCGGTTTGTTGATCGATTAGATTAGTGACAGTTAGAATGCACTGACTGACTATGTTATACTTTTGATTACAAAATAAATATAAATATTAGTAATATTATTATATTACTTGTAGCTCAAACAACGCTATGCGAAACTGAAAAAGTAACGAAACTTCACGTTAAACGAAACGAAATGTTTTTACGCGTTGAGGTTTATTGATCTCTTTCGATAATGGTTACGCTGATCAGATATAAAAGCGAAAGTTTAATTTTATTTATTGGTTCTCTGTTCTTCTTCGATTTCACGTATGTTAATCATTATATTGCGTACGTAATCGTTATATTCCGGTATTCGCCTACGCGTCCGCAAGAGAGGAGAATACGGGAAAGAGAACGGACAATGAATGACATAACACGATTGCGTGCGAAGGAACAAGAGGCTTCGGCTCGAAAATTAATCACTCACATAAATTGGAAACTCACGCGGGCGCTTCCTCGGAGGCGATATTCCGATTTCGAAAGCCGCGAAGTCGCCTGGCCGCGGGACTTAACGATATTACTCATTGTCGAATCATCCGGTTAAGATTAACAAGGAAGCAAAGCGCGCACACAGAAACTTTCGAGCGGCGGCGGTTTGGTTTGGTCGCGGATTGCCGCCGGCCCCTTATGAATTCACCGAAAGCACGAGCGAGCGAGAAACAAGCGGCGATTATCGAACCCATACGGGAGAAACGGAGGAATGCGCAAAAAACCGTTCGAGGAAAGTTACGTGCTTTGCCGGATTATTAAGCGGAGGGGTATACATTAAGGAGAAAATGACAGGGGGAGCGAGTTAAGAGAGGATCGATCGCCACGATTTGTTAAGAGCGCGCTAATTGTCGAGAGAAAAAGCAATTTTACTGGCTGGGTTCAAACTAGATTGGGGAACTGTTGCCGAAAGATGAAAGTCCGACGCACGTGGAGCGGCGTTAAGCAACAGAAATCGTAAAAAGTGAAAATTTGAGGATACGAATGCCTAAAGATATATTGTCTTGTCGTAATCCGATAATCAGAGAAAGTCGAAATTCGGGAATGTCTAATTTCTCTCTCTTAACCATTTTTCGTAAATACAATATGCTAGAAATGTTATTGTCATCTTTCTGTCACGTTAGAATCCTCACTTGTTTCCCGATTTCCTTAAAGTTACCTATTAATGTAAATTGTAGCTATTTTAGCACGATCAATTGTATCGCCGGCAGTAAATTTTTTTCTCAAGATCAATATATATTGTGCAATAAAGTTGCTTTTAAACTCGCCTAGAAGTCTAACAAAATCGATAATGCATATAGTTGTTCTTTGCACTTTACGCATATGCGTGACTATTTACGTACGGTAGAAGTAAAGCGCAGAAAAAGAAGCGAGAAGGTGAAATAAGTCATGAGAAATGATCTATCATGTAATTGTCTCACGGAAGATAGAAAAGGAATACACGCTTCAGCGTATTAACGTATCGTTTATCGATAAACTGATATTACCTTCAGTTTTATTAAATAAGCATCGATGTTGCAATGTCGAAAGGACAATTGGTTTATATTGTTTATAACGGAATATCGATTAGCGCCGATGGTCATTCCTATCTTTAGTTATTTGTGTAACAAGTGTCGTAAGATGAAAATTCCCGGGTGCGATTACCGCACTCGCCTTCGGCTCGTGCGTAAACTCCGCACCCGGGAATTTTCATCTTTACACACGACTTACACTCCCTATTTTATATGGCAAGTGCCTGGAAAGTGGTCTATCACGCACGCGTAGCGTGCGTAATGGGGCACTTTCCATGCACGTGTTGCATAAATCTCTTTTTTCTCTATCTGGTTATTTTCTTGTCTAAGGACAATATTTTAAACGCATTAGTAAACGATTAGTAAAGTAGCATACGTGTTCAAGATATCGTCACGTTAATTATAATAATTATAAATAGTTAAAGTGTTCTACGAGCTTTGTTAAGTGATTAAAGTGTATTGTGAGTTACTCGGAGTTGTGCTACACGAACGTACACGTTTACGAGTGATTCCTCGCCACAGGCGGTATAGAAAGCTGGATGGGATTAGGGTACCTGTTACGATATCCGCGAGTACATCTACCTGTTCGTTCGTCCGTTGACTTCCGCCACGAATTCGCCCACGTTACATCTCGCGCTGTGCTAAGAAGAGCCGGCTCGATCGCGGAACGAGATTGGCCAATGTAAACTCTTCCGAATGAGGCGATGGATAATAAGTACATACTTACGTGTTGCATACAACATACTACGGTAAAAAAGTTTCATTCCATTGCGTTAGTACTTTAAATCGTTTAAAGTTGGATGTCAATTAAAAAGTAGAAACTGGAAAATATTAGCAATGCCATATTCTGGGTAAGTAATAAAATTATTAAACAGATACAAAGATATGTGTATTTGCTTTCATTTATTTTATTCGAGCTTATTTTCGCTGAAAATTTTAGATTAATGAATTAAATGTTTACTGAAAAAATTATTAGCGCGAACAGTAGACTTGTACAATAATTAATCTTGCGTTGCTTGACCATGCCCGCGTTTACCGAACCGCTTTAAAGAGTGGAAGCTCATTGCCAATCCGTATTTGATTCGACAAGTATAGATGGCCTAATAGGGCCAGTCGGCACGATACGAGATCTACAGATGGACGAGACGAAACATGACCGCAGGAAAGAACGTCGTTACACGTGCACCTTACTTGAACCGATCCCCCCTGTATCTGATCGTCCGAGATTGGTAAGCCGGTAGCATCGATCACCGCTCGATTAAGCGATCAGAGATCGATTAGACGATCCGGTTTTTGTCGTACCCTTATCGAGAGATTGAAATCGCGGCCGCGTTTTTATGAAATCGTTTTACTGTAATTTATTTCTTTGTCCCTATATATCTTTAAATTCCTTATAAATATCGAGATAATATCTGAGATAGTATCTGTATTATTAATAATTAATGTCTTTAGTAACATAATAATAGTATTTCACTTCTAGTTCAAGATTTATATTTATTGCGGCATAATTATATATTTTATTCAATTTTTTATATCTAATTATTTTTTATATTACTTTCGCTGAAAGTACACATGGTAATATATACCTATGCTCACAGAAAAAAAGTGAATAGAATTAGTAACTAACTTTGTACAAATTTCCGCTGTTCTTTAATCCATGTGTGCTTAATGCACGCGGCCACCTGTAACCCACGCGCCGTAAGGCAAAGTGTTAATCGGCTTTATGAGAAACTTTCATAAACTTTCATAAAAGCATCAATACGTGCTAATGATAATATGAATATACCATTGTAAATATCACATTTAGTCAGCGAGTTTGACGTTTGAATATTCAGGAGTGTTTCCCGTGTAGCGGAACCGAACGGACCCCGCGAGTGCATAAAACCGATCTCGACTTTCATCCGAGAGAGCTAATCGGCCGAAGCCATCAAACGTTAAACCGGCCGATCATCCGCGGCATCGCGTTGCACGTCGATACCCCTCGACGATGTGGGAAATCCCGATGCGATTTTTCGCTGGCCCGGCGCGTAAACTTTGGCCCACGGCGACCCTATTAGCCGGTGGTTATCTTTTCCCATGATGTCTCGCGCGTAGACGACGACGACGGTGACCCCGGCTGTGAAGTCCTTTCTCCTCGAGCGCGATTCGCGCAGCATCCAAGACGCTGCGCTCCGTTCTCCGCGGCCTCCGTCAGGCGCCGAGGCACGTACATTCGCACGTGTGTTCCAAGTACGTGTGTGTACATTACCCCGTACCGGCTTCTTACGCGCGCGAATCCGTCTTGACGCGGTAGCGGAGGTAGTTCCTTTGTTAGTAGTTCCTCGCCGCTCGTTAACTATGCAACACGGAAAGCGCGTCGACTCCACACGCACTTTGTTAGATTCCAAATTGCACACGACGTGCCTCTCTCTCTCTTTCTTTCTCTTTGCTAGCGGTATTTACCGCTACTCGGATAGTCTGCAAATTTCCCATTTAGGACGTAGCGTTCCCGTATTATTGCCGGAGCACGCGGCGATTGTAGTAAACGGTCGAAGAGGCACGTTGCTCTCCTGACTCAAGAGAGCTATCTCGATGTTTCATTATTTTGAAATACTCGAGATTCCGTAGATTACGAAACTGCATGTCTCTGTCTTTTCTGATCCGATCGAGCGCGCATACTCTTAAGATTATATATTCGGAATTTGTTAAATTAATGAAACACGATAATGCATGTAACGAAATATTAAATGGCGCAGTTAACAAGAGTTGTTTAAGTTGTTTTATTATCGGCGGTACTAACTGTGGGAGCCGGTCGGTCATATCGCCGGATATTTTATCCAGCGATGCTTAACGAGGGGCAGAATCGTTTTTAATGAGCGCTCCATTCACGGATTCCTCTCGCGGATAGCGTACTTGAGTAATCGTAAATAATAACAGCGTGCCGGGAATAGTCGGAACTTGAGTGCCCGAATGCGCTCCGCTCGCTCGAAATTCCGCGAATACCCGACCTTTCCTACGGCTATACAGAGTATACGCGAGAAATATCGGGAATACCGTCGTTTTTTACGGGGGATAATATACCGTGAATAATTACGTCCAACGCGCGTCTTGACTACGCCATTGGTCACCGTCGCGACATCCGCGATGCGTCGCGATTACGCTCGCATGCCTCGGTATCGCGTTGATAGGCGAGAGCGATAGGCATCTCTTCCCTTCGCGCGGCGCGGCGACCCTTTTTCGCGACTACGCTAGGTGCTCGCTCGAATCCATCAACTGCCGACGACGTGCATCGCGACGCGCGGGTGTGATGCACGCCGGCGATGCAGTCGTGTAACAGATCGCTCGGTATAATTGATGGAGCGCGATCCGGAACTCCGCGGTCGCCGTCGTGATAAACGTTCGCGCGCGCGTGTGTTACCGGAAAACGCGCGAGACTGCGCGTCTTCTATTCGAGATTCCGTGCCGTTGCCCGAGTGATGGATAAGCATGAATATTACTATGTGCACCGTGAGGAAAAAGACGTTAATGATCTCTTACCGTGCGTACGACGCAATGAAGAATAAACACCGCGCTTCTCGGCCAGAATTTGAATTTGACGAGAAAATTGTGTGAGTGTGTGTGGCAATATTATTAATTCTTTAAAAGTTACGTAATTCACCGCGTCTGTTTTGCTCGAAGTTTGGAATCCACGGAACGTCGGAAACTTTCTCAAGTTTGAGACACAACAAGTCGTACTTTCATAACACGTGTCTAAGGACATATGGGAGTAATCTCGGGAAAAATTATTTACAAATCTGCCGCGGGACATGTCGGAGGACGTCGGAGTAAAAATTCGTTCTCTCGTCAGTTTCGATGAAAGTATATATACACGTTGTCTGCCTGGTGTCTCTCACGATACTCCTCATCTTCCTGCTGAGAGTGAGAGGATGAGCAACCGGTATCACGTGTGTGTTGCACGACGGGGAAAGGAGGACCGGTACCGACGAAAACATGCATATATATATACACACACATGTTGGTAGTACAGCCTTTTCTGACGTAACGTCACGGCTTTTCGATTTCGAGTCGACAGTTTTAATAGTTACAACCTGTCGTCTTTTATAACGGAGACAGGCTGTCCTTGAATATCGTAATTGAGTTTCTTTTAGAAATAAATCGTTATCGCGCGCACGTTCGCGAAATTGATTGACTAGCGACGTTGCATAAATTTTCGATTATGAATCAGCTCATTATATATTATTTATATCATGCAGATCACCTTGCTATCACGATTTGACTCGTAATATTCTGCATTAACTTGGAGATATTCGTAAGATTTCGAAAAGATTTCATTGAATCATCCGACAGAAAACCGAAAGTTTCAAAAATTTCGCCAAAGTATTTACATGCCTATCGTATTTATCACGTTTGCTTTGTATTCTCCGCAACAATACGATTACGGAGCTCGTTTCTTCAATCCTGTCAAGTTTAGAATTAATTCGCTGGCCATATGGCTGCGCGAGAAACGAGAGGATTAATCGAGAGTGGCGCAAAGGTGTAATCGCCGCGAACTGGCCGGATCACTTTCCGTCTGGCGCAACGAGAGGATCATTCGCTCGGCCGCGAGAGACGATCCGATCGCGGAAAGGAGCGCGCATCCTGCGAAACGCACACGAATGGTTATGCAAGACGTTCGGCGCGAGGCAGGTTCGACCGGTCTTAATTGCGATCGAGCCGCCTGGCGACTTCGAAACTAGTCGGTTCGGCCGCCCGGTTTTGCGGTTCTGAAGGCAAAAGAGTCACGAACGAGGAGCGCTGAAGGGGGGAGGGAGGCGAATTTTAATTAATTATCTAACTCCGGCACATGTTCACGCGAGCTACCGGTATTCGCAAACGAAAAATTCTGGTCGTATGTTGATATACTTAGTAGTGAATATTGGAATCGAAAGAAATATCTGGTCGCGACTGATATGAGATATATATACCTGTTATAAAATTCGAAGAAATTTGGATTAGAAAAATATAAAAACAAAAGTCCGGATCAGTTAAATTGTTAAATTATTAAAATTATATGTAAATTTGTATACTATAACATGTTGATGTAATTTTGAGTTATTCCACATGTCAAAGAGTGCTATGACATTTATAGAGTAATTTATAGAGTAATTCGAAAGTCTCAATCACGTTTCGAAGAAATTTGGATTTGAAAAATATAAAAACAAATCCGGATCAGTTAAGTTATTAAAATTATATGCAAATTTGTATATAACATGTTGTAATTTTGAGTTAATCCACATGTCAAAGAGTGCTATGGCATTTATAGAGTAATTTGAAAGTCTCAATCACATTTCAGATCATAAATATTATTTTCTCTTACCCTTGTAATGTAAATCGCCAGTAAAACGCGGAAAATTACTCGCCGGCAGGAAGCCGTTAACGAAGCTCTAATCACCTTTTTATTACACATGAAGAACTAATAAATATTATTATAGTTATCATTTACCGCGGTACTAATTTTACTTAATTGCATATGACGCGAATTTTCATTGCGCATCTTTTATCGGTTCGGGGGTCGAGCTCTCTTTCCGCGACCTTTCTGGTTAATTGCAGACTCTCTCGTTGCACAAAACGCTCAGCTGCATTGTACATAATTGCTTCTTGCTCGACAGATTGTACAGCGACGAAAAAATTCATGTGTAACGAGACACGGTAAACGGTTATAAATGTCCCTGTGTTTTCGAAGAGGAGAAAGCAATAATCGTGTTTATTAGTCGCTATTAAGATCCGCGCAATCATCGCTAATTTATAATATACACGCAGTCATTGATCATTAACGACCGTTGTAATTTTCGTTCGCCGAGTTCTTGCAATTTATCACATATCTCGTGCATCTTGTACCTAATCTTTATTTTAAGCGATTTATTCAAAACTTAAAGTTTAAGATTTACAAAAGTCTTTTAATTAAAAATTAATTAAAATCATCACAAAGGGTTTTTGAATATATCTCTTATTAGTCTTGTTATTTTTTTCTTTATAAAAATGATTTCAAAGTCGAGAAAAAAAATAAGATCGTATCTTTTCACTATCAGAAATCAATATGAAATATCACAGGAAATTGTTTTAAATGGGACACTTTCTCAGAATCTGGTTATCCGAGCAGGAAAGGCAACACGTGTTACGTGATTTTCGGGAAATCACGGTAATCCCCGAACCGACGGAGAGCTCGATGCCCGCGAGGAACTCGCGACCATCGTTCCCGCTGCTGAAAGGGGTCCGTTGAATCGATATGTGAGGTTCTCGAGCACGCATGCGAGTATCGGGACGTGGGTGGAACCGTCTCTCACAGCCATCTTGAATTATACGCCATTCTTTCCGGCGTGTGCATTCTCATTTATCTCTCCTTAGTCCTCACGTTTCGTGTATTTATTCAATATTTGTGCATATAAGTTCTATCGTATGGTGCATATTAAAAAGTGATATTTTGCATTCCTTAATGTATGGCTTCCTATTTAATGTAAATACTTTATTGGGTATATAAATAGTTATTTAAAAGAAATAAAGAAAATTTATATATTTCAAAGAGTTGTAAAATTTTATTATGTACTTTTATTAAATTTTTATTTTACGTGAAAAGAAACACGCGCAATTAATTAAATGCGAAGTTTATGGGTTTTTCACTTTCAGTGGAAGCTTAACTTTTCGATTGGTTTTAAGTTTTAAGTAACTTTGCTTTAATAGAAATTTCATTTGTAGTGTCTCTTTCGATTTTCTACTTGAATATATTTTCTGCTTGCCGACAGAGTAGCGTTCGCGAATCGCGCGGTAATCTCTTAATTGTGTTTACTGGGAATATATAGTTGCTAGGTAGATTTCTATTTGCCTACTCTTTCATCTGCGGAATGTGCGCGATGACTTATTTTGCAACATGCAAAAAAATGCATATTGTATGTGAACATCGTTTTTTAACCCTGCAGTGAAAGAAAAACATGCCTGCGAGTAGCTATATATATAATTAACTGCAGGAAGGAGAGAAACGGAGATTTCATGAACGTGTTTAAGTTGAATGTCACGAATATATTTAACTATTTTTGGTGTGGAACAGGAATAAGAAGTGGAAAGAAAAGCGAACAAACCAGCAAGTCATGCGGATCGATTACTCGGAACAGAACTTGAAAATTTGCATCTATATCGAATTAAATAAGTATCCGTACAAAAATTAATGGCCGTACGACAAGGTTCACGCGAGTGAGCGCGATACAAAATTATATAAATGTATATACGCGCGCGTCGAGTTTAATGGCTTTCGGATAACCGTACTGCGGCAAATCGCGCGGGATAAGAGAAAGTCAATCTATAACGTTGCAGTTCCCGCTGATATAACGAAGAGTTCCGATACGTCGCTCGTCCGCGAGCTGAAATCGGATCGCGAAACACCCGAGAGCGACGTCCGGGAAAAGCGCTCTCGCGAAGAACGCATACTATCGGGACACCCTGTACAGCGGTCCGGGCGAAAGTCCGTCGGTAAATCTCTCATGGCGGAAAATCTCCTGGCGCACACGATGCCGATATTCGGCTGGCGATAAATCGCCGATGAACCGTGAACGCGAAAGAGTGGGTCCGACGAGTTCGGGACGTAAATCACGCGCGGCCCGGGAAGAAAAAAAAACGATTGCCGTAATCGTACGCTTAGGATTTTACGGCCGCGACTGGAATTAGAAGTAGACGAGCAGCGGTCGTAAATTCGCATGGATGATGTTCGGTCGAGCGAAGGTTCGCGAATCGTCGAAAGTTGGTCCACAGCAAGTAAAGTAAGTTTTCCTGTTCAGCGGAGCAACCCTTTAAAAATATTTCAAAAATTGCGGTCTGATAGCTTCGCGAAATTTTGTTGATTCGGATTAATACATAAAATTAGCTGTCATGAAGCTTTTAACAAATCAGCCTTTCCAATTTCGTTCCTTCTTCTATTTTTGTAATACCTAACAGGAATTAATGTTTAATATAATGAAATGAATTTGTTTACTTCTTATGTAAATCAAGCCCATGTGAGTAATTAATTGAAATAGATTAAAGAAAATATATGCATAGGCAATGAGAAGAAAGATTCGAGATAAAAGAGGATTCATTTCAAGAAATGAGAAACTGTCCGACCACCCTACGCCTCGCGATCCATTTCCACTTGTCTCCCTGTAACGAATCTCCGCGCTAACGATTCCCGACGCGAACAGCGAATTCCTCGGTCGGACGACCAAAAATGACGACGGTCGTCGGTTGTAACCCCTCGGCGCGGCGGCGTGTCCATAAATCCTCGGGTTCCGCGCAAGCAACATTTATAACGCTTGCGACACCGCTCGCGGCGTAATCCAAACGGTCCATTGAGCTCCTTCCCTTCCCTCCCGCCCCGCTCCCTCGCCCTCGATGCACCCCGAGGAGCGCGGATGCGGCTGCACCCACGAGGCTCCCATCTATCGTCGTGTCGTTCCCTTCTCCTTCGCCCTCGTGTCACGCGTGCCCTCTCTTCCCTATACACACTTCGCGGCGCCTCGCGAGAGAAAACACACACTGACACACGTATATACACGTGCATGCACGCGATGCACGCCGCGCGAAGCGGAGAGCAAAGGAGAGTGCTCCGCGCGCCGGTCGGAGCTAAGCCGGTCTCACGGTAGTTCTTCGGGGTCAGGGGGCGATATATCTACCTACCTACCTACCTATCGGGCCGGTTGCGCTGCGCTGGAGCCTGCGTGTCGCAAGCGCCTCTCCGTATCCTTCTCCCATCCTTCTATCTCTTTCTTATTCTCGTTACCTCCGTCTACTTCTCCTACTCGACCTTCTTCTTTCACCTCCGCCGACTCACCGCACTCTAACCCGCGCGAGGGAAACCACGCGGGGCAGCAGGCGTGTACACGACTCGTGCGGATAGGATACACTATATCGAGATAATGATAAACCGAGAAGTAAATGCGGAGCTTTTACTGCGAAAACCAATTTCACTTGAGATTGTTATTTATCTCGTTTACAGCCTTGCGTATAGAAATGATATTCTCGGCCGCGTGTAGGGAAAGAGAGAACATTTGAATGTGCGCTTCATTTAATTTACACAAAGGCCTCGCGTTATTATGTAAAAGAAGATGCATCACTTGTTGTTGGAGATGTACTCATGGAGATTTAATGCTTCTGTTGAAGCATTAGATTCTCGTACTTCTCGTCAAAGGCACTGATCAAGGGAATACCATGTAATCAACCGACCTATTAATTTAATTACAGTCTCAAACGGGCATACGAGTAAACATATAATCGATGAAGTTAACCGTAAACGCGCGACGACTAAGAGGATCGAGAAGCGCCTACCATTATATTTAAAATTAAACACCAATGCTAAACGGCGGTAATAAGATCTGCCGGTGTGTCACGTGGGCTACTCTTCAGATTCCTTGAGTGTACGCTGAATAATAGCCGGCGATAAAAGCGGCGAGCGCGTGTGCCGTCATCCTTAACTCCTTCGGAGAAATGGTGATTGTCGGCGCGCGCGCGGCGCGTACACGCACGCGGATTCATCGAATATACATGGTGTTCCAGAGCTATATAGCTCATCTTTTATTTATGGATTCATCAATCAATCTCGAATCATTTCCTTCTTAACGTACGTGCCGAGCGTAGTTACCATTTATCAATCCCGAATTTTTTACGCGATTAATATTTTAATACTCAACTTAATACTCAACTCAATTATATTTACGACTCTGTTAAGCCTATTTGAAATTGAAGAATGACACCTTACCGTTTGCACCTCTGAAATTCAATTTTCGAAAAGCTTTTTTTTCACGGTGCGATTGAAAGACCAACGATCCTTGATATCTTTAATATAATAAAAAATCGACTCCCCCCCCCCCCGAATTAATCTGCGAATAAAAGATGGCTCTTTAGTTCTGCAGCACGCTGTATTTCAAGCATTACTTCGCGGCGGTAAGGCGCATTAACATTAATCTCTTGCTAAATTTAATTAAAGTGAAAGCAGCCTGACATCGAAGGTTCACACGACGCGGTCTCGCCGGACACGTAGCATCTGGTCACTTTCAAAATACGATGTAGATAAAGAAGACGGGTGACTAGCGTTACTTAAGCCGATTCTTTTGTAACTCGCATACGATGTATAACGCACGTGCGTAAATTACGCGTAATCTTATTCGGATGCAAGATGTATGCAAATGCAGCGGGACTCGAGTGCGCGGCATGACGCCTCGTGCATGGAATTGAATTATTATCGTTACTACGATTGATTCATCATCCGACGATTATTACTCCTGACATAGATAAGTCCCGGTGATTTGCCGGCAATTATCGTTCTATCAATCTGCGATCGAGTTGAGACTTTATCGGTAATCCTTACCGTTCACCACTTGTCATTTATCATTGATCGCGTTGATTATGAACAATTTTTACTGGAGAATTTTGGCGTTCTAATCTCTGTCGTCTATAAATAATTAACAATTTTCAGTTGGGTTTGGAGCAACATGTATCATATTACAATATGAAAATATAACATGCTAAATAGTGATTACGATATTATATTGTAAATTATATTTTCTAATATACCTAATATTTATAACGTAAAAATTTTATAAATAACTTATGGTTCTACGTCAAAATTCTTTACAATTTCGAGTTCGTATAAGAATATTAAGACAGTCACAGCTGTGTATATGAAATTATCACATTGTAGACGAAAGTAAATAATGGCGCGACACGTCATCGATGCTTCTTCTATACATTATCGCGCGTTTAAGCGAGAGATGACTAAAGGGGCGTGGGGAAGATATTTTATCTACGGACTTTCCTCCGCGGTCGTGCCGCCGCGCCGCGGCCGCGCGATCAATGGACTCATCTCGTATGCGGGCACACCTAATAACGTTCCGTCGCGATGCGTGCGCGAGCGAGCGTGCGTGAGAGAAAGCGGAGTCCGATATCGTGCGCGGCAAATAACCGCGCCGGCCGCGGGGATATCCTCGATTTAAGACCCCATCGTGTTCGCCCACACGACAGAGACGTCCCGGGAGAGGCCCCGCGGGCCCGTCCATCGCGCGCCAGATGCCGGACGATCATAATTAACCCTTTCACTGCTAAGTAAGAGACACCGTCTGCTTTCTGCCACTTTAGATTCAGACGCAAGGCCTATTCCTTACGAAACTGTGACGGACCGGCAAAGTTCGTCCCGGTCTCGAGTAAACTTGATGTAATTTGCGCTCCCTATAGATGAGCTGGGGAGTTGCTCAAGATTATTGCAGCAAATCGTTTTACACACATTTGGCTTTTATGTAGCAGCCGAATCAAATCTAAATTTGGAAGAACTAAATGAATAAACTTTCTCTTTTAAACTTCATTTTGTATTAAATGGAAAAAATGTGTAAGAATTATTGTGATAGAATCTCTCTCTATAAATATGACTGAAAAATAGAAAATTACTGTTCGCCATAGTAGTTCGCCAAAGAGTATAAGAGAATTTATATATTATACTTGAAACGATGTTAAATCTGGAAACAATATTTTTCCGACTTCTCCCTTCGGCGCTGCGGATTATCACAATATTTTAGAATGTGAATGGCGTTAAAATCGAAGTGAGACACCGAGAGAGAGAGAGAGCGCATCGGGGCTCTCGATATTACACCGCAAAGTATTTAATGCAATTTCACTGCAATCGAGTATTTATACATTGTAACGATTGCGCGTTTTTCCATCGCGACGCTCGACAGAAGGACGCGCGCATTCCTCGCGCGGACATTCTCCTGACGGCCGCCCGATGCGGCACAACGGTCGAGAACTAATCGTTAATGACGGAAAAACCGATTGTAATCTTTGAAGCGTGTAAGCTCATGTAGAATTGTCCGGATGATTTGCATAATGGGTGAATCTCCCGGGAGTTACTTGGCGATCAGCAACAATATGCCTTTCTCTTTGCCCGCGCAATGCGCGGGCGCTTTAAGATGCGCACGCTTGTCCGCGTGGCTCTTAGAGATAATCCGCTCCACGGTAATTTACCAGTTATGGCAACTAGAATCATTCTAAGGATGAAATTATCCCCGTAGCTACATAAGCGCAAAACGGAATTATAGCTACGATCCTCGCAGCAACGGACCGATCCCCTGATTTAGCAATCTTCAGCAATACGGCTTCTCTGTCTTTCTCACTCCCTCATTATCTCGCCTCACCCTCTCACCCCGCCATTCTATTCATTTCTCTGCCTATCCACGATATTATAGCATGCGGATATAATTTCATGCTGTAACTAAGATTCGTCTAAATCTGTGCACGTGTAAAACGTGTATTCGCACGGTCTTCTTCCATATTCGCGCGGTCGATCGGAGAAAGTCTATAATGCTTAGCTCAAGAACATATATATTGCTCAAATCCATTGTTGATACATTTTTTGGTTTGTTTTATATATTTTTTATAATATTTGCCTTTATCGATCGTGTTAAGTATAGAGTCTCGCGAGAGAAATCCGCACACGACGTTTCTCATGCTTGCATTGAAGTCACCGGGATGCTTCGTGAAATAAGACATTGTCGCGTGACTGCATCTTATATCGAAATTACAATATATTGCAACAAATTTTATTTATCTGCAATTAACATACATTCAGTAATTGATTTACGGTAATATAATTAAGTTCTCTGTTTCATTGCAGTTACATTTAAATGAGACAATACATAAGAGCTATATACTTTCGCGCGCGTTCAAATTATTGTTTTATATAAAAAGTATTTTTTTAAATATAAAATAAATAAATGTATCAATCATTAAATATTATCAGAAAATTATACCCCTTTCCCCTCTTTACATTTATGTATTTCTCTACTTTCACGAGTAAGTAGATTTTTTAATTTTGTTAGAATTCAAATCACAATTCTTATCGTGATAATGTATTCGAATTATATTCGATACATACGTGAGATAAGCGGAAGTCGCCTTCGTCTACGCGCATCTTCGTTTTCCCGGAGCGCAGGCAAGGCCGCGAGATGTGAGGGAAGTCGAAAGAAGGGACCGGTAAAGAAACAGAATGAGAGAGCGGGAGGAAGGAATGTGCGATTGACGAGAGGAAGTCGCGGACACGCGGCGCGGCGCGGCGCGGCGGTACGAGGGGAACGAGTGAGGCGAGCGAGCCGAGTGAGTCGAGCGCGAACGAGCGTGCACGTGGTGGCACGTGGAGAGGCGTGGTTCGTGGGAGGGCCCTGCACACCAGACCGCTGCAATTCACTTGGTACACGGGTGTTCTGCTAAGCCCTACTCTTTTCTCTCGGCCCGTTCGCTACCCTACTCTGTTCCCTGCCTCTCTACTTCCGCACGTTCACCCCTGCCTACGGCGCTGCCGCGCGTGTTGGTCGCCGCCGTTTCCATTGCTTCGTGCACGTGGATCCGTTATGCGGCCCGTTGGCGCGCGATCCAGAGTCGAGATGGGAAAACATTTGGAGTCTTTAATAAAAAATTTGGAGCGAAAGATCCGGCGGGCTTATAATATCTCTTTGTTTATATTTTTGGAATAATTTGCAAGATAGAAGCCGCGCCACATTTAACTTAATGGAATTAGCGAGTTAAGAAATTAATGTAACCAATAATTAATCTTATTCCTCTTATTTTCCATAAAATTGTCCAATTTAACATTTTAACGCTCTGTAGTAACATCATTACTATAATGTATTTTAAAGTAATTATAGTTATTTACTGCATGCACTCGTATATTTAGCGCATCTTTTACGATGTACTTCTCTGCTTGCGATATATAATCCCTGCTTACTTCCATCATATTTCTCGGAGATAAGACATTGCGAGCAATTGCACATTTTTGCCTTTATGCAATCTTAAATCGTGGATTTTATGGTATCTCCTCGGGCGGAGACTATTAAGTGCCATTTTCGCGCGTAGAAATAATCGCGAGCAAGGCACACAACGGCGTTCAATTAACTGTAACTGTAACACAAGTTACGGGTTGACGGTCTCTTGGTATCGGCTAATTTATTGTGTGACGATAACGACATTGTATTTTATAGCAGCGAGAACATATAAGTGTTTTTAGTTCCCCGAAGCACGCGACTATCAAGAGGTAGTCTCGCTAATTGCATCAGGTCGGTGTTTACGACGCTATTAGTAATCCAGAATTCTCGATGTCAGGAATGGTCCGATCGAGTTGCTTTATTTTCCATTAACAAAAACTTTATTAGACTAGCAACTAGAATTTACGACAACTATTCTTACCTTTCTTACAGATCAATTAATAGTACTTTCTTTCGACAGATTAATTAACTCGCTAAATACAAATGCATACTTACTCGTGAATATATATTTTATATATTAAAAATTTAACGATATTAAAGTAATTACTGTAATAATTTATCTGAAAAATGTGACTGTGTTTTATATAATTTATTTATGTTATGCCCAACAAGTCAATTGCGTGATAATAAAATATCATGTTTGCGCTAGACAATTAGACGAGAAATCTGCATTTACCGCACACCTATGTTTCCCACAGTGCCAGCAAATATCTAAAATAAGCGATTCTCCATACACTAACGCACGTAAATTCCTGTAATTTCAAAGATTCGTTTTCAATAACCCACATCTCTTTATCGATAATCGCACATTTTCACTTCACGCGAGGTTCGGGGGATAATTAACGGGGATTGCCGGAGTCTAACATAACCGATGCTTCATCGGTCGCGGCAAGATAGTGTCGATTTCCTCATTCGCGATTGACGACGGCTTCGCGGATGACAATAAGCTCGTTCCCTCCTCTCACGCGCGCGTTTAATTCATTCTAACAGCCGGTCCATTGTGTCTAATCGTCACTTCTTCCACGCGCACAACACTCCCCTTGCAGAATCGATCGGCGTCACGGTGAAATCGCTTATGACCGATGCCTCGCGATCGTGGTGGGTGGTCCTCGGCGTGGTACGATCGTGAAATTAAATCGAACGCGACTTCGATGCCCGTGACTATCGACGAGTGGCATCTCGATGCGCCGGGACGCCCCGTATCCGGCTGTATCGGATTACTCGCGTATCGAAACCCTTCCTGGTTGGATTCGATAAATCATGCTCTCGTTGACTCTATTCCCGTTGTTTCTTGCAATCAAATAAATGACTTAAGGCACATAAATGAGAATCATCATCATTAAAACTGTAATTAAACAACACTGTGAACTTTCTATCGGATTATTTGTTATTCTGATAAAGCTTTCTATATTAATTATTTTGTTATAATACATTTTTATATAATTAAAATTAAACTGCAGGAATTACATTATTTCATATAATTCGGAGAAATTAGTTTTCTTGTTTTGATATTTTTCAGAAATGTAAATTGAAATATAAGTGCGGAATTTCTAAGAGAGATTTATAGAATTGTTAAATTTCTTAATTGCCAGCGAACTTTTAATTAGGTACTACTAATTATGCGGAGAAAGCTGTAGTGTCTCCTTATCGATGTTCTGTCGCAAAAGCGTGGTCGCTCGTACGAGACTGTCTATCGCTTGGCCGTCAGGGGATAATATCGCGTAATAATAATCGGGAAGGGAGGTAGGGCGCGTGGTTGTTTGTATAGAACGGGGTTGTAGTATTTTAAATGCCAATGATTTCATGTCTCCCCGGGGTGTTCGAGACCACCCTATATAGGACGTCCCGACAACGCTTCAAGTGCTCAGTCGACGACGAGAATTCACCGATTAATAAGATCCACTGCAAAAATCTCTTGATCGTGCTTGAACGTAGTGAAAGTGATTTCGGAAATTTCTCTCGTTGATGCGCGTGCCGTTAGGCTTGCTTCGATTGGTCATAAACTTTAGAAGATTTAACTAAGAAGTAATAAATACTCGTCGTCGTAATAGTAGAATTTTCTAAGTCGCGGTCATCTATGCAGACATGATCACCATGGATGATGGACATTCGCAGTATCATAGATACTGTACGTATTCTTCAAATATTCAATCTCTCAAAGATTTTGCATCGAAATTTCAGAGTGGACTTGTGTTTTGATGCTGATTTAAAAAATTATGTGTTTGAAATATATGCTTGTTGCCTAGTTTTAATACGCTGATATGAATAAATAAGCATTTAGGGAAAGATTATAAAACACGAAATTGAGAGAAGAATACTTTACGAATTGTGTGCCATGTTGCGAAAGATAACAATATTTCGAAATCGATTTTAAAGCGTGCGGAGATTTAAACGTCGGAGAATGACCGAGTTGTACTTAATGCGCCGCTCTTGTACCGCGCACCGGAAGTGCAATATGCATGCCACACAGAATGCTAAACATCAATATTAACCGCGTTCTTGCGATGGAAAAAGTGTTCCGCGGCGTATCGTTCGAAATTGACATATCAGAAAGTTTTCTCGCACGAAGAGAAACGAGGTTGCGATCCATTTTTGCCTCTTCGCGCATAATGAATAATGTTAGTCTGTGCTCCATATACTAACATTTAACGATAGACGCCGCGTAGATATGCGGCATTATTTATCAACTTACCAGTGTTTCGAAGTCTCTTATTGGAGAAACGTGCATTATATATTGCGTATCTTGCACATTTCACGTATATTTAGATAAAGTTGTAAGAAATGTTGACTAAATACTGACTACTAAAAATAATAATTGTAAAATCGGATTTTTGTAATAAAACCTTATTATACTACGCCAATATTAAACGGAATAACAGCCTTCAATAATATCGTTCTTAATTCCTTTTCAATTCCTTCTCGAAATACCTTAATTCTATTTTTACGTCTGCCGTCATTCTCCTTATTTATATTTTTATCAGAATTATTCTTCTTTACTTCAATTTAGCTTGAAATGATATTGATTGCCTAATATAAAAAAATAACCGAGAGTGCCCATTTGGGTGTTGCAGGGCAACTGCATTCGCCGAACGGCGACAGCGACAACAGCAACGGTAGCCAACGTGCGGTGGCTGTTATTCGTAGCGAGGTAGAGCAGCAGCAGCAGCAGCAGCAACAACTACATCGCCAACGACAGCAGCAACGTCAAGCGACCGCTACCGTTCCGGTTCTCGCCTGCACTAATCAATCGTCCATCACCACGACTACGACCGCCCTCACAGTGGCATCAAGCATGCTACTTTTGCAGACACAGGTGAGCTCCATTTCCTTATTTCTCTCTCTCTCTCTCTCTCACACACACATGATGCATTCTATCTTTAGTTCTCCAATTAAATTTGAATTAAATTTATTAAATTAAAATCAGAATTTGATAAATTGCGAAGACGTTGAAGAAGGTAAGGAAAATGAAGAGTAAAACGAGTATTTTAGTGATAAATAAAATTGAGGGTAAAGTGAAATTTGGGGATCCATAAAATCAGTCGACATTCTAAAATGTCGTCCGCATTGTGAGTCTTGTGGATCATAGCTATGTCGATTGAACGGATCGGTTAAGCCTCGCGCTTGCATGTTCACGTGATGCAACACAAGTTGTAATTTTACGTAATAATAATATTCGTCCGTGTAAATGCTCATATTTTATCTCGTCTTTCATAAATAATTCTAAGAAGGTCTTATGAGAAATATGGATATGTAGATAATATTCCTCAAAGAAAGTAAAAAAAAGTCTAGGAATAGCGTGCCGCGCAAGTAATCTCCAGTCAATTTAAAAATAAATTTTTATTACTGTGACATGTACTTTTCCGGTTGAGTTACATAATTTATAGAAATATATAATCTTCGACATTATGTAATTAAAAATTATTTAGATTTGATATAGATATATATAATTTAATGGAATTCATTATTTTGTAAAAAATAATCCTACAAATTACTTAGAAATTCAAACTCTAAGGTTTATCACTAGTAAGATCTTTTCTTTTCTTCGCAACATTTCCGCGATAACGGATAAACCGTTTCCCTCTTCTCATACATCATTCTCTTATCATACGATTTTTCATATCGCAGCAAAGTAGCGTTATCTATCAACCGTGAAAACCGTGTGGATTATCACTGAAATACTGCCAACCACTTTTTTGGATAAATTTGCCTCTGCGCAACCAGTTTGAAATTATCGTCTCGCGATCTAATTTTTTAAATCCAATTCTTATCGATCTCTCGGATTCTGGAATTCCACGATGGTTCCACTTAGGTCCTCGGTAACAAGACTCTCCCACATTCCTACGATCGTCATCTGCACGCATCACGCACAATCTGCATTCCATATACCTGGATGCCGTTCTACCTGTTTCTCTTTTCTTTTCCCTTTTCTCGCGTATCTCCTCTCCGACTCCTTTTCCGTGACGGATGAAAAGACGTCGCGGTCAATTAATCGCTAAAACGAGAATGTGCCCGCGGAATTAGCGGAGCAATAAGAGGTTGTCTCGACAATTTAGCGGGAGAAAATAGAGAGGAGGGGAGGGGTGCTTTTAGGATGCCGTTTAGCAGGCCATTTATTCACGGTCTGGAAGGACGAGGCTTCGATCGCCTCGAGGGAGCGATGAGCGAAATGTCAGCTCGAAGCGGAACCGGCACTTGCAAATTGAATATCCACCCTCTTCCACCAGCCCCGTCCTCCTCCTCATCATGCTTTTCTTCACTCCCTACCACAGGATATCCTGCGGTATTTTCATTTTTCGTTCTCGGATTTTGAAATAGATCTTTTTTAATCCAGATCGCGAATTTGTTAATGACGATGTGGATCTCTTTTAGCTACATTTTAGTCATTGAGAAAAATAATTATTATTTCGAACAGTGACTAAATAACGTGCCATTTGCACATTTGCGAGTACCAAAAATGATATTTGAATATCTTTTCTCTTCCTTTAGAATTAAATTGCAAATTTTGAATAAACATTTTTCATGGAACTGTTTGATTTTGATCATATTCTTATTTTTGTTGTAACTTAACTAATTGAGAGAACGTAATAGTTATGCGAAATAAATCAAATCCATTTCGCAAGCGAAGAGGGAAAGCATTATCATATGATTACACCAATCGCTTCGAGCGTCGTACTGACGTGATAAATCTCCGTCGTTAATTTTGTCCGCAGTTTGAAAATTTTACGGCCGATTGAGTAATTCATTAGAGTATCTCAGCGTACATAATTTCTTGTCGAGTCGATCTACGAAGTGTATCAATACAGATCGTCGTTTATTATTATCCTATTGCCGCGCGAATATTTAATCGCGAGCTGGTATAGTGTTTTACCGCCTATATCGACTATCGACTATCAATGATTGAAGTGGGTCGGGGAATGAGAGAGGAGAGCAGGGAGAGAGAGAGAGAGAGAGAGAGAGAGAGAGAAAGAGAGGCTCTAAGTCTCTATCGAGCGCTAGCTTATAGACAACACGCGATACGAGCTTGGCTTGTCCAATCCTCTCTCGAACATCCTCACCGCGCACCTCGATTGTACATCGATGTCTCGACGCTGTGGTCGAACAATGTTTCCGCCTTGCAGTTGGGTGCTTCGATTTGCCGCTCGCACGGGCTCTCCGGAGACCGTGACGGCTCCGCCAAAGGAAAACATCATTTAAAACGGCGTTTAAAGTTAATAGTTGAGTCTTGTTTGTTCGGTATGTAATTAGAAAACAAAAAGATTCGCAAAGTTCTTGTCGGTATGGTGTTCAAATTGATTCACGTTACTCGTACGACGCAGGTATTTTTTTTGTTTGCGTTTCTTTCTATTTTATTATTCAGTTTCCCGGTTTTCTATTCATTTTAGAATCTATACTATTAAAATTTATGATATAAGTTTTTATTGAGAAATTATTAATGTTATGTTACTGAATTATGTGAATTTTTTCTCTCATGTAGCATGAAATTTTTGTTGGATTAATACTATAAATTATTGTTATTGCAATAATTACTTTCTCCTTTCACAATATCTCGATAAAATTGCTACTTTATACATGTATTATTTATTATGTTTTATACAATTATGTATTATATTATTATACATTTAACTTTTATATTATTACTGATGATATCGCTTATAAATATGGCCGCAATGTTTCATTGCAGAGTCCCTTCGGCAATTTCGGGGAGTTCCTGAATAGCCCTTATCCGGACACTACGGATGCCGGAAGCTTGCCCGAGGAGTTGGATCCCTTTCCGGAACTGCAACTCGGGAATCCGCAGGGCGTGCCTCCGGTCGACGACTCTGCTCAGTCTCAGCAAAGTGTTCACCATCAGCAGCCATCGCAACCGCCCCCACCCCCGCCACCCCTCCCCGAAGACATCCAAGCTGATTCTCTTAGGTATGCGAATTACCCTTAAACTTTTGACATTCTAACATTGACGATTATAACTTGTTATCAGGATTTCTCCAGTAACACAGCGAGGAAATTATTATCAATATTATAATAAAATCGTTTAAGTTTGTCGACAACAGAGCTTTTGGAGGCTCGTATATAAAAGGTTACGGATTTTTGCTTGCAGTCCTACGCCATTGCCGAGCTTCCAGGAGACCTACACGGTGCAGCGATACACCAGGCAGGAGCTCCAGGGCCTCGGCATTAAGATGGACGATGAATGCTATGACAACCCGGTATATTCCTGCACCCCTCATTACCCGACCGAGTTCTCGGCCGCGGTGCCCTATCACGAGCAGCAGCCGCCACAACAGCACCCGCACCATCACCCGCAGCATCATCAGCCGCAACAGGCTCCGCATCATCATCAAAGTTACTTCCCCACGGAATCAGCGCCCACCCCGACAACGGCGGTTGTACCGCCCAATCATCGGCAGGACCCATCCTACGGGGTGGCTGTCACCATGCCTATGGTTTACGGGCCACCATCAGCTATTGCTAGCATCGCCACTCCTGTAGTTCCTACCGATCTCTGTCCCAACGTCGATACCAGCGTCGTCATTGGTACCACGCGGCCACGAAGGGCGTCACTACCCACTCAAAGATCAGAATCAGCAAGGTAAGATTCTTTATGAAATAAATATAATGAATAATTTCAAGTCTCATTGCGCTCCTCGTATAAACTAAAACGACGTTTTAATGTGAGAGAAACAAGAAATTTGCAATATGCATGATCTTGTATATGATCTTTGTTCTAAATTTATTATTTCGTTCACTCGTAATTTCAATTTGTTAAGTCAAATCTATTTACGGAGTACACGGAAACGAAACTCCAGTTTAAAAATTTTAATTCATATAACTCTGAAGTAATACGACAAGTGAAATTGCCTAAATCAGCACGTATAATACAGACTCTTTTCAATTTTGCTGTAAATCTTGGAAAATGAAAGACGCGAGTCCCGGTTTCCGCGTTCACGATTAGCTTGTTTCGAGGACACGAAACGCGACAGTTTTGGAAGAGTTTCCGTTCTAGCTAACGACGGATTATAGATCAATGCGCGTCCTGTGTCGTGTTAACAGTAGTGGGAGCACGGATTCCCCGAAGCCGCGCGGCAGCGGCGGTACCGCGAGTTCCACCGTCAGTTCGCCATCGCCCGGAAGCGGTACCAGTGGCGAACGCGCACCTCCAAGCCCGAGCCAGCTCTGCGCCGTGTGCGGCGACACCGCGGCCTGTCAGCACTACGGTGTACGCACATGCGAGGGCTGCAAGGGCTTCTTCAAGAGGACCGTGCAAAAGGGCTCCAAATATGTATGCTTGGCCGAGAAAGCTTGCCCGGTAGACAAACGCCGACGAAACCGTTGCCAGTTTTGCCGGTTCCAGAAGTGCCTGATGGTTGGCATGGTCAAGGAGGTAAGTACATTGTCGCTGCGTTGCGCAAAAAATACGGCAAATTTTTTTTCTTAAATTTGTTACTTTATATAAGATATTATGTTGAGAATTTGTAGATATTTAGGTATATGTGATAAAACAAGCAAACTCTTTGACCTTAAATCAAATGATGAAAATTTAAGTTGAATTAAATGATCGAAGTGTTATACCTACAATTATTAAATTCTGTGCTAAGGGCTACTTTAAAAAACGGCAAAAGTATTATAACGTGGGCGAGATAATTACTGATGTGAAATAAAATAATTGTGACTTATTTTATTATTTAATTGTCCGATAGGTCGTTAGAACAGATTCTTTGAAAGGCCGTCGAGGTAGGCTGCCTTCAAAGCCCAAGTCACCGCAGGAATCCCCACCGAGTCCGCCGGTCTCTTTGATCACCGCTCTAGTTCGCGCACATCTGGACACAACGCCGGACAAGGCAAGCCTCGATTACTCACAGTACCGGCAACCTAGACCGGGCGACCCTCCGATGACCGAGGCCGAGAAGATCCAACAGTTCTACAATCTATTGACAACCTCGATCGATGTTATCCGAAACTTTGCCGACAAAATCCCCGGGTTCACGGATCTAGTGCGGGAAGATCAGGTGAGCGATCACTTAATTATCAGATTATCACAATGCAGAGATGAATGAGATAAAATCTAGGCCATGACTTAAAAATTTAAAGGATGTCTCGCAAAAAAAATTCCGATTATGTAAAATTTTTGGATAAAAGTCCTGAGATCCTAAGATTTGGACTCATGACAGTTTATCGTTCTTTTTTCTTCGTTTTTTTCTGATTTTGTTTCCGTCTCATTGAGATATACGTTTTTATTATATCACTGGTCAGATATCAATTCTCGGACGATATCTATTGGGAACTAACGATTACAGAAATCAATAGCTCATACATTTTCTAAAAGGTCAGTCTTGACGAGCTTTTGACGCGGTCAGTTACTCGGCTAACTAGCAGACCGTTCGGTAGGAATGGTGGACATTAATTTGTTAATATGTCGCTATAAACAGAAGAGATTTTGCTATCTCAGATTTGTCGTCGCATCTAAATGAAATTATACGATCATATTATTCCTTTTCTAAAGATGTATTCTGAACTGAATATTGAGAATTGATTAAGTGAAGGGTGTCCAATATCGCGAATAATAAAATATTTTATCTTTAGAATACCCTTTGGTACTTTGCGTCTCACGAACAATGCATTGGCGTATTAATAATTTCGTACGACGTAATCTGATTTCAGGAACTGCTCTTCCAATCGGCCAGTCTGGAACTGTTCGTGCTGAGGCTGGCGTACCGCACGAATCCGGACGACACGAAGCTGGTCTTCTGCAACGGCGTCGTCCTCGCGCTGGAGCAATGTCAGCGCAGCTTTGGCGATTGGCTGCACAGCATTCTCGACTTCTGCAAAGCTCTCCACTTCCTGGAGGTCGATATCAGCGCCTTCGCCTGCCTGTGCGCACTCACCCTGGTTACTGGTCAGTACCTCGATTATAATTACCTTGATTTCATGATCGAACGAATTGCCCCACTATTGCGATCTCCGCTATTGTATGTAAATATTAATTATTCTATAGTCCTGTCGTCACGCTGTCGTCTTGCTGGCCATTTCTTTAACGGCGCATTCAATCTTTCTTTATCCAGTTCGGTTTACCTGTATGCCGGTTATACCGGCCAAGTTAAATAATTAATCCATCGGATCAGTTAATTATTGATGTTCCGACGAAAGGAACGACGATGTTCCTCGTTCGGCACGCGATCCGTTAGCAACCAGACATGCAGGTGTGCGGTTTACAAGCGTGTCCAATCAGAGTTTCCGTGTTTAGATAGCTACGTGTCGAAGGTCGAATGACTGATATTATTGGAGTTTAATTGATTTATCAATGTTTCTTAATCTTGAATGTTAGTGGTGTAGTAATTAAATTTCTAACCCGTAATTATTATCAATATCGGAATTTCTGAAAACGCAACATTCTATTCTATTCTATTTCTATATTTTCATGGCTTTCGAAAGCAGTGTAAAATTTAAGTTTCTGGAATGGAAATATTATTTACGGAATGTTATTATTGTTCGGTAGATTTTGGTGGCAATTTATAGATTTCGATCATTTTACATCTGTCTTTGAGAAAACAGCGATCTCATTCAAGCTGATCCGTATACTTTCAGAGAGGTACGGATTGAAGGAGCCGCAGCGCATGGAACAGTTACAGATGAAAATTGTTTCGTCCTTGCGCGACCACGTGACCTATAACGCCGAGGCGCAGAGGAAGTCGCAGTACCTGTCATACCTACTAGGGAAGATACCGGAGCTGAGGAGTCTCTCGGTCCAGGGCCTCCAGCGGATCTTCTACCTCAAGCTGGAGGACCTGGTGCCGGCGCCGCCCCTGATCGAGACGATGTTTGTCGGCAGTTTGCCCTTCTAAACCAAGCCGAGCAGTCTCGCCAGCACATAGAACAATTACTTTCTCCGACCCATGCGGTTGCGTTATCTTCGTTCTAATTGCATCCTTCTTAGTTTGTATTACACGTAGCTTTACTCTCTTCTTACGTGTAACCTCGCGCGTTCCCGCGGGTACGTTCGGTTCTCGACGTCCTGATCGGACATCCTCTCGCGTCTCGCGAGGGATATCCTGAAAAGGGCTCGTCGAGCGGGAGGAGCGAGGGAGAGCCATTACTGGTCGTACGAGCGAGCGCGGACGGAAACTGTCCGTGCGAACGCGAACGCTAAACTTAAGGGAAAGTTTGTTGTACGTATGTATGAGCGAGTGAATGTGCATATATGTGAATGCAAGCGGACGTATGCATCATGCGCGAACGTAAGTGTACAGAATGTCTCGACGTAGGTCTCTGCATGCGTGACGTGTCGGGTGGCGGGTGTCACACATCGCCGTTACACTATTAGTAGTAAGTGCACTACTACAGTTGCTGTTGTGCTGCTGCTGCTGCTGCTACTGCTGCTGCTGCTGCTGTGGATGGAGGCGCGAGCGAATGACAGACCCGGGCGGAAAAAGAAAGCGGGCGCGAGGCGGGCTGCGGCGATTTCGCTATTCTCCCTTCTAGCTGTAGTAGATTTCGTGCGGATTTGGGTGGACAGGAGAGTAATCCCTCTTTCTCTCCTCGCAAGAAGGCTCTCCGCACGAGTTTTTCTCACTTTTCTACCTAGTTTGTACGAGGCTCTCCGTGCTCGCGCTCGGCTCGCCTCGTCGCTCCCACGATTCATACGCGCGCGACCCGCCACTTCTTGGACACGTGTAATATCTTCGGCAATACCTTGCCCGTCGCGGGAGAAACGCATCGGCGATTCGCAACATATCAGAGCAACGGCGGGAAGGGCGGATGACGCCCGTCCGTCTTGACAGTAGACGTAGGATGTGACTGTCGGTCGCGCTCTCGACGGCCGGACGATGCCGAGTGCAGATGCATCGGTTGCTTGTTCGAATGCATGACAAGAATCGATGTAATTCTATGTTACATATATCAAGTTAAGTATATTCTTTTACTTGTTCTTTGTCATTTTATATTGTCGACATATCTGTTCCGATGACATGCGCTTTGCGTTCTCGAAGCTAAATATGATTGAAGGCAATGAGGAATATCGAAATGAGAAATTCGCTGGTGGAAATTGAGATATAAGCGAAAATTGTGAGTTCACGTGCATTTAAAAGCTGCAACGGGTTGCAATATGCGTCCCTCGGGTATCTATGCTAATGGAAAATGAATTTAGGAGTGGCACAATTATTTTATGAGTTTATGGTAAAATGTAGGAAAGTTGAGAATCATTCGACTAGATGTATCTCAATCGTAGTATTTTTATATACACTTTTTACATGTTTTAGATACGTTTTAATAATGTTATTAAAAATTTAAGTATTCCAGATCTTCAGTTATCTCAAATCGTAAGTGTTTACCAGATATTTTTGCAGATATTTTAAATTATGTACACCCAAAAATAATTTCAAGTATCCTCGTTAAAAGCGATCGATTAGAAATTATCAAGTAGAAAGAGTTAGCACATTCTTTATTCTAATTGTTTTATATTCTGATGTCGAGAACGGAATACCGCATATATAAATCGATTTCAGTTTTCAGTGCCTCGCAACGCATTTTAGACATTTTTACTATGGGACCTTCGTAGATTCCACGTGTCCCGCGATTCGTAGAGTTCTTTTTTTCTCTTACGATAACGCACTCGCAAACGAGCTCGGCATTGTCAATGCCGTCGTTCGAGCGCCGTCCGAAGCGCATGGTCGATATCGATCGACTCTTTACCACTACTCTTGCGTTTATGTGATTTTAGAGAGTTAAGGCGAACAACCACGGGCCCGTCTCGTTTGGGAAACCGAGACAAGTTGAATTGCAGGACGGCACGGCGAGACGGGCCCGGCTTAAAGTTACCTATTACGTTATGACATTTACTTTTTTAATCAAACTAACGTAGAGTGTCCTATTTATATACGTATAACGCGCCGCTACTACTACTTAACTACTACAACTACTACTTTACTATACCGTTATACTTACTACTACTCATTGATAGCGTTACTACTCTATGGCGTTACTACCACTACTACCACTGTTACCAGCGCTCTACCTTTACTACCACCTTGTGTTACCATTGTCTCGCTACAGTAAGCTTCGCCGTCGTTGTCGTCGTCGTCGTTAAAAATGCCCCTCGTCGCACCAGTATCCTACGATCGACGCGATAGACGGCAGAGGATGCTGATCGAGGCTCTCAAACAGGCGTCCTCGCCGCCAGGATTACCGCAGTCGACATGCATCTCTGTTTTTGATGTATATCTTGATATTTTATCCACGTTCAAGTACTATAAGATAAAGTAAGATTACACATCGGGAAATAACTTCGCTTTGGAGCGAAAAGGGATTTCACGATTATTTTTCACCTATAATGTTGAATATATTTAAATATATTTAAATATAAAAAGTTTAAAGTACTTCTTCATTCGATTTCGCCTTTTATCTTAATTAAAGACATTATTATATATTATTATTAAAATTTTCTATTATTTTGTTATTATTAAAGTTAGTAAATTTTTTTGTATCTTTTTTGTAGCTTTTAAGATTTCTGTTATAATTATAGCTTTTATTTACCGAGAGAGATAACGTCCATGAAAGTAATAGTAAGCTTTAGACTCAACCGCTATGTGGTTGCTTCAGTTAATTATCTTCTTAGACTACGTTAGATAATCCTGAGATCTATTTTTGTTCAGGCGCAGTTACCTTTGCCTGTGTAATCTTACGATAACCACCGTCGCCATCGCAACGCGATCCGAGCTTCGTAACACGACAGATCAGGCATTGTCCTTATTACCGCGATTCACACACACATACATACATACACACATACACACACACACATACATAAAAGAAGACCACATTAATTACCTGTACGTGCACAATAGATATGATAATTACATGTGTATATGTTAATCTAAAGTCGTGTGTATCCGCAAATGTTTGACACTTCGCAGACGTGGCGGAATCAATACCTGGATTCGAATTCGCCTTTTACTTAGCTCTCTGCGATTGTGGTTCCTCGTATTTAATGTCTTCTGTAGATTTTGTTTAGCGACATCGTTCGCGTGATGTTCTCAATTTGCGATACACGATACAGTGCACGGAAGAACTAATAATAAGAAGTAATCAAATATTCGCGTTCGATTTCTGTCGCTGGAAACGGACCCGGTTTCACCTTCATTCAACTATTCCGATTCCGAAAGTTTTTGCGATACTTCGGAAAGGTTTTCTCAATTCCCTTGTTGCTAACAAATTTAATGCTTTGCGGTCTGAAAAATATAACCATTGTGCGTCAAGATAAATCTAGATTAGCCAAAAATTAATCAGGAAATTAAAGAAAATGATTTTTTTTTTTAATGTAACTTTGTACTCTTCAGAAATGCGATCAGCGTATAATAATAACTATGACCAATAATATTTAATTGTCGAGTGCAAATCCATTAAAATAATTTTGGCCGTAAAGGATTAATTAGCAATTGTGGTGCTTGTTAATAAATATTATACAGGAATAACGGTGTCCTGTGAAAATCCAAAGTTCGCCATATGATAACTATTTGTGACGAAAAATTGAAGATCTGTCTTTTAACTTAAAAAATGTTAAATATTTGTCTGTTTATGGTAATATATTCGTGATAATGTATTGGAAAACAATATTCAGTGTACCTTATATAAATTGCAATGTAATAATAATATATTTATCACACATAGCGAACGTAATGGACATCGTTGCTATTCTGGCAGATATAGACGAAATAACTTTTATATCGCATGTGTACGTGTCACGCGTTTATTGATCACTATGCTATGATTTAAATAATCAATCTCAATGCTCTAATTACTCTTTTTACGAAGGAAAAAATCAATTCCGTTTCCAGCGGGCGTAAAATCCGTTATCGACACGAAAAATACTAAACGCGCAATGGACGACATATCAAGTTCTTCCCCCTTAAAAAATTGCCATGTAAAAACGTTTTCTTCGTGTACCGAATGATTATTCATTAATATGATTCATTACACGTCCACGTTTGCGGATGGATACGCGTGCAAGTGTTCAAAAGACAAAATGCCCGGTAAGAATGCAAGGTAAACAGGATCCGAGGGTATAAAGGCTTTGAGAGCGACCCTTGCGATCGAAATTAAGATAACGCATGCGAGAGCGTCGGATTCTGCTCCTGTTCGAAGGACATAAATTTCGGAAGAGCTTGTTCTCGCTGGTGAAAAACTAATTCGCGTCACGAAATCGATAGCAATAATATAAGGAGGTTCTTTACGATATCAGACTGATGCCAATGGATTCCGTCAGGATATTTTGTAAAGAGAGGAGTAAGGTGTTTATGAGCTATCGATTGAAGAATGTTAGAGATACAAAATCTTGCCTTTTTAGAATTTTCTAAAAGTGGACACTTTTTGAGAAGCCTCTTTAGCTATGAGAGATCGTAATACAAATATTTCTAGGCATATAGAAACAGTATATTAATCGTTGAGCTTTGAAATATTTACAGAATAACGTCTCGGTAAATGTAAATGTTTCCTTCCGTCCGTTGCGAGGATAAGTATTTGATAACGAGCTAGGGCGAATTGTGAAAGAAAATCCCAGGAGATAAAAATAACTAGAAAAAAAAGAAAGATAATTTTGTATTAAAATGATAATAAAATCAGGTAACACATTGGCATCGATCTGCGGCAATACATAATTGACACGGAAATAATTTTTTACATTTATAAGAAATGACTTTGGCGCAGGAATTGGAATCCTCGAGAACGAGCGCTTTTTGCCTGATATTCGCCTTATCTTCTCCTCATATCAGTCTTCATCTTTAGATGGAACATGTAGAAATCTTCGAACACATAGAAATCGACTTTCTTGCCCGTGCAAATAGCGTTGAGTCCAGAGGTGATTTCGGGAGAGGAGTTATCGGTCGATAGATCGGTAGACAGATCGAGATCGGAATTTCGCAAAGGGCTCGAACAGAACGAAGGAAACCCCGACGAGTTTACGGCCTCCGTTATACGGAAGATGGGGTTTCGCGGGGGGGGGGGGTGCAACGTATTTTTGTTCCTATATATCTTGTCTTAACGAGAGTCCGCGCGAGGCTGATGTCTTCCGCTCCTGATCGACGGAAAATCGTCCCTGGACCCAGCGCTGCGGCGAATTATTTTTTACGAGAAATTGTCATAAAGTGAACAGGCGAGAAAGGAGCAAACACGAGAAAGAGAGGAGCAGGGATAGGAGGGCAAAATCGGATCGTTCGGGCGTGAACAGTAAAGAGATCGTCCTCGACGACAAAATCGTACGAGATTCGTTCCGACATTGTTGTTTAAATCGATTTATCTGTCATTACTGTAACGAAATAACAGTCAATTCCGTTAGGTGTAAATCTCTATCCCATTTTCCCCGTTTCATCGATGTGTATGCAATAAATGTTCGATCAACAGATTATTTAAATATCTCTTCGAAATTTTGTTAATAAATTATTTTCTCGATTGACGTCGTAACTGAATTTATTCGGAGGGCATTATCTATCGCTGATTCGTAAAGCGGCGGACGTTTGTACAGGGTGTTCCGCCGTAAGAACTATACGGAAGTTGTCGGTTCTCCGAGAGCTCAAAATGGAAAGGTAATCATGATGTTATAAAAAATATATAATGTATTATGTAAATTTCTCCTACACTTCCCGAATGAATTTAAAAAATTAGTCTCTCTCTCTCTAATACTCTTTCTTCGTGTAAGTTGTCAAGCCTTCTTCATGCAAGTTATTAAACTTTCTCTATCATTTGAAGCAGAATTCATTTTCCCGATGTAATTTTCATGATTATTGTCAAGAGAAGCACACGTATTTTTTCATCAAAATAAAAATTATATTAACTTTGGTCTTCAACCGATCAAAACATGCGGGTACAACTAGTTTGCTTTTGTAATTTCTTGTAAATAGCTTACAGGTACAATTTCTCTTTCACTACAATTTGCAATATTTGTCTATAAAACTCAGCGACTCGACAAAGTTTTGATATAAAAAATTATGATAAACGAGATAAATCTATTTGAACGATATTAATATTTGAGCAATATTAATTAAATTCTCTTTAACTGTGAGATTAATTTTTACCGCTTCACTCTGTCGTACGAACGTCCGCACGCTCAGCCAAAAAAAAAGTCGCGTATATAAATGTACGATAAATGTACTATACGGGCTTAACATATACGCCGTACATATACATATGCACCGCGAAAGATGAGCGTTGTACCGAAAATAAATCTAGTAAATTAATAACACAAACGTACATGCGTCCACACAAATAGAGAGACAATGCGAGTAGCAGCCAACAGAAGTCCATGTAAGTGTCGCAAGATGATTCACACCAAAATCAGCACCAGATCTTTTGATCTATTTCTTCTCCTCCGGCCCTTTTTTATATGCTGCATATTATCGCGATGCACACGATCGAATATATTAATCGTGAGACGAAGAGAAACGGGGGCGGGGAGGTCAAAGAAAGTGACGGAAACGACTGATCGACGGCCGTATATCTTGACAAGTCAAAATTAATTGCATCGCGAGATTGTGTGATCTCGCTGTGTGATTACACGATCGATGCATGAGAAATAAAAAAAAACAAAAGAAAGAAAGAGAGAAGCCAGATGTAATTACGACGGCTGACAATAAAGAAGTCGCGAAGAGGAGAATACTCGAGACGTCGATCTTTTCATCCGTACGACCGTCGATCGTAAGGGCGATGCATATTATAATATAATATCACGTGAATATGCCACTGTGTAATATCGTATGCAAATATTGACACACACACATGTATACACGCGCGCCCATTCATGGAACCTTTTTTCCGGCCTGATTCGTTGTTAATTCTGTACCGAGCCACAACACGGTTCCCTCTCGCTTGGAATAATATATATACATATATATATATATAAATATAAATATAAATATATATAAATAGATATATAAATACAAATATAAATAAATAAATACACATTATATATATATATAAATAAATATAAATATAAATATATATATATATAAATACAAATAAATATATATATATATATTTATATGTATATACTTTCGATATGTACGACGAAGAGGCAGTTCAAAGGCAAGATGCGAGAACAAAGAAATTATGACGATTATATTTTATAAATAAAAAAAATTGACATGTGATATAGATGGTAAGGCACGCGAGAATGCGTTGCGATGCATTACGAAAGCAAATGTATTCTGTATATCGTTTCATTAAATCTACTAAAACGATGAACCGGTTAGTTTTCCACTTCCTTTCTTCGCGTCCCTCCCTTCCAATTCTGTCTCTTTTCTCGCTCGTCTATAACAATTCCGCGATGCAAGAGTTTTTCGTTCAAGGGTAATTTTTCACATTAACCCATCCTTACTTCTTCGAAATTGCGTACACCTGGTCATAGCTCTTAACACATCGTACCGGTTTCTAGAACTTAAATACGCGAACGAACAGTATCGACGTGCAGATGCCGATGCTGTTTTACGTAATGTTTTATTTATGAACGTTTTCATCGACAACGAACAAACATAAACAATCGCTAAAACAATAATTCTGATCGTCGAACTAATCGAGAGAGCTGTTCGAAACTTTGATGGATAACGCAATAATGCAATTTTAATTTCATTCTCACGGATATGTGTGTACTACTATAGTTACACTATAGTACTATAGTTATGTCCCAGGAAAAATCACTCTAAAACACATCCTATCGATCAAAAGTTTTATTTTTAGGATACGTTTTTCTATATGTAAGTAAAGAAATCTACAAATAAGGGAATAAAAAGACATGAAAATATTCATAATTTAAGCTTAAATAAAAATTGTGGTATTTTATTGTACATGTCGGTGATAAAACATCAATTAAATGATGATAATTAATTATAACTGAGAATATTTCTATTAGAGTTTGATATTACTATAGTATTTTTTAAATAAAGATACGCGATTTATTGAGACAATATACGTACGAATCATATTCCTTTTCGATTACATTTTAAGTAGCAAGGGACAAAATTATTGCACCCTTGACATTTGTAATCATGTGATGATTAATTAATGACAGAGAGCCAGTTGGGCCAAGTTTCAGTTTCGAGTTTCGTAGCGGAAATGATGGATATAAGATAGTATACATAACTTGTAGTCACATACCTTTCTAAGGAACTGCATCAAGCAATGGTGCGCCGATAAATTTTCGCTCCATTTACAGACACATCGCAGTCACTTGACGTTGGAGCACTTTAGTTGAGCAACACCTTAGTTCAACTTTGTTTAACAGTTTATCGTTAAAAAATACTCACTAATAATAAAACATGCACACAACAACATTAAGTAGGTCGTAGGTCGTTAAGATGTTACGTTAAAATCTTTTCGAAGGTGCATGTACTTATTTTTAATGTTGCAGTAACCCTGTAATAAAAAATGCATGCAATATTTCAATTTTGCAGTGAAATACAACTTTTGTAACATTTTTTGCAATTTTTTTAAAAATTGATTCGAATGTATTGTAGTATGTCAACAAAAAAATTTTAGCGAGAGACAAAATATCACTTTTAGAGACTATGAATTGGAGAAGAAAAGAAATGAGAGGGGAGATTTATAACAAATACCTGTTTCAATTAAGTAAGAAAATGACTTGACAATTTTTCTCCTGCTGGACGTTTCGAAACAGATATATCAAATATACCATTGCAACGTCGAATCTATTATATTTCCAAGTGTTCCTTATTTAACCTTTCACGAGCGGATAGCCGCAACGTTTCTGTATATGCAAAGCAAAAGTTTACATAGACAGAGATCCTAGCGAACGTCCATAAATCAAGCGACGTGAATAAAGAAAAGTCGGTCCACGCGCGAAACATTTATTTCAAATCTTCCACAACGTCAAAAGACCCACCAACAGTCAATCTTGCGCAATGGACGCGCGACCAATGCAATTGCTCGCAGCAGTCGCAGCACGCAGCAGCCAACTGCCAGGTGGCGTGCGCGCAGCGGCGAACGCATGCGCGATGTACGCATCGCGCGCGATGAAAAAGTAGTTCGCCTCGCGGAAAAACACGATACGATCGCGGTGGAGGGACGCGACGGTGGTTTCGCGTCCGTGGACGATCGTCGTGTCGATTTCGCTTCGCTCGTCGGCGGCTGGCTGTATTTTTCGTGCGTCGGCGTGCCCGCGATTCGTCCTTAGCGGGCGCGAGAATATCAAAGGCTGCCGGGTATCCCTGCGCCGCACATTGTGTGTGAAGAGAACGCGAACTACGCGGAGCACATAGAGAGAAAAAGCGAGGGAGAGAGAGAGCGATAAATCGGCCCGTTGTTCACGGCGGAGCAAGGGAGACGGGACGAGGATCGGGCATCGGGGGCCGCCACTGCCGCCAGCCGCGCGCCGCGCCAGGCACAGGAAGTGGACGGCAAGGTGGGGGGAACGTCGAAGGCAGTTGAGTCGGTGGTGGCTACATGTGGATATCCGCCGGTCGTGACGAGAACTTTCGCATCAGGGAGCAGACGTTTCACATCCCCTCGCGTCGAGTCGCGGGAACTGTGACGTATCACGCCGTAAACGAGAGAGTGAGCGATCCGCCGTTAGCCATGCAGATGGACCCGACGACGTTGCAGCTGATCCAGGTCCTCGAGAGGACCGTCTCGTCGGGTGAGTCTGTCGTCTCTCGTTGGAGTCGCCTGCCGCCGCCGCCGCCGCGGCGACGTCACAAGGACCGGCGGCTTTCCTCCATCCGAGCGTCCTCTTGTCGAAACGCGAAACGCGACGTTTCGTCGCGACGGCTGCTCCGACGGTCGTGGCGGCGGCGGCCGCAGTGATGGCGATCTCGGAGCACGCGAGAGCGAACCGCGTGCGCGTCGCCGTTCTCGGCGAATTTGTCGCAACGTGCTCGGCTCGCGGGCGGTTCGCCGCCCTCGGCTCTTCCGGCGGCGGTGCCGTCCGTCGTCGTTTCGCGGACGGGACCGCGAGCCATTTCGCGCACGCTGTTACGCGCGATATCGCGCCCCGTCGTGCTGTTGCTAGGCGCTTTGTTCGCCGCTGGAAAAGTATTGTCCCGTGTGACGGTTGCCTCGTATTCGCACGCATTGGCGCGACACGCATCGCGAGGCGTCTCGCGCTCGTCTAACCTTACGGTTTTTCCGCGATTCCCGGCGCGGTAACGATATTTCTTTAATATTGATTGTGGGCGCGCGATTGTAACATGTCCCTGTCGCATTTTCAGACAAGAATGAGCTCGTGGCAGCACAGACTTTCCTGCAGCAGGCGGCCGAAACCAATCTCGTGAGTAAATTTTGCCACCATGGGATTTTGCGACAGTAATGTGAGGAGCGATTGCAATATTCGGTGGTATGTCTGTTTTAGCATGAATTCGTGCAACGACTCAGCGCCGTGCTGGTCACAGTCGGCGCGAGCCCCGTCGCCCGCATGGCAGCGGGTTTACAGCTCAAAAACCAACTTACCTCCAAGGATCCTGACATGAAGTTCCAGTACCAGCAACGCTGGCTCACCATTCCTGTTGAAACGAGGGAATATATCAAGAAAAATGTAAGGAGGGTTATATATTTATCGTATTTTCTTGTATTATTAGCATTTCAATTTGTAAGCCTGTTCTTTTTAGCTGAACTTCTTGCGTGGTGCGTCTTTTCTCTTTTTTTTCATGTTGGAGGGAAAAAGAGAAAAAATTAACCGTGCAAAAAGCTCAGCTAAAAAGAACAGACCTTACCTGATTTTACGTAGAGACGACATTCCTTTGTTACAAATGGAGGAGTAAGAACCACAGTGGTGTAAGTAAAATTTTTTAAAATATTTTCTCGTGTGCATAGATGCAATTTATATATTGTAAAGATTACATCTATGCATACGAGAAAATATTTAAAAAAATTTGACTTACACCACTGTTGTGTTTTTACCCTTCCAAATGTATATTACTCCTAGTGGATACAAAGCAGAAATATTTTTACTTTATCACTTTTATCTTCACTCATTTTTATCTTAACTCTTATTCTAAATTTTATCTTTATGTATCTTACTTTATCTGTTCAAAATATTTTTTAATATAGATTTTTATAACAGATTTTAACTCTCAAAAAGTAAAATTCTAAAATGAAAATTTTAAATACTTAATAATAATTGTTATAAAAATTTATCACTGTCAAGAAATGGATTTAAGGACGTGCTAAGTATGTTCGGTATACGTATATTCGGTATATGATAGAGTTCTCCATGCATTTATTTTTACAGATTTTAGGAGCGTTGGGAACGGAAAACAATAGGCCAAGTTCCGCAGCACAATGCGTCGCTTATGTTGCTGTTGCCGAGTTGGCAGTGGGGCAATGGAGCGAATTAATTCCATTGTTAGTCAATAATGTTGTCAACGCGACCAGTACCGAGATGATGAAGGAGGCTACTCTAGAGACTATCGGATATATCTGCCAAGAAATCGAGAGCGAAGTGCTAGTCTCACAATCAAACGAGATTCTTACTGCTATCATTCACGGTATGAAAGGTTCCAGCACGTCAAATCACGTTCGACTAGCGGCTACGAGCGCCCTGTATAATTCCTTGGAATTTACCAAAGGAAACTTTGAGAAAGAGGTTAGTGTTTGTATCATTGACGCGAATATATCTCTTTCGTACACGACTGCGATATAATTTGTGCAATAAGTAACTAATGTTGTGACATTATATGTTTTAACCCTATGTATAGACGGAACGAAACTTCATAATGGAAGTTGTGTGTGAAGCCACTCAATCTACCAATACTCAAATCAGAGTAGCTGCGTTACAGTGTCTTGTGAAAATTATGTCACTATACTATCAATACATGGAACCATATATGGCTCCAGCACTGTTTCCTGTAAGTATCATTTACTGTTACCATAATTGTCCTGCTAAAATATTAAATATAGCGCATGTCAAAAATTACTAGTGGAATTTTTATTACAGATTACTTTAGAAGCGATGAAATCCGACATCGATGAAGTAGCACTTCAAGGAATAGAATTCTGGTCGAACGTATCTGACGAGGAAGTTGACTTGTCAATGGAAGAAGGAGAGGCATCGGAAGGAGGTCGTCCACCGCTAAAAGTCTCGCGGCACTATGCTAAGGGTGCTTTACAATATTTGGTACCGGTATTGATGAAAAAATTAACTAAGCAAGAAGAGTTTGATGATGAAGATGACTGGAATCCTTCGAAAGCTGCTGGAGTTTGCTTAATGTTGCTATCCTCCTGCTGCGAAGAAGCCATTGTTCCATTCGTTCTTCCTTTTGTCAAGGATAATATTAAGAGTCAGGACTGGAGGTACAGAGATGCGGCTTTGATGGCGTTCGGTTCGATTCTCGGTGGTTTAGAGCCTGCCACGTTGAAACCGTTAGTGGAACAAGCCATGCCCACTCTCATCGAGCTGATGTACGATAACAGCGTAGTCGTCCGCGATACCGCTGCATGGACGTTTGGTCGCATATGCGAGATGATTCCAGATGCCGCAATCAACGAAACCTATCTGAAACCATTGCTGGAGTCTTTGGTGACCGGATTGAAGGCGGAACCGCGCGTCGCTGCCAATGTATGCTGGGCATTTACAGGATTAGCAGAAGCGAGCTATGAGTCTGCTGAGGCAAGCGAAGACGGCAATCAACCAGAAACATACTGCATGTCACAATACTTCGATTTTATCATTCAACGACTTTTGGAGACTACCGATCGACCGGATGGGGCTCAAGCGAATTTGAGATCCGCTGCCTATGAGGCTCTTATGGAGATGGTGAAGAATTCACCGCGCGATTGTTACGTGACCGTACAGAAAACTACGATGGTGATACTCGAACGACTGCAACAGGTATTGCAGATGGAATCGCACATACAGAGCCATTCAGATCGTGCCCAATACAACGATTTGCAATCGTTGCTTTGTGCGACTTTACAGTCCGTATTACGTAAGGTTACCCCGGAGGACGCTCCGCAGATATCCGATGTGATAATGACCGCTTTACTGGCCATGTTTAGCTCAAACTCCTGCAAATCAGGTGGTGTTCAGGAGGACGCGCTCATGGCTGTCTCGACCCTGGTTGAAGTGTTGGGCGAGGGTTTCCTGAAGTACATGGAGGCGTTCAAGCCTTACCTCTGTCTCGGCTTGAAGAACTATGCCGAATATCAGGTGTGCTGCGCGGCGGTTGGTCTCACCGGTGATATCTGTCGTGCACTCAAAGGCAAGATGCTTCCTTATTGCGACGAAATTATGACTCTGTTGTTGGAGAACCTCAGCAATAACGCCGTTCATCGTTCGGTTAAACCACAAATTTTTTCGGCCTTCGGTGATATCGCCATGAGTATCGGACCGGAATTCAAGAAATACCTAGATGTTGTATTGCAAACATTGGTGCAGGCATCGCAGGCTAATGTCGATAGAAGCGATTACGATATGATCGATTATCTGAACGAGTTGCGCGAGGGCGTGCTTGAAGCTTACACTGGCATAGTTCAAGGTCTCCGCGGTGATGCGAATAACTGTCCGGACGCCGCTATCGCCCTTATCGAGCCGCACGTTCCGTTCATCATACAATTCATCACCTCGATAGCACAGGACCGCGAACATTCCGAGGGTAATGTGTCGGCCGCGGTAGGCCTGCTAGGCGATCTCGTCATGGTATTCGGAACCAAGCTGCTACCCATGGTGGAGACCGATCCGCTCAATGATTTGCTAGCCAAGGGCAGGAAGTCGCGCACTCATAAAACTAAACAGCTGGCGAGCTGGGCTGCGAAAGAGATTCGAAAGCTCAAGACTGCTGCTACCAACGCTACGTCCAGTTGGTGAGTACCTTTTCATATTATTTCTCTCGACTCGTTTAAACGCCGTGCCTTAATTCGCAGAGTTCTCGATGCGATTTTAGCTCACTTTAATCAACGCGCGATGCATTAACACTGCATTTTATTTTGAGTTTATACCTCAGTTCACATATCCCGTTAGAGGGACGAGATTTGTCTTCGTTACTTTTGTTGCGCCTCTTCTTGCGCTTTTCCGCACTCTTCGCCTTTATCATGCATATTCAATTACTATATCATCGTACATTCTTTGGTATTGCTAAGTTTTAAACTGGCGAGCTTTTTATAGTGAGGATAGGATGTAGTTAGGATAGAATTGTTAGAGGAAAGAGAGAAGGGGGAGGGCGGAAGATAAAGAGAGTGAAAGAAAGAGAGAGAGAGAGAGAGAGAGTGTGCGCACGTGAGCATATGAAGGCATTGAAGAATCACTTCAATGTCGATAGGAATGCACTATTTTCTATCGTAGCGTTGTTTTCTGTCCCTCGGATTCCCCGCGTACGCGATTTGAAACGCCCGAAACTCCCCCTCTCCGCAAAGAAACGAGCACCGATGAGCGACGGTGACTGATATTTGGCTCGCTTTTGTTGTTTACAGATCACCCCACGGTTGTACTGTCGTGCAATTTGATTTGACTAGAAAGCTATCAAACACAATACAAAGACAACAAGATTGGATGGTGCGGATGCGAGTTGATGGATGTGCGTGAGTTCCAAAGCGATGATGACGAGATGGGGTGATGAGTCTGCACGTGTCCCTATCTGGCGACGGTATTTTATCGATATAATATATCGGTGTCGATCCCATATGATCCGAGAGAAAGACATTTTTAGCGAGAAAGCGAGAGAGCGAGAGAAAGCGAGAATGAGAGAAAGAGAGAGAGAGCGCGAAAGACAAAGAGAGAATACAAAAAAAAAAAGGAAAAATAAATACCTGTCCGCCGGATGCCGACAACGGATGACGAGGAGTGCAAGTTGATGTTGCCGATGAATGAGTCAAGGCCAAGTGAAAAGTCTGCTGAGAAGAGAGCGAAAGAGAGAAAGATTCTGATTGCAAGTATGCCTGGTATAAACGAGCCTGCGGCTTTCATCCGCGTGATTGAGAGATTATAGCCCAAGAAGAGAGAAAGAACGAGAGAGAGGACAACTTCGATGAACGATTATCGTGAGCAGTGAGATAAATGAACGGAAGAAGATGGCGAGAGAGCGCGACAGGAACATCAAGTGAGGTGGATGGACAACGTACATATATATGAGTGAGGGAGAGTGAAAGCGAGAGACTCAGGGAGAATTTTTGAAATAAAGTGATAGCATGATAGAACGAATGAAAGATGTAGTAAAATGTATCATGTAATAATGTGTATATGTGTATGCGTATATATGTGTGCGTGCGTGCGTGTGTGTGTGTGTGTGTGTGTGTGTGTGTGTGTGTGTGTGTGTGTGTGAGAGAGAGAGAGAGAGAGAGAATGAAAAAAAATACGAGAGTCTTTTATTTATAGTGACTCGCCGTTGACTCGTTGTAAAGCTCGCGCCGAGCTTCTCAACGACGTGCATCAAATTTTGAATCGCGGTTTTTAGCTGTCAAGTGCTTATATAGAACCGCGCCGAATTTATCCGCGTAAGAGAGTATCACTTTCCTAAGCAACAGGAAGCTTGAATGGACAGCGTAGGAGAAAGCGAGAGAGAGAAAGAGAGAGACTGAGTATGAAAGGTCGTAAAGATTACAGAACGCAACTTGATGCCCCCTTGATCCGATCATGTTGCGCAAGAACTTTGTGTGATCTGCTGAGATGAGATGCGTATGTTACTTTTTCCCCGTATGTGAATGTCTGTTTGCTGTTGATTGGATAATTAAAGTTAATATTTTGATGGCACAAATGAATTTAGTTGTACCGAAGTCCTCGTCCGGCCTGAACGTCCGTTAGGAGCAAATGATCTCGTATGCTCAAGAACAAATCTCCAAAATTTCCTCAAACTCTCTCCCCTTATACTCCCCCACCTCGATATCATGTAAGTCCTCTTTAGTAGCCGGCCGAGTGTTTCGCGCGATCATGGTACTCACGAGTGGCGTCGCAGACGAGGAGCTTTTCGCACTGCCATTTGGAACAACGCTGCACGGCTTGTCCAGACATTTTTTAAACACTCGTTTCTTCCTTCTCTCCTATTCGTGAGAACGTCTGAGCCGCTCGAGATCTGTTTTGAGTGAGAGATCGTCTTCCTGGCCGCGTGTCACCGTCACAGGAGCGCCCGTCGTTCGCCCGCGTTTGCACGACAGGGCTGTCTCTCTTCGCGGATGAAACTTTAAGGAGGTACCGTGATCGCGTTTAAATCGGTCGAGTTCTGTCAAACGGATAATTGACGTAGCCTGGAGTCGTAGTCTGAGGAGAGAGGTGAGCCCGGTGAATTTCTTTCGTGGAAATCTAAGTTCGCGCGATGAAGCCGCGCGCGCTTCGATTTGCGCGAGGCCGCGACAAGCCCCTCCACCACGCACGACCGGGATGTCTCAAGTATCCTGTATCTCTACCTCCGTTTATACCGCGTCCTTGATGACGATCAGTCAATGCCGTGCCGATCGCGAATCGTCATTGCTAGTTCGTTCCGTACAAATCGCGTACAAGTCTCCCCGCGAATCTTTCCTGAGAATCGTGGCTCGCGATTTTTAGCGACATCGCTAATAACACAATACGGAGTTACGTCACGTCGTTCGTCATTGTCGTCGAGAAACGTGTCTGCGGTAGTGCCATGCATTCCAAATGCTTTCGCCAGCGGATCCTTCTTTTCGTAATTTGAGTATTTTCTAGCGACTTCGCGTTCATATATACCTTTATACATCCTTACTTACACTCTTGTCGTGATTTTCGGAGTGCGAGAGGGAGATAGCGTAGGAAAATCTCTAGTTTTTCGAACTTATCAAACGCGGGGCAAACGTGTTTTGACAAATACTCCGGCGCGGAGACGTATATAATGTACGATTTCAGATATTTCGGCACCGATGATTAACGCGATGAAAATGTCGCGTAGATTATGTTTCGCTGATTCATCTTTGCGTCTCCGAAAATCAAAACTCGTAATCTTAATCGCTCGTCGACGAAACCAATGCATTTTTAACACGCGCTCAAACAACTTTTATATTTATATGGATTATTTTGCACATATAACACGTGATACATTGATTAATATATTGTTCCGCATAAGTGTTGCCACGGTATTTCGTAGCCCTGGGTTTTTACGAGAAATATTTTTAGATACTTAACTCGCACAAATTCTAGAAAAAAATTGATCTCTTGGTTTTTATCGTTTGTTTAAGAGGTGTACATGTGTTAATTCGATTTTCTTGATCCACGTATCTGTTAGATTCAGTATCGATGATAATGATAATGATAATACTATCTTCGATTGTAAGAATATTGCCAAATTGTAAATAACCAAGTAAGAAAGCATTTAATCGCCGGCTTGAAGTCTATCAAGTTAATATCAAAGTTTAATAATGTGAGAGATATATATACATAAATATATATATATACATTTATTGAAGCTATTTCTCTAAGAGAAGGCTAAACTATTTTTCTAAGATGAAATGAGATCTTTCATAAATTACAAAATAAAACTTCTTGCGAAAACACAGGTAAACATTTTGAGCTTGTGGCAATATTTATTCGAGCCATTCTGTACATATATTTTAAGATAATTATGCTATTTGTCAAATAGCCCGTGATTTTCAAAAATCTATCAAATATATCTGTAACATTCTTTTTTCTTTTAGTTAATAAACTATAGTAATATCAAATTTGTGGCACCAATGAAGCAATTCTGACATATGAATTCGTTAAGTATTTTAATGGTTATTTATTTCTCTCATCTTTTTTTATGTTTATCAGAAAATTGATTACTCTTGTCGAAATGCAATGCCCTAAATACTGCAAATTTCGTCGCAATTATCTTAATAATTTGCCATTTTAATACGATCATCGATAGCGGTTAATTAACAATCGCGATCGATAGCGAGTCCCGTAATCGCGATAGATTCGATAAAGAGACGCGAGTATATTCTTTTCTTTTATACATTCCATTTAGCAGAGATTAGATAAATAGAGAGAAAGAGAGAGAGAGAGAGAGAGAGAAAAGAAAGAATGAGAATGAAAGTGCCACAACGGAGAGGACAGCGGTGCGTGTCTTTCCGTATCTTGCAAAGAACTCGATTGCCCGCCTATTCTTCTTATTCGCGATCGAGAGTTTTTGCAATTTCTGTGTGTGACGGTCACCGTAATTCGCAGCGTCCCGATTTTGGTGCTGAGATCGATCGTTCTCTTAGAATCTGGTGCTAAACTATGAAATCGTAACGATGATTCTGAGAATCAGTCGGGTTATTGACTGATTAGTCATCAATGTACATATCTAGAGTTTTATTATCATTAACAAAGAAATCATATGATCTCAAAACACAAATAGCTTAATTTATTTTTTTCATTTTTCTACTACTTACTACTATTGACATATATACATTTTTTGTAATAAAAAGTTAGTTGCTTTAAATTTGAAAAATTTGAAAAAGAAATTTATATAATTTAATTTATTGAACAATAGGAAAATTTTGTAAGATAGAAATATTCTTCTCTTTAAACTCGATTAAATTATGGTTATTATATATTCAAGTGTCAAAAATCGTTGATCAAATATTGAGAACTATCGAAGGTTAAAAATATGATTAAATGCGTAATTATCGCTTTGATCGCTATGTTAAAAGTTTTATTATATTCATTTACTATAATACTTAATCGTTAGTTTGTTCTCAAAAAGATCATCTCGAGCCTTCCGCGAAATCGCCGCGAATTGCGTCGCCGAATTAGCCGATAAGGGGAAAAAGGCAGAAGAGAGAAAGTTAGGTGCGAGAGTGAAGCGTGAAATCGCTATTAAACGGATGAATCAAAGATTTGCGATGTAAGAGAGAGAGAGAGAGAGAGAGAGAGAGAGAGAGAAAGAGAGTGAGAGAGAGTGAGAGAAAGAGAAAGAAAGAGAGAGAGAGAGTATGTAGGAGACGAAGCGACGAGATACAGAAGTGACAAAAGATACAAAAATACAAAAAAAGAAAAAATAATAGATATATATGTGACTGTGATTTTTGGAGAGAGACTCTCGTGTGCGTGGAGTCGACATTCTGCCCTGAGGGGAGCACGGTCCTCGCGACCTATTCGCGATCCTCTTTCGTCAATCGCAGGGACGAAAAAAAACTCTGGCGGACGATCCTGATTCTAGCATATCCTACGATCGAAGTTCTTCTTCTCTTCCTCCTCTACCTCGACAACCTGATCGAGCCTGAAACGCACACGTCGGGATCGTGGCCAGAGGAATAAAAACCCTGCTCTCGCGAGTACCGTGCTTCCGTCAGGCTGGCTTCGTATAACGAGTACTGATGTCCTCGTCGGACGAACAACCTTAATCCTTTATCCCGTAGACTATAGACATTTCTTAACCAACCCCCTATCTTTCTTACCAGGAGACCTATCTTTCTTACCTCTATATCTTATTACCAGGAGAATTTAAGGTTCTTTTAACAGAGCTTCGGATGATCCGTGCAACAAGAGAAGTCTATATATATTCCAAAAATTCGTATGCCAAAGATTTCTTAAAAGTGATAGGAGAGGATTAACACGGTAAGTGTTAATTCAACGTGAAAAAAGAAATTATCGGACTCCGACGCCGCTCTGTGAGAGGATCACCGTAGACCGTAAGCCATCGGAAAAGTGTGTAACGCGCGCAAAGCCTATACGTTTACTTTACAATAGATTTTTTCCGCCGTAACGACGTTTTCGTGACGATCTCGAGGAAGCGACATAACACGTCCTTGAAGGAGGGTCCTCGATGCGTGACGAGACCGGGGAATTTCTCGTCGGCACGCGAAGCCAGCCTGGGGGAAACTTATAATAGCACGACAGAGAGCGATTTATCTTGTCGACTAATTAGTTGTTTAGCCTTTTCATCGTCGAGACTCCTAGAGTGGGTGCGATGCTTACTAGAGCGAACGTACGTGATATGAGCGTATTTTACGTAGTATATTTAAAAGTCGTGTGCATTACGCTGTATCAGTGATGATGTGCGCTGTGAAGTAAGTAAGGAAGTTTATCAGGGATGCGTCGATGATGACTGATGGAGCGGATCGGAGAGAGAAAGAGAGAGAGAGAGAGAAGATGGTGATGATGATAATAATTGATGCTGTGCTGATGTTGATGTTGATGTTGATGTTGAGGATGATAATAATGATGAGGATGTTGATGATAATGTGGGTTGGCTCGTGATTCGTCGTGAATCGCGGCGTCACGTTCGAGAAGTGAGAACGGATCGTCGATGCATGCATGGAGAAACAGAAGGCCAAGCAAATATGTAAAAGTAAATATAAATTTTGTATCGCGAGGCGGGCCGGATCGCGCCGCCTGTCGGCCTGCGGGATCAATGGAAAATTTCCCCGGGGAAACGTGATCTCTCTATAATTATTAATACTGATCTCTATATAGCTAATATACTGATGTATTTTTGGAGCCAAAAATTTTAACAGTAGAGTATTTAAAAAGGAAATGCTAAAAAAGAGGAAGATTGACTAATACATGTTTTTCATCTTCCTCTCTTCATAACTGCCGTCGTATCTTAAATTCAATTCGGTATTTTTTAATTTAAAGTACATTTTTGACGGAATTTTTAAAAATTAGATCGTTAAAGCAATCATCTTGCATCAAAAACGGTTGAACAAGAGTTGTTTTTTCGAAGTTTTCAAGTGATCCCGCGGGCTCGCGAGCGTACTCGCGACTCGCCTTCCGCCTGCGGTGTCCTTGTACGTACGAGACAATATTTTCGATAATATTTTTTAACAATCGAGTCGCGAAACACGAGCCCAACGCGTAGATCTGTTGTTCGATGCTTGAAACCGCGCCGCGGCGGTGGCGACGAGTGCATCGTAGGGAAAGCGAGCATTTTCTATTTTCGTTTCCATTTGTTTCTCGACGATGTTGCCGAAGGAGAGTATTCTATCTGGTGAACCGGTCGCACTTTAAACTGCAAGAAATTGCAATTGAAGTCTTTTCGTCACGTCGCAAGCGAACGCCACTTCCGGAGAGAATTATATCGATGCTGCAATCCGTCAATTAAGAATCACGTGTTCCATAGTAATTAATTGTTATACTATACATATTATGCCGAACGAAAATTCCAATAGTGCAGTAGTGCAATAAAGGAAATCGCGTCTGTCGTGGGTTTAGATCAAATTCGGTGGATCTCTCACTTCCGCAAAATCGCCGCGATACCTATACCGGCATCGGTCTCGTTAAAAATGACCTCGCCGAGACACTCCCTACGATCCACGACGTTTTCCCGGGGGGTGCAAGATGCCGAAAGTGACGTCACCGTCGCGACGAAGTGGGCGAACTAATTAAAAAAAAAGAAAAAATAAAACAAAAAAAAAGCTGCGTGCGTGAATGACGTCTGCGCTGCGCGAGAGAGAGTGCCGAGTGCTGCTGCCGATCGAGAGATGCGATCGGATCGAGCTAATTATAATTGACGCGTGATGGGAAGAAAATGTGTTTCTGGGCGACCTATATATGCGTGGGTGAAACGAGAGATGAAAATAAAAGGGGACGATTCTGAATGTTGGACGTCCGCCTGCCCGTCGTGTTGCTCCACCCTCTCCTCCAAGCAAAACCTCCTGGCACTCGATCCGCCGATCTCTAGGATAAGGCTCCTTCGTGCCGCGATAAGAGCGCCGACAGGCGATGAGCAAAAAAAAAAAAAAATATATATTACGGCCTACTCTCGCGATGCGAGGGGTACAGTCCGATCGCCGATTTTTCGTACGGCGTGACCCAGATCGGACGTAAATCATTAACCATTTGCTCAATATTGGATGCTCCTTTTTGCATCTGCGATCGGTATCGAGCTAAGGGAAAGGGAGCACCAAATTGTTCGCGCCTTGCGAATATCTATCGTTTTCTGACGCATGAATAATTTAAAAAAGAAAGGGAATTACGCTATTTCGAGAAATGTGATGTTACAGAAGAGATTTTGTTTTATATATTTCAAGGGAACGTAAAGCTTGTCGGATTTAATGTAGCGTGAGTTTACGATCGACCGGCTGTCACGTTAGCTAAATGTTATGTATCACGACGTAAAGACGTTCTTGTCGCAAGATATTCTTGCGACGGCACAGCATGGCAATCAACGTATATAGGGTAGCAATTAAATATTTGGATATCGCGTGATTGGGATATCTTGACAAAATGAATGCGCAGCTAAAATTTCAACGAGGATCTATAAATATCTCAGACTGTGCGGAGCATTTACTCGGGAATTTCATTTAACGTTAAGTAAATCCTGAAATTCTAGAGAGCCAAGTGAATGAAGATAATACGTAACGTTTGTAGAGTTCCACGCGTTTCAAATTTAATTTTGAGAACAGTTAATGTTTGGTTTACAGTTTCGGGAAATTGATAATATAGAATAGTACAAAATTACTGTCTACTCTGTCTAAGTTTTGGATTCGTGCAAAGTGTTCTCTGTCTTTTCGAAGGATCTCTTTCATCTACAAAAATATCAAAATCTACTATTTCTTATGTAATTGTTGTCTCAACGGCGTGTCCAAAAATTAGAAGAGTGGACGATCCAAATCGCTTTAATTATGATTCGATCTTTAAAGAATATCGGTTCTTTTTTCTCTCACTTGCTTTTTCGCTCCTCCGACGATCGCGAGGAGCTAATCGGACTTCAGTGGGAGAGGGTGCGGCATGTCCACGTGGTGCAAGAACCAAATGCACCGCGTTAATCGTTTTATTCCTATTCGTTTTCGTGTCAGTCGTGTGGTGCTTGCGAGGATTGTGTTTCCTGTGGTGATTTATAATTGACAACGACAATGTGACTTCGACTACATCGCTTACGTGAGTGCCAGAGCGATCGTGGAATGACTGGGGGACGATTCTTCGGGAAGTGTGTCTAGCGTATAATTGGTCACATTAATGATCGCTCGATTAGTGGCCTCACACAAGGCCTCTTACACGAAGAAATATCGCGAAAAAAGAACCGCGAAGACGTTTCTCTTCAGCGCTCGCTCGTCCTCGATGTACGCGGGGCGCATCGTCCACGTTGCATCGCACAGGAACAATTCGATTTGCATATCACTTTAAGACATTAATGTGGCTGACTGTACCGATGCGTGCAAGAGACAAGATTATACGAATCGCCAAGCGACAGTGCCATATAATATCGAGTCATTTCGACTGCTGTTTATTCACCGATTTAATTTGCCTTTCCAACGGACACGAGCGAGCTTCAAAACGCGGGAGAAGCGCTCGCGTGTCCAGGAATGCGAATATCGAGAGATACGAAACGAGATTCAATCGGCAGAAATTGCGAATTGCTTCCTATTTTTTATTTCATGGTTTCCCTTTTCTCTCATGAAAAACATGATGGCCCGAAAATAAATTCCATTTGAAATCTAACCCGCGATGGATGCCATTATTACCATACAGTCGTCGCTCAAGTACATCAAGCACAGCCAATGTGTCACCGCCCTTTTTCGTACCACCTCCGAGTATTTCGTATTACACTTATCGCGTATTTTTTACTTTTTGTTCGCAAGTGTTTTTGGAGAAATTAAAATTTTCTTTCTCGAATTCAACCCTATTTCTAGTATGTCCCGTAAGTATCCGTCGGCTCAGATTATTTTCTTACGCTCGCCAGATAATTCAATATTATACAATTGAATAAACTGAGGATCTTTTTCAACGAAATTAACAATTCGCATCGCGACGGAATTTTTTTAAACAAAAAATCGCATCTATCTGGAAGGAGTGGGGATGAAGAGGCGATCAGATCGCTGCATCGTGCGTTCGTAACAGCATGTGCGTGTCAGCGTCATTCTTAATCTTTTCTAAATACCTTTAATCTAATTAAATTAGAAGGGCACAGCCCGCGTCACAGATTAACCGCCCGCCCGTCGCATTTCCGATGGATCTTTCGGATGGTGCAAACGTGCGCGTGCAGCTGATCAAGCGCTGTCAGTGTTGTTATTATTATTTACAATAAATCATAAATATCGCGTTTTTCTAATGTGAGAGAGATCTACGCGACTTAATATATTTGGTGCATCAAATATATATACGAGAGAAGCACGATCGACATTTGCAATTCGTGTTTCACAGCTCTCGTAAATCATTCATCAATCTTCATGATCTGTTGTGAATCCTGATTGTGGAAAAAGTAATTATATCTTTTTTTTTCTATCGTAAACTTTTGAAAAACTAAAACTCGTCACACAATTTTCGTATCTTTTGAATATTAAACGTGAAAACTGGACGAGAGGATTACGAATCTACTTTAGGTATACCGATAAATCTCGAAATTGCAAAAGTATCAAGTTAAAAATAAAAAATTAAACTCGGCAACCGAAGAATACTCGAATTCACTGGTGTTCTTGTATTTTGGACCCGTGTCCTGTTAATAGAAGTCGCAGCGCGGCGAATCGCCGTCGGTGCTGAAATCGTTGAGGTGCATGGTGCACTTTTGTGAGTCCACGACACGAGAAAGAGAGACGCTCACTCTTGCGCTTTTATTACGGAGGGAGAGACGGGGGCAAGAGACGATGCAACGCGCTTCGCATCGGTCGAATCACCCACGGATGGAGGCTAATGCAGGTCACGTGACGCCTTTGTAAGGTATCATCGGGGCTTTCGGTAACGTGGGACGAGGTCGAAGTTCACCGAAATGGAGCGACAGGACGATAGTGGCTCGACGCGGGCCGACAATGCCACGGTCGCGGAGGATGACGTGAGTATAATTTTTTTGTCGAAGGCTGCTTCCTCGAAGGATGTCTCTTCGACTCTTATTTCGATTACGCGCCGAATCCATGGAAGCGAAATTTAATATTGAAGATAGCGTTAAATTGATTTAACTCTTCGCTCGCTAATTATCGAAATGATAACGTCAAGCTTATTTACTTTCGTACTCTTTAGCACATGATTAAAATAGTGTTTCATGAAACATGATAGTAATTTTATAATCTCCGAAATAAATCTAGATAAAAGTGAAAAGTTTCAGCGGAAATCAACGTTTTATTACTAGCTTCACTGAAATTTGAATTATAGATTCTTAGACGAATTTTGCTATGTTTATGTCTTAATGAAAATATCGAGAGACGTGATTGATTCATATAATCTTAAATATCTATATGCAAATTAAAAACTATAACAGACAAATGATGATAACAATTCGATTTTAAATATTTCTCGATTAATTTTGTTCTCAAATTTTTGTAGTTTTAACATTAAGTCTTCAATTCTTTCGAAGTAAGTACTGTTAAAAGTAAAAAAATGCCAATTAACTTCAGATTGCTCAGGGAATTTGTAGCCGACGATAAAAATGATAGCGATAGGATATTTTCTATAATTAGAAGCGCTATTTGGTCGCTGCTCTGCACGAAATGTCTCGCAGGGCAACTTCGATCTCGACGATCTTTTGCCGATTGTTGGCGAGTTCGGTCGTTATCAGAAACAGTTGCTGTGGCTGGTCTGCTTGCCGGCGTGTTTGCCGTGCGGTTTTTGTGCCTTCAATCAATTGTTCATGGCGGACACGCCGTCGCATTGGTGCAAGGTGCCGGGTTTGGAGAACATGGACGTTGCTCGTAGAAGACGTCTCGCCATTCCCGCGAGCCAGGTGCAGTCGATGGTGTGAAAGATGTCGTGTCGATATCTTGTAGATGCAACGCTGCTTTTTGTAGGTCGATCCGCAGAGAGGGTGACGCCGATTATATGTTGATGCGTTTTGAGTCGCTTCCGCTACAACTGCGGCTTATCATGCCATATCCTATTATTTAGGCCCAGTTTCACAAGTGTCGGTTAACTTTTAACCTTAGGTCTTTTTCTAGTACGTTAGAAGGAGACGAAGAGTGAGTTAATCTAAGGTTAAAAGTTAATCGACACTTGTAAAACTGGACCTTAGTGCTAGATATGATAATTATAATTCCGTTGGTATATTCCTCTTCTTACTTTTAACGTTGCGTCTCCCCGTGATGACTTGTTTTCCTCTCTCTGTACACATGTAATTCACTTGATTAATCGCGTCGTACGTAATTTAGTTGCAAATTGAGTTGTTTAATTAGTACTTAGAATCTTAGGAACTCGTGCTAGACAGAGCGAGCTAATTCTGGATTTCTAGTTTACTCTTACCTTGACTGCGGCAGAAGCAGTTGGAAAAGTCAATTCCAGTAAACGCATCGTTGTATATACGTGCAATTTTGTACCAGTCCAAGTAGAATGCGTTAATTTTGGGGCGAATAGATTCTGGTATAGCGACTGCCGTTTGTTTCACGCGGTCGGCTGCAATTCGGTAGGATCGATCCCGCGTCTTACAGTTTCGTATCGAATACATTATTCATGCGATGTCGCATGATCCGGCGCTAAAAGATGTCATGTGAAAGCAGGATGACAACGAGACGTATAGCCAGTGCACGCGATACGATATCGACTGGACAACGACGATGGAGAACTATTCCGTCGTGGCAACGTACTTGCCCGTGCCCAACGCGTCGTGGTCTGTCGTGGCCTGCGATCATGGCTGGGAATACGAAACCTCGGAGATGACGTCGTCCATCGTTATCGATGTACGTTCGCCTAATTGTACCGAAAAACCGTACAGCTTTTGTCAATTGTCGTTCGCTGCAGCGAGCATCGAGTCTGCAATAAAATTTATTTATAAATTAATAAATTTATCAGCATAACACATTTTTAGAAGTAAATTAAATTTTACAGTTTTGGTACACAATTTAATTCGCTTTTGATAGAAAATACAATTACAAATATACAATTTTTTACGAGTATACGTATACAGATATTTCGTTTGAGGAAATTTAAAAAATAAGAACAAATTTCTCTTTTACAAAAGAAACAAAAAATTTTGACCAAATGCTGTACTTTACTATACTAAAAAACTATAATATGTAATTATAACATGTTACAGTTTGATCTTGTGTGCGATCGTGCGATCTATCCAACAATTGGTTTAGTGGCCCTTAATGCAGGAGGGCCTATAGGAGTATATTTGTTCGGTACATTAAATGACAGGTAATTTAGAATTCGGTCGATTTCATTTTCATTAAAATTTAGTTCTTCTGCGTTTACAGATTTAAATCTAATACTCATATTAGATTTTTTAATTAGAATGTAATTTTTTAAATTAGAACATACTGTTTTTTCTGTTTTTTTTTTTTGACAAATATAAAGAGTTATTAAAATATTTTTTCTATTTGTTTGAATAAATTTATTTTAGCACAGATTATCTATCTTGTATTTTATCTTGTATTTCGTATGTATTGATATATTGTGCTGAATTTTATTTTGTCGAGAATCGACGAAAAATTACCTTTTTTTACATGTTAGTGATGTTAATAAATAGCAGTCTATTTATCTTGTTGAATAGAATCGGCCGGAGATTATCTTTCTTCACGTGCTTGGCGACATTAATAATTGGCGGCTTTCTAACAGCAATCTCAAACAATTTTTGGACTTGGGCCTCCACGCGCTTTGTCGTTGGTCTGACAATACCAGCGATTTATCAGATACCTTTTATTATATGTGAGCATTAAAATTTTACAATAAATTTGTAACTTTGTACCTGAGATTAATCGAAGATTAATGTATCGATCTAATATTAGGATCTTATGTTAGCTTTGTTGACGTTTGTAGTTAAATTTTGGATTTATTATAAATTAATTTCCGTAGCTTTGGAGCTGGTCGGTCCAAATTACCGTTCATTCGTGACAGTTATGACTTGCACTTTTTATACAATGGGCCTTTGCATGCTGGCAGGTGTCACCTATTTGATACGCGATTGGCGAACGCTCGCGATAACTACGAGTGCGCCTTTCCTGATATACTTCTTCTACTGGTGGTGAGTGAACAATTAACGTTGTCATTGACAAATATAATGAGGATATAATGAGAGATTACATAAATTACAATGTTAATTGCATTTGCGTTTCATATGAGCATTATATTTGCAGAATGAGACATCTCTTTGAATCTCGCGTGAATTGAGTAATTAGTTTCAGAGCATCTGTTTATATCTGATTTACATCTATTAATATTTATCAGTCATCAACCCACATTCATAAATGTTCTTAGTTGTGAGATAATTAAACGAGCGCTTTTTAAAATTCGTATCAACGAAATAACAACACACAGTGAATATATATTTAAAAAAACGTACGTTATCGTTAAGTTAAGTTGACGTCGAAATGAGTTATTTTGAAATAATCTTAATTTGCCTTTTTGTCGCGTGCGCATACATATTCATATATACATGCAAGTATCCATGTGAAAGATAAGTGATTATTATAGGTTCTTACCGGAGTCACCGCGGTGGTTATTAGCGAAGGGTCGCCTAAGCGAAGCTAATGACATTCTTGAAACTTTGGCTCGCGTAAATGGCAAAGAACTTCCAGTATCGTTCACGCAGAAGCTTCGTCAGCGTATGACGATGTCGAGGTCGAAGAGCGAGGAGGAGAGATTACGGATCGGTCCCGGTGTGCTCTCGCTCTTCAAATCGCCAAATATGCGTCTCAAGACGTGTCTTATCACTTTAAACTGGTAAGTCAAAGTACACAAGCGCATCTATCGATTTCACAAGTCGCCAAAAGCACGATAAATTCACGTATCAATAATTCCTGCCTTTTGCCAGTTTTGCCTGGCTGGTTTTCTTCTGGATTTTGCTTACTGTATTAGGCTTATTTCAGATAATATTATTCTTAGAAAAAAGAAACAACTCTCGTTTAACTTATTCACGATTTTTCTGCAATGTTTTAATATTTTATATCTCACATAGGTTTATGTTACGAACCTTGATCTTTGTAATGAATTAAAAAAAAACAATAGATTAAAGTTTATTGGTTATATATTGAACGTGAATTTGCTTCTAATTAAAACACTTTGATGTTCCGACACAGTACAATAATTTATAAAAATCTCATATGAATGAATAGATCTTTACTTTATATTGCCGATTAGGTTTGCCAATAACATGGTGTATGTCGGTCTTTCCTATTATGGGCCGGCTCTGGGGAACGAAGAACATTTGAGTTTTCTGTTTTCTTCCCTCGCCGAGATTCCCAGTTATATCGCTTGTTGGGTTGTAATGGATCGATGGGGTCGCCGATGGCCGCTTTGTCTGTGCATGGTCGTGGCTGGAGTGTCGTGCATTGCAACGGTGCTGTTATCGTCCGGTACGCACTGCTGGTCAATTAATTAATGACTTGATTAATTAGCAAGAGTGGCAACATAATCAGTTAATTGTGTAACGTGCCGATATTGCTGAGAGCAATGAGTTAGCTTATAGCTTAACATCGCATGGAATTGCAGTACTAAGAAAAAAGCTATGACGTGTCAGTTTCATAATTATTATCTTTTGTGCTTTTCCTATAAGATGCTGTCATGGAAACCTTGATACTGTTTCTCATATCGAAGTCTGCGATATCGGCGTCATTTTTAATTATTTACCCTTTCGCCGGGGAGCTTTATCCTACGCAACTACGCGGAGTTGCCATTGGTTTCTCCGCATACATAAGCGGCCTTGGACTCATCATTATACCCTTCGTAACATATCTCGTGAGTCGGAATTGATGTTTGAATTTTATTTCAATAACGCTTTCCCCTATTTATTATTTTCCGCAAAATATACTTTTACAAGATTTGCTAATAGTGTTTTAGCTATTATGTATTATTTAATTTATTATTTTATTAAATATCAAAGATAAAATGTATACCATTCATCTTTGATTAGTTAGATTTTTGTAATATACTAAATGTTTGCTGATACGATTGCAGGGGAAAGAAAATCTTGTGCTGCCATTAGTTATTTTGGGCGTGATCTCGGTAATTGGTGGCTTGTCTGGACTGCGACTACCGGAAACATTGCACCATCGTCTGCCACAGACGGTTGAGGAAGGAGAGTTATTTGGCAAAGATTGGACGTGCGCGGATTGCATCCGTTGCGTTCCAACAAAGTACGCACTTGACAATTAATTGAGTAAACTTATATTTTGCGCTTGCGTAGAATATTAGAAAGTTATTTTAATCTATCAAAAATTTTCTCTTTTGAAATATCAATTAAAATGAAATAATATACGATAATAACTATATTAATTTGTAAAAAATTAAGTAAATGACTTAACAGTTATATTTTGATGACTTGTTCTATAATATTCTCGATGTAACTTTTGTATTTCTTTGCTGTCTTCTGTGATTATAGACTTTCGATTTATTACAATTTGTATTCTTTAGACCCTCATCGATCGCGACTTCTTATGAGGATTTATCAACGCGAGAGACAGTAGAGATGCAGGAAGTACCCGAAATGAGGGTTACTTCATCCATTTTGGAAGAGAATCAACGGCCGAGCGTGGCAAGTGTTCGCCGTTTGGTTCGCCAATCTAGCGTGATGGATACTCAACGCGATTCCGACGGGACTATGAAGATGACTTATTGGTTTTAGTTCGGGTCATTTTGAACCGAGTGCAGTTCTAGTCAAAATAAAGTGGAATTTTGTCCTATTTCTTCTGCAATTGAATTTAATATTTTTTAATAATTTGATTAAACAGTTATATTTTATTTGTTTATTATTGATCTATAAATTATTTGAGATATGTATAAAACTATATATAAGAAAAAGTATATATCTATGTACATAAATAAAAAAATAACTTATTCTGTCGAATAAATGCTATTTTAATAAAAAGTAGAATTATATTCTAACAAATTATATTCCCACCGTGTCTAAAATGAGCTTCTTTCTTGATATAAAATATCAAAATAAAATCTGCAAAATAATATCGAAAGTAAAAGTTCAAATTTATTTAATTGTCACCGTTGAGGATGAAAGACTAATCATTATCGCAATTGTATGTATTGAACACATATCCTACACTTTACCTCTTACGTCACATGATGATGTAGCGTAGAGTTCTTAGAAGATAAGAGAGTAAAGAGAAATGGAACGAGCAGTTGATGTCGTGGCCACGATGCAGTTTATTCACATTTGGTATACAAAACACGAGAATAACGAGAAAAATGAGAGTGAGGAGTTCAGCCTCGAATACCTTCCTTTGTGCAGGTCTCAGGCAAGATTTAAGTACTTCCTTCCTAATTCGACTCGTCTGTTTAGAGACGAGTGGTTCTGTTGTAGCAGCTGTAAGCAGGAGGATCACTGTATGCATTTGCGACGTAGAATACACTTCACGACTATACTCTCGCGCAAGAATCGATATACCTCTCCAGAAGTCGCCGCTTCAGCTCGGGTGGGTATGAGACGTAGATATAATGATCGGGCATATCCTCGCTTGATAAGGGCAGGTTCTCGTCCCCATGATCGCCCTTCCGTCTCTCCAACCTGCCTTCGTTATGAATACTTGGGTCATGCAACGGAGAAGTACTCGAGCGATCCGTGCTTCCGTTGTAATCCACGCTTCCGGTACCGTCCAGTCTGTCTTCGTCCGAGGTGCTACATGCAACGCAAATATATAAGAATTAAATTCTTCGTTATGCAATGTAATCAGCGATGCAAAACATGCGTAGTACACGTCTTTTAGACATACATGTCTAAAAGGCATCTTAAAGACGCCTTTACGACATCTTTTAGACATGCGTGCTGTCTGTGTAATAATAATACTGCCGGTAGTTAATTAATTTTATAAATAATAAGTTATTAATAGTTAATTTTATATTTTATCGTCTTTATTTCAAGTTATTTATAAACTTTACAGAAAAAAGAAAATTAATATCTTTCCATGATTATTATATTTTTAAAATTTCTCGAACATTTTTTTAAAGCGATTAAAACATACTTTTGCAATCGCTTTATAATTATTAGATAAAAATGTGGATTAAAAAAAATAAGTCGTCTTAAAATAATATAATACTGTAGGAATACTGTAGGATTTCTCTCTCAAAGAAGTTTATGATAAATATATAAATAATAATGTAAGTCGTACGCGATATTTCTTGACTATTTATAATTTTTTTATTCGACACAGATTATTGCCTGTAATTTTCTAAAAAAATATTTACATCAAAGTTTCTTTAACGATGTGAGATAATTTTCCTATTAGAAGCAATCTAGCCGATAAACATTTTGCGAATAGAATTACGAGAAATTTTTACAATATGAATAACGTACTTAAAGCAAACCCAGATTATGTAGTAACATGCGTAAATCGATGAAAACAGGAGCAGCATGAAGATGGTCAGTAGGTACCAGGGTGTGTGACGCTGCGGTCTTTTTGTGTCCTCCCAGTATCTGTCGCAGCTGAGATACCAGCAGATCGCTCGGTTTAGCTCCCCTGTCGATGTCAAACAATAAGAGAAAGTTAACGGTCACATTAAGTACAACGTTAATCAATTGCGTACCTTCGATTTCTTGGAAATCCCGTAGGGAAAGATTAGCGAGCAGTCCGGCGATGCAATCACGCACGAGTATCTGTTGATGATCACGTTCAGTTAAGAGATCATGATATACGCAATTATTACATATTATTGGTATTCGCAGACGGGCGTGTCTGCAAGCGCACTTGCAGTGCTTATCTTGCATACAGTATAATATTTTTAAACAGGATCAAAGATCGCACGCTGTTCAAATCACAACTGTCTACGCGATCTTAACTAAATTATTTAATCTTCAAAATACAATGTCAAAGGACAGTGCGCGATCTTTTATCATTGTATTTCTAATAAAATAATGTGTATTTTGTTGAAAAGATTTCGAAGCTACGTCAAAAAGACATTAGAATTAGATGAAACAACGGTCATGCGGTAACTATCACTTCAATTCGCAGTAACTCACTTCACATTGGGTCTTCAGCTTCTGCAGTTCCTCCGGCTTGCAGTTGGACTTTAGCTTCCTCAAATGCAGCCCCCGCCGTCTCTGTTTTTTGTCGACAGCGGGCAGCGCCGCTTCCACCAGATTCTCTTCGTCCTCCACGTCCTCCTCGTCCTCCTCGTCCTCGTCCTCCTCGCAGTCAATATTCTTATTATCCGCTTCGGCGATCTCGTTGTGATAGGACGATCTCGCTAGTCTATGATTGTGCATGTCACCGTCGTCGTGGTGGTCGTCGCGACGGCAGTAACGCTGCAGCTTCGTCACTGCTCCACCGCCGGCGACGGAGCAGGATTTATCTGCAGGATACATCCTGGCGAGGCCGCGTGACTCGCACGGCACGATAGAAGTGCTGCGACGTTGTTGCTGTTGCTTCTTCTGCTCGGTATTTTCGCGCCACACTTGGATATCGGTGTTCAAGTGCTCGCCATCGTCGTCCACCGAGTTCTCGAAGTCGCGGTTGCCCAGCACCTCGCAGCGCATGATGTCGCAGTAGTCCGCTAGGCATACCGCGTCTTCTGCCTGAGAAAAAAAGAACATGCTTAGATCTCGTATCTTCGCTGGATTCTGATACTACTGATAAAGAGCATTGATTCGTTAATAAAATCAGTGATTACTAACACAAAGATGATTTTTGAATCGATAATAACTTTGCCAAATTAAAGACTACATGCAGTTACAATTAGGACGAAATAGAATCTTCATGAAAGTATGTCTAAAATTATGTATTATATGATAGGTATTTTCTGGAAATTAGGTAACCAACAATTTGTACGTTATACATTTCTTAATTCTTACCGTATTAACATTGCTTTTGTGTCTGTTATCGAAGTGGACTTCCAGATGTTTCTCGGCATAGAAGGACTTGCCGCAAAGGCCGCAGGTCCATTGTGATGGCCTGTGCTGATGCTTCGCCTTTTGTTGTGGCCGAAAAATATCTCGACTCTCGTGGAATGGGCATTCCAACGGCAATTCTACCTGATATTTCTTCAGTATTGGTATCCATCTCTGAAATTTCGACGAGGTTTAAAATTATCTCATTCTTATCTCTTTATGTTTTTATAAAAAGTAATAAACTGTTGTCGAGAAAATTGTTATAATTTTGAAAAATATAAAACATTACTTCGTTTCTCAAATAAAAACACAATTTTTCAAACTGTTTAATTTTTAAGGATATCTCCGCGTGTAATCAATTTATTAGACAGTTTCCATTAATTTTTTAAATTAATAATACTTTCTCTTACCTTGTGAACTATCCTCCTCACTACGGACGCTCGATCGCGGGGGCATGATATTTTAAAGACGCTGGGGCCCGGCCATGGAATCACAGATAGAAGCAAAACTGCCAAAACCTAATAATAATAATAATAATACAACGTTATTTAATCGGCATAAACACGTGTGCAAACGTTGTATGTGTCTTCCGTAATGCAAAAAGTTAAAAAAGTCTAACTTTGCAACCTTTTTTCATTAAAAAATTGCAAATCATCGATTACCTTTCATATTAAGACAGACGAAAGAGAGAGCTCCTCGCGCTCTATATTTATACAGACGCTCTCTCGAACGACAAAATGCGTTAATACGGGTTTTTTTTTTTGACACAATATAGAGAGCTATCTTACTCCATATGCATATGATATTTTAATTAAGGCCGCATTACGATCGACTAATAAATGGCAAACGTCGAAGTGACGCACGAGTGGATGTACCAACCTTATATACCTTCGTAACAATATATGTATACAGCCAAAGAATACTCTTCCTCGAGGCACACATGCATAAGTAATGCAATCGATAAAAACGTCGCCACTCCACACACGCACATTAATATTATCTCTTTCTAAACATCTTTAATCGCGACACGATGAAGCGTGCTGTTTCCTTATCTATGAAACCCCGTGACTCCTCTTTCCGTTAAGCAAGCTTTAATTTCGCTCCATGAATTTCCCCGGACACATCGAGCGAATAGACACGAGATATAGCAGTAAGCATATAAGGGGATGATTACCTCGAGGTGAAAGGGTTGGGTCTTCATTCATAGCCCAAATGCTGCGTGCAAGAGTAATCCGGCGCGACGATTACTTGCTTCGAGATAATCCTGTCCGTTTCCTGAGAGCGGTCGTTTCTTCGTGCGAGTAGCCGCCAGCCGAGGGTATATGCGGGTTGCAACGGGGGAGTACTGCAGGGTCCGCGTCGACATGGCCGTCCACCCTTGGGCGCAGGTTTCAAGCATATACAGGGATGTCGCAGTGCCGACATATGCAGTCCAAGGGGTAGCTAGATAAATAAAACTTGATCACGTCTGACACGTATAAGCAACTTATTATGGAATTCTCGTATATATTTCCTTAATTAATCACTTTAAACAGCGTGTGTAAATATATTTAGATTTGCCATTTTAAATTCCAGTTTCGCAATGTGTGTTGCAATGCTATCTCTATAAAATGAATAATTTGCATAGCATATTGACGGTGATTTGCAACAGTTTTGTCAATAAAATTATTTATCTAAATTAAAAATCTATTTACCTATACATAAAATAACAAAATAATATTATAAGAATAATAGAGCTAACAAATATAATTTTTTTAAATTTGCTGCGTTGTTTTCTTATTATTTGTAATTAAATTTAGCCTTGTTTAATATAAAAACATTTGTATTTAAAAAGAAATTTTACATTACGTTATAATTTTTCAATATGTGTTATTGGAAGACTTTCTTAGACGGTCCTGCGTCGCTAAACGTCATTGGCGTCGGCGTCGGCGTCGATGAAGATGCGCCGACGCAATACCACTTCGATAAGCTCGAAACGACCAACGCGCAGAAATTGTGAACTAGCCGCTTTGTGAAGAACGTGGGTATCATGCGCAATGAAATCTGCAATATTACTTCAAAATCGTGCGCTTCGTGCTTACATTGTTCCAAATTAACATAATTACTCAACTTTTAAACGCATATATATATCGTAAATAAAACAGATAAGAGCTTAAGTCGCGACTGTTATATATTCTTAAATGATAACACACTTATCATATGCGATAGTTTACGTCTGACAAAAATTTACATTGAAAACAAATCAAAAGTTTAAAATTACGAAATAGCAAATAGTAATAATAATACAATTCGTACAAGTTATCTATATGTATACCGTAAATAATGAAGAAAGGAACGAGTCAAAAAGAAAAATATAAACAATACTAATGCGAGAAAAAGGTTGACAACCGTTCAAAGGGGGAAAAGAGGGAAAGAATCCCAAGTTTCTTCGAAATTCCTTCAGGTACCTGTTTGACAGGTATCTGGTGAAAAACCAACTAAGAATGTGAATCGTCAATTTCTATGCAACGCATTAAAGAGAAAAGAATGTAGGAAGCAGAAGCACGAGTATTTTCTGACAACTAAATTTGATGGAAAAAAGATAAAACGACGTCGTCAGATAAGGCAACCAGTACCACAAACGATTTTAATAGGATCGGTTAATAGGACTGAGCAAATAAGAAAAAGAAGCATAAACAATTAAAGACTCGAAAGGACGTGCTTAAATAAGTTAAAGCGAGAAACAAATAAAGTTCAAAATAGTGATCACGTGCGAATGTATAGCCAAAAATTTTTGAAAGTTTTTAAACTATATTATTATGGATGTGCGAATACTCGAAAAGTTTTATAATATTTTTACATGAGAAATCGAGCGCGCATTCGCGCGATATTGTTGATCCATCATGGTAAAGACAATGCACTTCTCGTTGCTTCAGGTGTAACGCTAGATGGCAAGAGGATAAAATATCTCACGTGCTCGAAGACTTAATGTACGTGGGACAAGGTCAAACAACATTTCATTTCTTTGATTGCTCTTTCGTAATCAGATTTCTACATTTCCGAAATAGCTTCTATTAATAAAACATTATAAGTGTATTATACACAATATACATCATATATATTCACTATCACTTTTAGATAAAACCATTCGATATAAACTGAAATGTAACTGAAATTTGATTATTAGAATAATCTCACCTGGGCACGTATTATGAAACTTTTCGGAATGGATTCCGATCGGAATTGTTCAGTTATTTCTTAGATTTCTATTGTCTTTTCTAGGGAAAACGGAATAATTCCGATCGAAATCCATTCCGAAAAGTTCCATAATACGTGCCCTGAATTATATTGCATATTACATAATTTCAGTAGCTTAATTAAATTATTTACTTACCTAATCGGATTTGATAAATAAAATTACATAATATAAAAATCGCTATTTTAAGATCAGTCTTCTGGTATCATAAGCAGTAAAAAAAATCTATAAACGCAAACAATTACATCATTTGGTTTCAAGATATATGAAAACTCTTGTCAAGCTGCAAAATTTATTCAGACAATTATTTATCAAACTAAATTTATTAATACTAAGAAATTAATCATCGTCCTAATAAAAATCATAAAAGAAAGTTATAAGATTGCGTGTAAAATCTTAGATTTGAAGAATTCCTTAGTATACATTCTAAATTATATGTATGTTACATAATTGACGTTTTACATTGTAAATTTACATAATGTACGTGATATATTGTTCTGCGCATCCTGATCTAAAGACCTTAGAAATTTCACAATCTTGTCTTATCAAATAATTTATAGTAATTATTAATTATTATGAGTCGATTTCACAGTCTCCGATTAATTTAATCCTCCGATTAAACTCACTTTGCACCTCTTTCTAACTGTCCCCCTTAGAAAGAGACGAAGAGTGAGTTTAATCGGAGGATCAAGTTAATCGGAGACTGTGAAATCGGCCTTATGAATTCTGTTATTTATCTTAATTTTTGTAGGATTAATTTTATCTCAAAGTAAAAAACTGACTTTAAGAAATAATCTTTCTTTTATCGTATTTTTTTCTATAAAATTAAATAAATGTTAACATGCAATTTTCTACTACAGTTTTTATACAAATAGTGGAATTTCTGGGAAAAAAAAGATTAAATAGAATTCAAAATAAAATAATATTTTGAACACATTAATAAATTATACATACAATTTTACATTAACAAATTTTTTGTATCACAGGTGGGTGTGAAATTTCTTTTCATAGCTATTTATTATCTGGCTTTTTCATTATATATTTTTTCACGTATTCAGAAATTCTTTTGTTATATCTTCATATTGTATCGATTAGTAGAGCTAATAAAAGATCATTACACCATAAAATTCGTAAAGATATTAGATAATTGCAGCACACAATTGATAATTGTTGATACATTTTTAATTTCGATTTCACGTATTACTGGTCTAGTTTCCACCGAAGTCGTTAATTCGCATCTAGTGCAGCGTAGAATTAAATTTAAGTCGATGGAAATATGACTGACTGCGCTCCCACTTCGATCCACAAGTTTGAAAACCTGTGGAAACAGTACAGTGCATTAAACCGAAGCAGGATCGGGTGTAAGACTTCGGTGCATGGAAAGTAGGTTACTGACGTTCGCAACAGCATAACGGACGATCTTGACCGGCATTTTCTGTACGATTCCTTTTCTTTTCATTTGCTTCTCCGTTCATCTTTCTGGTATAACAAGTCGGTGGTGGGGAGTCAGATATTTCCTCGACTGAAGTTCAGCTGGTTTGTAAAGAACTCGACACTCTCGTCGAGTCGTCAGTTCGCCAGTGCAACCGGCCACATAAACATCGGTGGTCAAACGATCGATCGACGGCGATCTAACTGGTAACTGCTCGGTTTGTGTGAGTTATTGTGCGAAATATTGTGCACGCGCAAATTTTCAGCTTTTAAAGCACTTCAATGACGTTATATTTCTTGCATTGCCAGATAAGAAGACTTGGTCGTCAGTGTGAGAGATAGCGTTCTAACATCTCTAAAAATAGACCTACAACGATCTGCGATCCGTCACGCACGAAGAGAAAGGAGTAAGATTAATTTAAATCTACAAAAATACTAAATATTACAAATTTTTGAAAATTTGAATATAATGGTATAAAATATCTGGCAAACATTTATACAAATTTTTTTATGACAAAAGTATGCATAAAGACAAAATAAACTTGTATATAAAGACAAAATAAAACTTGTATAATTTATTTTCGAGAAAATTAATTATATAAATACTCAGGCTACATGAAAAAATCTACCTTGAATATGGTATATTTAGACTATTAAACTGCACATACTACTATTTTATACCAAGCATATGTGTATATATGTATATGCAGTACATTTATGTATAGCGAAGTTACGATTTATGTATTTATACTACAGATAAATTTACAATTTTGACAAGTAAGGATAACTAGTGGAATATGTTTTATAAATATTGAATTTTGAAATATGTAAAAATAAGTAAAATTCAAACAGTAACGTAATCAATAAAGAAGCACTATCTAAACGTCTTGTTTGAGAACGGTATTTATATAAATATTTACATAAATAATATTTTTATTTTTATGATCTTGAGAGAGAAAGAGAGAGAGAAAGAGAGAGAACTTAATGTAACGTTCTCAAACTGCCATGCGTGGTTCTTATTTCGTAATTTCCGTTTCAAATTCTTATTTTTACAAAAATTGTGTTAGCAAATATCCGTGGCAGCTATTTGCGCACGCATAACGAAACATGCGTCATATAATGTAACGTAATGCGTGATAATTAACAACACACGATGTTAAGTATTCCGTCGACGCGCGATATTATTTTTATCGAGCAGTAAGCGCCGTAAGTCTCAACGATAAGTAATAAATGAATCTCGACATTATTTTTCTTCACTCATGAAACTTTCATGATAAATTATTACACGGATATGTATACATGTTTGCATGTATATATGTTTGCGCATATGCATACAAGATGCATGTGCATATAAGAGAGATCGGATTTTTACTTAATCTACTGTTCTTATACCATTTTTTACTATACAATCATAATAACATTGTTTATTTGCTGACAACTATTAGCATTGGCTACACTGAGAAAAAAAATTGTTAATCCCAAGAAATATTTAGTCCGATACGTTCAACTAAACATTTTAGTTAGTTAACCAAATATTAGTTGTTTCAACTATTTATTTAGTTTCTTTAATCAAGAATTAATTTATTCAACTAATGTTTAGTTAACTAACTAAAGTGTTTAGTTGAACGTATCGAACTAAATATTTCTTGAGATCAATAAATTTTTTTTTTCGGTGTACGGAACAAAATTAACTGCAACTAGTATATGAAGTTTCTTGATATCTCTCAAAATTTATATACAATAGATAATCATATTTATATCTGTACATATAAACAAATGTCCTGACTGACTGACCGATGAGATATCTTTATATAATATATATATATACTTTATATATATATATATATATATATATATATATATATATATATAAAGTAATTGAAATATAACTCTTATAAAGAAACTAAATGAGTAAAATATAACTTTTTATAACCAGATATCTTTAGATTAAAATATATTTCACATTATATGCAAATTTCATACTAAAAAAGATAAATAACTGATATGAGACAATCTATTCGTTATAGTCAATATTATATATTTGATAAATAATATGTAGATAATTACATATATTTATATGACTAATTATTCTAGATAAACCGTCTCAGGCAAATAAAAAATTCTTTAGCATTTGAATTTTTAAGAAATGAATTTCAATATATTGATAACATATCTATAGAGCAATAATCTAGCGGTTAAAAGTTAACGTTAAAAGCAACTTTTGAACTTTGAACAGCTTATGCATTATCTAATCGATTAAGCTTTCGATTGTGCATTGTTGACTTTGATCACTTTTCAATTCTCAGAATGAGACAGCATGTTTATATTCGTCATTTGTCCACTCATGTCCATTTAATAGACGTGCCTCTGACACCTTGATATGAGTATAAAACAATTTCAGCAATTAAGAACGATAAGGTTAAGACGCAGAAAATAACGATAAATTTACATAGTTCACTTATTATCACAAAATGTAACTATGCCTGCGTTCTGATATATCCTATAACATATAAAATAACAACGAGTAGTAGTCAATAATTTTATCATCACTTCATCATATTTCATATCATATTACGTCTTATAATACTAACGTATCGTAAGTAAGTACAGAGTATATAAAAACACAAATTCTTATCTACTGCGAGGTACCTATTTTAACAGTTTGCACGATGTTTCTTAATTTGTCTCTTCTGAAATTTGTCAATTTTAACTTGAGCGACAGAGAACAAAAAAAAATTGCGTTACGCGACGGAATTGCGAAATACGCCGACATAGTCGCAAAGAGATTAAGAGCAGAAAACAGGAAGCAAAGAATACATTGTAGATCAGGCTTTAGAGATAAAATTTTATTTTAACGTTTTACGATTTGTTGGAATTTTTTGATAAGGTAATAAGGCATTTCTGTGAAGCTTTCTCTACTTAAAAAGAAAATGAACAGAGCAAAGTATTCTATTTTATTTTCTTTATAAAAGAAGAAAAGATTTTCTAGAAAATATTTCTGGTTAATATTTATGGTCCACAGTTTGTCTCTATATATGGTCAAATTCCTGAGTTGATGCAACGTAGTTTATTTTTATTTTTTTTCCTTTCTCTTTTATTGCGTGGCGAGTGTAGAAGAACTCGTTCAGTTCTTCATGATTTTTCGTTGACTATATAGGAAGCCGTTAATTGCTTGTTACAATATATTACATTTATTTCGATAAATAAATACACTTGTTCGATATGAAAACGGAGATTTTTTGTCTTGATGACCTGTATATGTACCTATTAAATTCGATTATAATTATCAACGCATAAAAGAGTGTCGCGATAATCGCTGAGATAATAAAAATAGATAATAAAAATTGGAGGATAAAATGTGAGGATAGATGACGCATAAATTATTTATTAATCGCGTAAAAGTAAATACACGTGCGTGTGATATTTTTTCGCGTTAATCCATCATCCGGAATTCAATTGAAAAAAATGCAAAACTTATTCTTATTTGACAACAAATCAGCAAAACGAGTCTTATTATTTCGCATAAAATCTTTACATCATAATAAATGTAATATTTTATGTTGATATCTTTGACAAGTATCTTATATTTATATTTAAATTTTACATGTGTTTGTAGACAATTTTTTTTACAAAAGATCATGTACTTTTAGTAAATTGTACTTTTTGCATTTCAACGTGTAAAATGCCTAATTCAAAATGTATAAAAAAAAAAAAAAAACGTGAACATATATGTACATATCGAAACTTAAAGAATTATTTTTTTTTGGTATTGGGTAACATTTTTGTAATTCTTTTGATATATGAAATTACCGTAATTTATCCTTCATTTTAACAGTTCCATTTGCAGTTGTACTAATTATCTATTACGCTTGCAGATTACGAGCCGTGCAGTTAATTATCGATAAATTAGTGCGATTGTATTGGGTATGGCGACACACGCGTTTCACCGTATTCAGAGGCTGAGTCGAGTACTGGATGCAGGAATGAGGACGATAAACTCCACATTAAGACGTGCATCGGCCTTGTCAGGACAAGCCAGAATTGTGACGGGACCAAACAACGAGAAGATTATTATGTCTCCGGCTGGTGAAGCTTCCTACCCGGAAACCTTGATCCACGAATTTGTTTGGAATAATATCGAGAATTATCCTAACCATGTTGCTTTGGTAATTTTTTTGGTCTATATAGATCAATTACTGTATAGATTAATAGATCTATATCTTGTATTCAGTAGATAATCTTTATACGTAGAGCGGTTCAAACTAATTGCGTCGTCTTCTTTAAACAGACCGATATAAATTATTTAGCAAATTTTAATATGGGGGGAATTGCGTGGAAAAATCAAGAATGTTTGCAAAGACGGAAAATATAACCAAATGTAAGCGTAAATGTAATTAGCTATTAAGCCTGTTCGCAAACGATAAATGCACTGTGTGGAGTATTTAGACGCAATATCAATTTTATAACATTGACTTTGCGCAGGAGTGTGGCGTGAACGGTAAGAAATACACGTTCGCGCAAGCCAAGGATGCAACATATTATATCGGTAGAAGTTTGCGACACATGGGTCTCAATAAGGGCGACGTAGTAGCCCTAGTAGCGCCCAATCTGCCGGACACAGTTCTAGGTTTCCTTGGAAGCTCGTCAGCGGGACTCGTTGTCACTACCGTAAATCCGCTGTACACGGCTGGTAAGTCGCTTTATGTTATTTTAAATATTTTTATGTTGCTTGCGATTCACATAAAATATAAAACATTTAATTGATAAAATAAAAGTAGGATGGGGAAGTGGGCGAATTAAGCGAATTGTTACAACATAGGTAGACGTGAAAATTTTCAGAGGAGATGCCGAGGCAGTTGTTGAAAGCCAATGCGAAAGCAGTCATCACTTCGTCCGCAATTGCATCCACAGTGCTCGTTGCAACAAGGGCATGTCTTCCACGTGAAACTCCTGTTATTGTGATTGACGATAAGACTGGTTCTATTCCCGAGGGTTTGATACCTTTTGATGTTGGTATTAACAATAAGATAAAGATATTCATGCGAATAAATCGGCAATATTTATACGTTATAAAAGAAAACGATTAAGTAAAAATAAATATAAGCGTGCAAAATTTTTCAGGATCTTATAACACGAGGCAAGTCACTGTCATCTGTAAATCCAGACACAACTTGCGATGACATAGCGGTTTTGCCATTTTCAAGCGGTACTACTGGATTACCAAAGGGTGTTATGCTAACGCATCGCAATCTGGTGTCTAATATAATGATGACTCAATCTTCTATCAATGTATTCCAACCTACTACAAGTACCAAGCATTTATCTATAATTTTTATCTTATTATTTTAGCTTTTTTGTTTGCGCTTTCCAAATTTTGCGAGTTTGAAATTGATATTATGTCAATTAGTCTTATTTAAAAATTTATTTATTTATTTATTTAAAATTGCTTTCCATCTTCTCCAATTATTTTATAACTTTGATACATTTATTATACATATTAAAATTTCTTATTTCTTTTCCAGGTACATATCAGGAAGTATTCCCTACGTTTTTACCAATTTTCCATATTTATGGGATGAATGCTTTAACATTTCCACGTCTTACTTTCGGCGGGAAGATAGTCACCATTCCAAAATTTGTACCTGAGACGTTCCTTAACGTATTGGAAAAACAAAAGGTAATTTATCGCTCGACGTACCCAAATAAATTTCTTCTTTTAGATTTTTTTTATAAAAAAATTTTGTTTATTAGAATAGAATGCTAAAATATTAGATTGACAATGAGTGCTCGCGATCGAATTCAAATCGTATTCAAATTAATTTAACCCTAGTTCGCCACATTCCGGTCCAGTGAACCGCTGAACGTTTTTCGGTTTTCTAGTTTTTACGTAACAACATAATTTTCTAATTTTTGTACAATAAATTTAGTTTAAACTCAAAATAATTTTCTCGACCTAATATTATCATCAAACATCTTATTCAGACTCTGTATTTCCAATTCCTACATTACAAGCTTAAAAATATTAATTAGAATGAAAATGACAATGCGACAAAGTCGAGCGGTCTCACGAACCGGAGTGTAGCGAATTAAAAAGATTCGAAAAGAAGTGTGGCTAGCTAGGATTAAAGTAAACAATTATATTTTGTCTCATTTTATATTTTTATATAAATCATAAAAAATCAACCATAAAAAATTATGATTTCTTTTGTATATGTGAAAAGATTATGAAAGGCTCAAAGTACTGAATCCATGACCATATGACCCTTTGCAGGCGACTGCACTCTACGTCGTACCACCCGTAGTGCTATTTCTAACGGCTTCTCCTCTTGTGAAAAAGCATCACTTCGAGCATATGCATATGATGATGAGCGGCGCCGCGCCGCTCGCCAAAACGGACGTCGATAGATTCTACGAAAAATACAGCATTGACCCGAATGTCTTCAAGTTCCACCAAGGTGGGTGTTCGCAAAATCAAGCGGTTGAAATTTTCGATGGTTATCGAGTTTCGTATATAGATCGAATTTCCGGGGTCGCGTTTCGATATGCGCGAGCTTTGAAGGCTCGAATATATTTTTTTTTCCGATGGAGGTAGAAATGTCGAGAAGGGAGAAGAAGAGAGGACGAATTTTGCATTTGTGGGCTTTGCGAGCCTGAACGAACGCAAGCGGTGTACACATTCAATTTTTAACGAGATCCGATGAATCGGCGTAGCCGATTCTGGAATAAAGTTCGTCGTATCGAGAGCGGCATCGTATTAAATTTTGCTGTTGTTTGAATAGTAGTTTTGATGCACATTCGAGTTTGTGAAATTCGACAAATTCATTGTGTTAGTTTAGAAAAAATGCCAGTATTAACGGAGGAACCATTTATTTAATTTTTTCCCAGACTGATTTTATTCAGATACAAATATGTAACAACCTTTATTTAGCGAGATTGTTTTTGCCTCAAAGATGGAGATGGCTTAACATTTCAAATTAAGTGTCAGTAATGCATTGGAAAATTTACTTTTTCATATCAGATTGTAATTTTTTCTTGTCCCGTTGAATCTCACAAGTATATCACACATTCGTAATTATTTTGAAAACTCTATATACTTATTCAAAGACATTATTATGAAGTTTTTTATTTTGCTAGTATGAATATAAGTATAAAATAATTTAAAATATCTAAATTTTAAATATAAAAGAAAAAAAAAGAAAATCGACAGAATGTGATTAAATATCTATTTTGATTATTTAAAGTCTTACGATGTTTTTTAAAGGTTACGGATTGACGGAAAGTTCACCAGTGGCGTTTGTTGAGCATGGACATAAATATTCCAGCATTGGAAGAAATATAGCAAATTGTCAAGCACGTCTGGTGGATATAACGACACAGGAGGATGTCAGCACTACTGGACAAACTGGCGAGTTATGGCTCAAGGGACCTCACATTATGAAAGGGTATCTAGATGACGAAGCCGCTACAAAGAATACGCTAACCGAGGATGGATGGTTAAAAACGGGCGATATTGCATACTTCGATGAAGATTTCGATTTCTATATTACAGACAGATTAAAAGAACTTATCAAAGTCAAAGGATTCCAGGTAACAACCTGTTCTGACAAGAAAAGAACTTTTCCATTTTTATTTTAATGGATATCGATAATTTATGTCGTGATTATTTACATAAGAAATAATTTCTTGCAATATTAATTGATATGTTATATAGGTAAATTCTAATTGCATAAATAATCTTTAAATGGCTTCGCTTATATTAATAAATAAAAAATTCTTTTCCCAATGTGTTATATAAACTTGATGTAATGATTAATTATAAATTATTTTACAATTTTAATATAATTATTTTACACTATAAGAATTATTTAAATTATTTAATATGATCGTATCATGCAATGAGTAACAAAACTATTTCCGACAAAATTGATTGTGAAATCCTTAAACATGTTAAAACATTCTTTATTTCTTTCTTTAGTCTGATAAGAAATTAGTTAGTTTTAATTTTGTCATATTATTGGACTTTATAATTATTCACGTAGCTTGGGGAAATGGAGATGATAAATAACAGTTGTAATATATATATTTAAAATACCGCTGCAAAGTTTCAAAGTTCCGCGGTTTGACGGTACCTTATATCTCGGCGGCGTTTAAAGTGTTCGTCTCTCTTAATTTAAAACATTATTCTCGCCTGGTCGAAGGTACCGCCGGCGGAACTGGAAGCGCTGCTGCGGATGCATCCAGACGTGGTGGAAGCGGCAGTGATTGGTATTCCGCACGCGAGGCATGGTGAGGTACCGAAAGCGTTCGTGGTGGTGAGCAAGGGTAAGAAACCTACGGAGGACGACATTAAGAACTTTGTGAAAGGGAAGGTCTCCGACTACAAGCAACTGGAAGGTATAACTCGATTCTCTTCAACTGTAACAGCATCGCGGAATTTCTAATTACCTCACGATCAGTTTAATTAGCGTATCGATCGGTTGTTGCGATTCTTTAGAACAGTTATTATACGGATATCCGAAGAAATGTCGCGAATATCTGGAGAAAGAACTATTTGTTATGTAATTTAATTGAATTAGATCTAAGAATTCAGAGATAGAAAAGAACTGGGTAGTTAGAGACTTTATTGGGAAAGTTTGAGGATTGTATGTACATTTTTCTTTTTCTTAGGTGGAGTCACATTTGTCGACGAAATTCCGAAGAATCCGAGCGGAAAAATTTTAAGATCAAAGTTAAAGCAAAACTACAAGTCGTAACTTCATCAAAATGACATCTTTTTAATAGGAACATTATTTTTAAAGTAAGATCAATGTTACTAACAATAAGATGTACGACATGTATAAACGAAGGTAGGCGGAATGTAATTTTGTATATTATTATATATACATGTACAGTGTTTTGCTTAATGAAATTGTAATATATATATATGTACATATTATATATTATAATTTCATTAACCCTAGAACGGTACATTAGGTACTTTGTTAGCATAAACCATAGCGATTTTAAAAGTCGCGCCACTTCTATATCGTGCGGGGAGAGGGGTCCGGATCAGGGGGGGGGGAAACTTTGGAGAACTCCCTACTAACTAACTGCACCCATAATCCAGCCAGCGCATTGAAAACTGCCGAGTAGGGAGCATCGAAAGTTAGTCTCCTTTTGTACCGTTCTAAGGTTAAGCGTATTATGTATATATATGCATATTTGTATATATACATATATCGCTTATTTGCTACAACAACGTCATAACTCAAAAATTGTCATTTTTGAACTGTTTGCAAAAGAAGGGTAAAAATTCAATACACTGAATGAAGAGCTAATATATAGCTAGATATTTTTGTTAGTTATTGCACCAAAATCGCATTTAAAAGTAATTAATGTTAACGAATTTTAGTGATTCGAAACATTCAAACTTATTTTTTGGAAAATTTTATTTTCCGAGTTGTGTCGTAGCAAATGAGCGTATGTATATACATATATATAGATTATCTACTTACAATCCATCAAAAATGGAATGGTTAAAAGACACTGTTTTATATAATTTTAAGAGGTAAATATGAAATAGAATTTTTTTGACTTGAAAATTAAAAAGAAGAAAAAAGGTTCTTAGACGATACTAAAAATAATTTTTTAAATAATGTTTTAAATAAAATTTTAACTTGTTTTATATTTTATTGACATCTAAAAAAATTCTTCTACTTTTGATAAACTCATTTATGTATATGTACACACGAACGTAATATTACATTTGTCGCAGAATGCGATAGAATTATATTTTTATAAATTTGTTATATTAATCTTTTGATAACTGTTGTACCTTGATTTGTACTTATTTTTAGAAATTGCATAATGTAAGTCTTTTGAATAAAACAGAATTTTATAAATTTGTGTTTCTTTTGCTCAATTGCTTTTTCGATATGTCATCTAAAAATGTCATACGATGCATAAATATATAGTAATGAGTGAATTTAGTTAGTGAAAATAGGTCAGTTCACATGTACATACAGAAATTTATAAAAATAATGCATGTAATAGTTACTTAATATGTATGTTATAAGAATATATATGTAATTAGAAATAAAAGAAACAATATGCTCATGATTCTCGCGTCTTTGTAATCAAGAACTAAAACTTTTTTGTCAAAAAGAAAAAGAATGGGACGCAGAAACTGCATTCTTAAGATATATGAAAGCAAGTAAGGAGTTCTATCGCGATTCGGGTGATGGGATTGAAAAAAATAAGACGCGAGGAAAACGCTTTTGTCTGGTGGTGGCGAAGCGCTGTTGAACTGCACGCTTGAACTTTCGAGATTTATGCACGGCAGTTGATCGCTGAATGAGTGCATCCCTCACAATGGATTACACAAATGGAGAAAAACAATGAGACTCTTTCGTCGTTTCGTTTGTGCGTTCAATTCTGAGCATAAATTTTGGCCGCTGAACGTACTACTTTTCTAAAACGGGGGGCACAAACATTGCAGCGGAGATAAAAAATTAATGTTAACATCTGTCGTCCGACTAAGTCGCAGGATTTTAAAATTTGTACGTCAAATAATCTCTAAATTGATAATTAATACTTCGAAATTTTAGTTTAAAATTAATTGAAATATATTGTATAATATTTTATCATATATATATATATATATATATATATATATATATATATATATATGATAAAATATTATACAATATATTTTAATTAATTTTAAACTAAAATTTCGAAGTATTAATTATCAATTTAGAGATTATTTGACGTACAAATTTTAAAATCCTGCGACTTAGTCGGACGACAGATGTTAACATTAATTTTTTATATATATATATATATATATATATATATAATATAGTATATATTATATATATTATATATGGGACGCAAATTGAATACGTTCTCGCATTTGGACGACAAGGGTATAAAAATGAATCAACTGGCAAGTTGTGAAGTGTGTCTCGGAGCGTTTCGTATCATTATGACAGGGATAATGCGCAGGGATAAAAAAGTGCGAATGCAGTTGTACTTCCGCTGGTATAAAAAGGTGAACCAATTTTTATCTCTTCCAAGTCGTTGCTTTAGAACCGAAGCACTCTATAAGAAAAAAAAACAGGGATGCTTCTTCGTTTTTATGTTTTCCGTCTTTATTATTCCACGATAGAGAGTTTATCATAAAAATTAACTTTTATAACTCGTATATCTTATTTTCCAGGCTTGCATATTACGCCTTAATCAACCTCTTCTAAGCTAGCAGGACCAAATCGGCAGAATCAAACCGGACCTATCAGAATATTTAGTACCCATTTTGTACTAATTTGTACCACTAATAACAATTTTGTATCCCGTGCCATTTCGGAGAAAATCGTGGCGGTGCTACCTTAGCATTAAGCTAGAAAGACCACAAGAAAAAAAAAGAAAAAAAGAAAATTAAATACAGAAATTTGAAGGACTGATATTGTACTAATTTGTACCATACAAATAAACTTAATATACATATATTTATCCCTTCTGCTCAAAAAATAACTCACCGGCCGATGCGCAACAGCGGAGTTGTAATTCTGCGTTGATCTGTAACAAAAGAAATATTTTTATATTAAAGCTACGTCCAAGATAATCAACAGTAAATAATTATCGAAGTAAATAATTATTGCCCGTTTTTAAAACATTATTTTAACAAATATCTGATTTTAAAATGTAAAAAACAATCGCGGCCGACGGCGCCGCAATAAGCGGCTGGATATTTCCGTGTTAACTAGTTCGCATAATTCATCCGCGAAAAATTGTGCAAATAATACTGCGACCGTGCGAATAAGAGAGACGCGACGTTCGCGACGTAATATCTCGCATACGCCGGAGATCAGACTCGACCCGAAATTGCACCGTAGTTAAAAACCACGAAAGTGGCGGAGTCCACCACAGAACTGACAGGACGGCAAAATATAATATATAAGAAAATTAACAACTACTCACCCCACGGTCGCTCCGCCGTCGCCCGATGCCTCCCGTCCTCCGTTACTCCGTTGGTCCTTGGTCCATTGTCGCACTCACTCACAACGCGACGACGTTCACGAGCGAAAATCGACGATATCGTCGATATCGTCTCCTCTTATGAACGCGCGACACTAAAGGCACACGGCACTCCCGGTATTAATCTCGCGACGCGGTAACTAATTACGTCGCGGTCGAAGAAACTACGAACGAAACTATACGATCCGCTTGACGCCCATGACGCCATGACGCCGCACCGTGACATCCCGCGATTCCCGCGCGCAGGTAGACACGACAAGTGAAGCGAAGGTGGCGGAGAGAATTTCGTAAATCGCGCACGGCCAACTTCACTCGCCCGGAGCAACTGTCTCGAGAACGCGATTACGCGATTACGCGACTTTGATTAACTACGGATTATCCGAAAAAATGTAATCGAATGCGATATACCTCGGTATCCGTATAAATTCCTCGAAGTACATGAATTAAATGAACTTTCGATATATGTATCACAGTTTTTCGCAAGCTAAACAATCGGACCCGGCGACTCGTGTATTTACTCCGCGATATGGGAACGGGAACTGGAGCGAGGGGCGCGGGGCGCGGGAGTAACGACACGTCTGACGTCAGAACAGGTCACGGGCGTCGCGGTAAACATGAGTAGTGGGGATAGAGTGGGGGTAAGGTGAATACACACGGTGCGCGGTCGCAGCCTCGCTGCGGTCGGTTAGTTCGGTATGCCGGGTATGCGTATCGCATAAAGCCTACCCCTCTCTATCCCCACTGGTCATGTTACCAAGGCGCCCGCGGCCCGTTCTGATTTCTGATGTCGTTGCTCGCGGATCGCACATCGTAGAGTAATATAAGTACGAATCGCCAGGTCCGATTATTATTCAGATTACAGAAAAATGTGATACATCGAATGTTCATTTAAGGCCGGTTCTAATACAATCAGTCGTATGTCGCCTATGTCGGATGGCCCAATGAGAGAATTTCTTTTTCGATAACGAATTTTTCTCATTGGACCATCGGTTACGTTCCGAAAGCAATCAAAGCGAACGCAGCCTATAATAAGTGTAATGAAGTACACGCCGCGTCCGTGTCGTGAGATTAAGGGGCCAATTTGATTTATAAAGTAACAGAATTGACCAATAGAAATCCACCGACTTCGTTGATTTAAGCCTAACTGTGGTTGGTGAAATTGGCCCTAAGGTTGATTTATAATAGCGTAACCGTTGATTTAAGCCGTAATCTTTAAGAATTGACCAATCACAGTCGAATGTGAAGAAGAATAATCGACTGTGATTGGTCAATTTCTTAAAGATTACGGCTTAAATCAACGGTTACGGCTATTATAAACCAACCCTAATACCGGGGAGTGCCGTGCCTTTTTAGTGTCGCGCAGTGTCGCGCAGTGTCGCGCGATCATAAGAGACGATGTCGTCGATTTTCGCTCGTGAACGTCGTCTCTATGTTATCGTCTATCTGCGGGACAATGGACATCGCGGCACGGGCCGACATGGGCCGACGGGTGTCGAGCGGATCATACAGCTTCGTTCGCAGCTTCTTCGTCGTAATTTTTCCGTTTCCGCGTCGCGAGATTAATGCCGGGAATGCCGTGCCTTTAGTGTCGCGCGATCATAAGCGACGATATCGGTCGATTTTCGTGAACGTCGCGAGTGAAGTGACGATTTACGAAATTCCGCCATGTTCGTCTACCTGCGGGAGATCGCGGCACGGGCCGACGGACATGGCGTCGAGCGGATCATACAGCTTCTCCGCCGTAATTTTTCCGTTTCCGCGTCGCGAGATTAATGCCGGGAGTGTCGTGCAAAGTCGAAAATATCGCGCGATCATAAGCGACGCGATCTTATCGTCGATTTTCGTGAACGTCGTGAGTGAATAGTGAGTGGGCCAACCGGCCAACGGACCAACGCTGCAACGGAGAAGGACCTGGGGAGGCATCGGGCGACGGCGGAGCAACCGTGGGGTGAGTAGTTAAATTGTTATTCGTCTATTACTTTGCTGTCCTGTCAGTCCTGTCAGTCCTGTCAGTCCTGTGACGGAATATCCGCCACTTTCTCAAGTGCAACTTTTGATTCGTCCATTACATGATATTCGTTAATTAGATAATATTATCTTGGACACCTACTTTAATGTAAAAATATTTTTATGTTACAGATCAACGCAGGGTTACAACTTACAACTCCGCTGTTGCGCATCGGCCGGTGAGTTATTTTTTAGTTTAATGTTTTATTACGCAAATCAGTGTTTTTCCAGTTCCGGTTTATTAAAATTTTTTTATTTGAAATTTGTATTAAATTAAATTATTTACATATTGTTAGCTTTTTATTTAATGATTTACTTTTAATACGTAATTATGATAATAATTGTATCAATAATTATGTGCAAAGCATTAATGGACTTTAATTTAAAATTATATATCTATTTTTCACATATATTTTGTATTTTGACAATTAGTAGTTTTGAGTAATGAGGAGGGGAGGAAAGTGGCTGACCACTTTTATTTACATAAATTACAAAAATATTTTCTAAGCTCTAGAATCCATCCATTTCCGATCCTATCCTTTTCAAGGCAATAGATTATAATATATGCGCAACTTAGTTTTTTTCCGGTTCCGTTTTGTTAAAATTTTCTTGAAATTTTTATTAAATTAAATTATTTACATATGCATACTGCGTGTGCCACTGTAAAGTTGGCACCTCATTTTCAAAAATCGTCTGGATGTATCTTTTCCATCAGAAGAAACCTTTCCCCAGCTTTTTTTTCTTTATTTTAATGAATTTTTGACTCAATGTGTTCCGTACAGAACATTGCCAGCTTTTTTTATCCGCGGTTCTATAGTACTATAGTTTCGTGATTCATGTCTTTTATGTTCACGTTGCTTGTTCGTTTTTCTGTCATGTTTGTCTCGAGCATTGCCGGGAAGGCGCGGTTTTGTTCGGCGGGAGTGCGCTTGTGCGCCTGAGTCTCCCTTCCATCGACGGAGGTCGTCACGTCGGAAAATTTCGAATTTTTAAAGGGCCGTTTAGGGACATCATCGGGTTTACATTCCGGTGCTTCGTGTCGACGTGGTGTCTTGGATGTTGCATTGTTCAGTGTGACTTTGACTTCGCAGAGTATCGTGAGTTCGTCTGGCGGCGGCGCCGGTAGAATTTTAAAAATACACGCCCGAAGTAGCGTGCTTTATCGGAAGTATACGCTGAGAAAATTTTATGAATAATTGTATAGTGTGGAGGCTTTGATTTTGTATTTGATTCGCAGCTTGGAGTTTTCGATTGTCCATTCATGCGACGGTTTTCGTATTTGGGATTTCGTGCGGCTCCTTGTAGCGTTCGACGGGCCGATACTGCGGGTGACCGACGCGCGACGGTCCAGCAGACATTTTTCACACTGATTACACACTTGTGTTAATTTCTCGACATCTTATGAAGTTGAAATTATCGCAGCTTATTGTACAAGAGCCTTTGGGCTAAAGCACAAGGATTGTCATAACCGTTTACGACAATCTTTGTGCATGGGCTCTTTCATGACTTACTTTTACTCTGGCTGCGTTCTGATTTTCAGTACTTGCAGTGACTCTCTGCAATGCTCTCCATTATATGTGTTTTTTTTTTTTAGCATTAATGATACCAAATTGGAATATTGCATTTAACATTTGTGACTCTCTGCACGAAATAACTTACGCAAAGCTTATACGCAAAAACCCAATCATATCCGCGTATAACGCGGGGGGAGAAAAATAGCGTCACGTAGCGAGCTCTCGGGTGTCGCATAAAATTCCGGATCGACGACAGGGATTTTCGTCCGATCGAATGACTGAGTCGCGGATTTATATGTTATAACTTAATGGTGACAACGAAGCAAGCATCGATCGCTCGCTCTTTATTGCTTTATTTTAATCAGGTGTTTCTGAGACGCGACGAGCGCGTGATTCATCTACACGCGTCGTTGTGCGATTATAAAATTGTTCTCAACACTTTCAAGCAGAAACCCGGACCGAATGAAAATATCGGTTCGATTTCGGTTTCGGTACATTAAAATACTTAATAAAGGTTTCGGTTTCTGTTTCGGTTTTTTAGCTAACACAAGTATCGATATTGCGCAAATTACAGTTTTTTCGGTTCCGGTTTATTAAAATTTTTTTATTTGAAATTTGTATTAAATTAAATTATTTACATATTATCAGCTTTTTATTTAATGATTTACTTTTAATACGTAATTATGATAATAATTGTATCAATAATTATGTGCAAAGCATTAATGGACTTTAATTTAAAATTATAGATCTATTTTTCACATATATTTTGTATTTTGACAATTAGTAGTCCTGAGTAATGAGGAGGGGAGGGAAGTGGCTGACCACTTTTATTTACATAAATTACAAAAATATTTTTTAGGCTCTAGTAGAATCTATCCATTTCCGAGCCTATCCTTTTCAAGGCAATATTTATAATATATGCGCAACTTAGTTTTTTTCCGGTTCCGTTTTGTTAAAATTTTCTTGAAATTTTTATTAAATTAAATTATTTACATATGCATACTGCGTGTGCCACTGTAAAGTTGGCACCTCATTTTCAAAAATCGTCTGAATGTATCTTCCAGAAGAAACCTTTCCCCAGCTTTTTTTTCTTTATTTTAATGAATTTTTGACTCAATGTATTTCGTACAGAACCTTGCCAGCTTTTTTTATCCGCGGTTCTATAGTACGGGTAATGCTCAATGATATACGAATAGATGCCATTCAATACTGAATAAAGGTTTCGGTTTTCTAGCTAACAAAAGTATCGGAATTGGGCAAATTACAGTCTTTTCGGTATTGATTAAAAAAAATTTTTTTATTTGAAATTTGTATTAAATTAAATTATTTACATTTAGATTTATATTTAGAATCGGTACTTTATTTGCCCCAAGGGGCCTTAAAGGGCGTTTTTAAGGAACGTACCCAAATTTTTACATATTCTCTATTCCCATAAAAGAAACACCTGGTCATTGTGCGACTTCACAAATTAACACCTACCCTCCCTTTCTCTTTGTATATTTCTAGGACCTAGACCGAACGAAAATAGTCTCTGTGAAGTTGGCACCTCACTCACTTTCAAATATCGAAAGTTTTATCAACAGTTCTATTTGCACCCGCAATAGTTCTACAGTTCCTGATAATTTTTAGAAAGAGTTCCGTTGATTTAGTTAAAAAAAATGAATTTTGAAAATATGAGGTGCTAACTTTCCGTAGCACCTCATGTTTCGAAAAAATTAATTTTGAACATGATATTTTATAGTTTTCGAAGAGTTCTACAGTTCCTGATCAGATTTAGCAATAGTTCCGGTCATTAAGTATTTTTAAACAAATTTTTAATCTGATTGCGAGCACCTCAAATTCCAAAAAAATTGATTTTTACCATGAGATTCTATAGTTCTCGAAGAGTTCTACAGTTCCTGATAGGTGTCAGCGACAGTTCCGGCCTTTAATTATTTTTAAACAATTTTTTAATTTGACCGCCAGCACCTCATCTACGAGAAATACGGGGTGCTGACAATTCTGATCGTTTTCTTCAGAGTTCCCGGCAGTTCTCACATAGTTCCGAGCATTTAAATACGTTTTGACAAGAGTTCCAGCTATTTACTATTTTTAAACAATTTTTTAATTGACCGCCAGCACCTCATTACGAGAAATACGGGGTGCTGACAATTCCGATTGTTTTCTTCAGAGTTCCCGGCAGTTCTCACATAGTTCCGAGCATTTAAATACGTTTTGACAAGAGTTCCAGCTATTTACTGTTTTTAAACAATTTTTTAATTTGACCGCCAGCACCTCATCTACGAGAAATACGGGGTGCTGACAATTCGATCGTTTTCTTTAGAGTTCCCGGCAGTTCTCACATAGTTCCGAGCATTTAAATACGTTTTGACAAGAGTTCCAGCTATTTACTATTTTTAAACAATTTTTTAATTTGACCGCCAGCATCTCATCTACGAGAAATACGGGGTGCTGACAATTCCGATCGTTTTCTTCAGAGTTCCCGGCAGTTCTCACATAGTTCCGAGCATTTAAATACGTTTTGACAAGAGTTTCAGCTATTTACTATTTTTAAACAATTTTTTAATTCGACCGCCAGCACCTCATCTACGAGAAATACGGGGTGCTGACAATTCCGATCGTTTTCTTCAGAGTTCCCGGCAGTTCTCACATAGTTCCGAGCATTTAAATACGTTTTGACAAGAGTTCCAGCTATTTACTATTTTTAAACAATTTTTTAATCTGACCGCCAGCACCTCATCTACGAGAAATACGGGGTGCTGACAATTCCGATCGTTTTCTTCAGAGTTCCCGGCAGTTCTCACATAGTTCCGAGCATTTAAATACGTTTTGACAAGAGTTTCAGCTATTTACTATTTTTAAACAATTTTTTAATTGACCGCCAGCATCTCATCTACGAGAAATACGGGGTGCTGACAATTCCGATCGTTTTCTTCAGAGTTCTCGGCAGTTCTCACATAGTTCCGAGCATTTAAATACGTTTTGACAAGAGTTCCAGCTATTTACTATTTTTAAACAATTTTTAATTGACCGCCAGCACCTCATCTACGAGAAATACGGGGTGCTGACAATTCCGATCGTTTTCTTCAGAGTTCCCGGCAGTTCTCACATAGTTCCGAGCATTTAAATACGTTTTGACAAGAGTTCCAGCTATTTACTATTTTTAAACAATTTTTTAATCTGACCGCCAGCACCTCATCTACGAGAAATACGGGGTGCTGACAATTCTGATCGTTTTCTTCAGAGTTCCCGGCAGTTCTCACATAGTTCCGAGCATTTAAATACGTTTTGACAAGAGTTCCAGCTATTTACTATTTTTAAACAATTTTTTAATCTGACCGCCAGCACCTCATCTACGAGAAATACGGGGTGCTGACAATTCCGATTGTTTTCTTCAGAGTTCCCGGCAGTTCTCACATAGTTCCGAGCATTTAAATACGTTTTGACAAGAGTTCCAGCTATTTACTATTTTTAAAACAATTTTTAATCTGACCGCCAGCACCTCATCTACGAGAAATACGGGGTGCTGACAATTCCGATCGTTTTCTTCAGAGTTCCCGGCAGTTCTCACATAGTTCCGAGCATTTAAATACGTTTTGACAAGAGTTTCAGCTATTTACTATTTTTAAACAATTTTTTAATCTGACCGCCAGCACCTCATCTACGAGAAATACGGGGTGCTGACAATTCCGATCGTTTTCTTCAGAGTTCCCGGCAGTTCTCACATAGTTCCGAGCATTTAAATACGTTTTGACAAGAGTTCCAGCTATTTACTATTTTTAAACAATTTTTTAATCTGACCGCCAGCACCTCATCTACGAGAAATACGGGGTGCTGACAATTCCGATCGTTTTCTTCAGAGTTCCCGGCAGTTCTCACATAGTTCCGAGCATTTAAATACGTTTGACAAGAGTTTCAGCTATTTACTATTTTTAAACAATTTTTTAATTGACCGCCAGCATCTCATCTACGAGAAATACGGGGTGCTGACAATTCCGATCGTTTTCTTCAGAGTTCCCGGCAGTTCTCACATAGTTCCGAGCATTTAAATACGTTTTGACAAGAGTTCCAGCTATTTACTATTTTTAAACAATTTTTTAATCTGACCGCCAGCACCTCATCTACGAGAAATACGGGGTGCTGACAATTCCGATCGTTTTCTTCAGAGTTCCGGCAGTTTCTCACATAGTTCCGAGCATTTAAATACGTTTTGACAAGAGTTTCAGCTATTTACTATTTTTAAACAATTTTTTAATTCGACCGCCAGCATCTCATCTACGAGAAATACGGGGTGCTGACAATTCCGATCGTTTTCTTCAGAGTTCCCGGCAGTTCTCACATAGTTCCGAGCATTTAAATACGTTTTGACAAGAGTTCCAGCTATTTACTATTTTTAAACAATTTTTTAATCTGACCGCCAGCACCTCATCTACGAGAAATACGGGGTGCTGACAATTCCGATCGTTTTCTTCAGAGTTCCCGGCAGTTCTCACATAGTTCCGAGCATTTAAATACGTTTTGACAAGAGTTCCAGCTATTTACTATTTTTAAACAATTTTTTAATTCGACCGCCAGCACCTCATCTACGAGAAATACGGGGTGCTGACAATTCCGATCGTTTTCTTCAGAGTTCCCGGCAGTTCTCACATAGTTCCGAGCATTTAAATACGTTTTGACAAGAGTTCCAGCTATTTACTATTTTTAAACAATTTTTTAATTCGACCGCCAGCACCTCATCTACGAGAAATACGGGGTGCTGACAATTCCGATCGTTTTCTTCAGAGTTCCCGGCAGTTCTCACATAGTTCCGAGCATTTAAATACGTTTTGACAAGAGTTCCAGCTATTTACTATTTTTAAACAATTTTTTAATCTGACCGCCAGCACCTCATCTACGAGAAATACGGGGTGCTGACAATTCCGATCGTTTTCTTCAGAGTTCCCGGCAGTTCTCACATAGTTCCGAGCATTTAAATACGTTTTGACAAGAGTTCCAGCTATTTACTATTTTTAAACAATTTTTTAATTCGACCGCCAGCATCTCATCTACGAGAAATACGGGGTGCTGACAATTCCGATCGTTTTCTTCAGAGTTCCCGGCAGTTCTCACATAGTTCCGAGCATTTAAATACGTTTTGACAAGAGTTCCAGCTATTTACTATTTTTAAACAATTTTTTAATCTGACCGCCAGCACCTCATCTACGAGAAATACGGGGTGCTGACAATTCCGATCGTTTTCTTCAGAGTTCCCGGCAGTTCTCACATAGTTCCGAGCATTTAAATACGTTTTGACAAGAGTTCCAGCTATTTACTATTTTTAAACAATTTTTTAATCTGACCGCCAGCACCTCATCTACGAAAATACGGGGTGCTGACAATTCCGATCGTTTTCTTCAGAGTTCCCGGCAGTTCTCACATAGTTCCGAGCATTTAAATACGTTTTGACAAGAGTTCCAGCTATTTACTATTTTTAAACAATTTTTTAATCTGACCGCCAGCACCTCATCTACGAGAAATACGGGGTGCTGACAATTCCGATCGTTTTCTTCAGAGTTCCCGGCAGTTCTCACATAGTTCCGAGCATTTAAATACGTTTTGACAAGAGTTTCAGCTATTTACTATTTTTAAACAATTTTTTAATCTGACCGCCAGCACCTCATCTACGAGAAATACGGGGTGCTGACAATTCCGATCGTTTTCTTCAGAGTTCCCGGCAGTTCTCACATAGTTCCGAGCATTTAAATACGTTGTGACAAGAGTTTCAGCTATTTACTATTTTTAAACAATTTTTTAATCTGACCGCCAGCACCTCATCTACGAGAAATACGGGGTGCTGACAATTCCGATCGTTTTCTTCAGAGTTCCCGGCAGTTCTCACATAGTTCCGAGCATTTAAATACGTTGTGACAAGAGTTTCAGCTATTTACTATTTTTAAACAATTTTTTAATTTGACCGCCAGCATCTCATCTACGAGAAATACGGGGTGCTGACAATTCCGATCGTTTTCTTCAGAGTTCCCGGCAGTTCTCACATAGTTCCGAGCATTTAAATACGTTTTGACAAGAGTTCCAGCTATTCACTGTTTTTAAACAATTTTTTAATCTGACCGCCAGCACCTCATCTACGAGAAATACGGGGTGCTGACAATTCTGATCGTTTTCTTCAGAGTTCTCGGCAGTTCTCACATAGTTCAAAGCATTTAAATACGTTTTGACAAGAGTTTCAGCTATTTACTATTTTTAAACAATTTTTTAATTCGACCGCCAGCATTTCATCTATGAGAAATACGGGGTGTTGACAATTCCGATCGTTTTCTTCAGAGTTCCCGGCAGTTCTCACATAGTTCCGAGCATTTAAATACGTTTTGACAAGAGTTCCAGTTATTTACTATTTTTAAACAATTTTTTAATCTGACCGCCAGCACCTCATCTACGAGAAATACGGGGTGCTGACAATTTTGATCGTTTTCTTCAGAGTTCTCGGCAGTTCTCACATAGTTCCGAGCATTTAAATACGTTTTGACAAGAGTTTCAGCTATTTACTATTTTTAAACAATTTTTTAATTCGACCGCCAGCATCTCATCTACGAGAAATACGGGGTGCTGACAATTCCGATCGTTTTCTTCAGAGTTCCCGGCAGTTCTCACATAGTTCCGAGCATTTAAATACGTTTTGACAAGAGTTTCAGCTATTTACTATTTTTAAACAATTTTTTAATTCGACCGCCAGCATCTCATCTACGAGAAATACGGGGTGCTGACAATTCCGATCGTTTTCTTCAGAGTTCTCGGCAGTTCTCACATAGTTCCGAGCATTTAAATACGTTTTGACAAGAGTTTCGGCTATTTACTATTTTTAAACAATTTTTTAATCTGACCGCCAGCACCTCATCTACGAGAAATACGGGGTGCTGACAATTCCGATCGTTTTCTTCAAAGTTCTCGGGAGTTCTCACATAGTTCCGAGCATTTAAATACGTTTTGACAAGAGTTCCAAAGACGCCGCATATTTTTTCGAGAGAAAACGACGTCGCGTTTTACGGCGCTGGTTTTGATTTCTTGCACAGTTTTCTCGTCTTCCCAGTATTTGGCGAACACGAAGCAGTTCAGATTTTCTGTGCTTTTATCTAAATCTGACTGATAGCTTGCGATCATTACATTTTATTTTTTCGAAATAATATAATTTGACCCAAGTTTATGACCAATGGCAAAAGTGGTTTTCAAAAACTCAAATGATAACTTAAAAAATAGAGATCTACAATAATATCATTTATCTAAATTATTTTAATACACTCTTAAGCATGTGTTGCCAAAAATTGGAGGTACACGTTGAAATAAAAACCCTACGTAATTACGAGGGACATAATTACCATCAAAAATAGAAGGAAAGATGGTACCTCGAAGTCAGGAAGTACATTACGTATTTCCAATTTTTGGCGATACATGCTTACCGCATAATGTACTCTTAAGCATGTGTCGCCAAAAATTGGAGATATACGTTGAAATAAAAATCCTACGTAATTACGAGGGACATAAGTACCATCAAAAATAGAAGGGAAGATGGTACCTCGAAGTCAGGAAGTACATTACGTACCTACAATTTTTGGCGACACATGCTTAAGAGTTTACATACCTGCATTACTTGTTTCTTCCAGTTTTTTATCAAATAACGGATACATGTTTTGTCGGTGGATGACCACATTATATACACAAAATAAACGATTCTGCTGCTGCTGTATCACTGTCTAATTTGCGAATGTATTCCATGCATTCGCACTGTGACTCCCGGCACGCACTGCGAAATACTCCGCGATTGTCACTGCTTGTGAATATATTCATATTTATGTTAGTTGCGTAAATAATATAACAGTCGTATAAAACGGTGTAAGAATCCTTTGTTCGAGCAACGATATGACACGTCCGCGTCGATGCCACCTAGTGGCTATGCCACTGCTATTCGCGAATGTTTTTTGTTCAACAAATGTCGCGATCATGCATGGTTGACGCCGAGTACCTCGTATACGAGGTACGTATGTAGGAGGTACATTTGTACGAGGTACATATGCACGTACGAGGTATGTATGTACGGGGTACATACGGGAAGCCCCCTAAAAAACTGTACCTCCTAAAAAATTGTACCGTGAATTTATAAGTGCGGTGCCTCCAATCGGTACCTCCTCCTTTATCAGTATCTCGTGTGTATTCCGTACCTTGTGCTATACTGTACCGGGAAAAGTATCTCCTAGCAGTATGTAACTTGAAATGTCATTTTCATTTAGAAATTAGTACCTCGAATTTGGAGATACTACGCGGTACATGCTTAAGAGTGTAATTCTGTGAGGTCTCTGAGATCCCATCCACATTTGTCATCGTAACTTCAGCAAAAATTCAATTTATTTATTTATTTATTTTTTTAATCGATTGAGAATCGATCCATGAATAGGCCCATAATGTATAAAAGTCGATAGAATTAAATCGATGCGTTCCGTTTCACGCATGATGCGCATAATGCATCATTTATCCTTGTTGTTCACCGAACGCACTCCTAAGAGTTTCAAGATATACGAGTAAAAGAAAAGAATATAGGGGACAAAAGTGCAGAAACGCGAAAAAAGGAAGTTGAGCTGTGGTCTTGGAGACTTCACTGTGTATACCTAGGGTTAACAAGCAGCACTGCGCTGCTGCATTCTCGATGCTGCATAACAAGGAAGAAATTGATATAATTCATATTTTTATTTAAAAAACCGTATATATGCAGCACACGGAAAGAATGGTTTTGCTGAAGTGTCTAAAAATTTAGCTGAATACAGATCTAAAAGTAATTTTGTTGGATCATCAAAATAATTATGTAGAACACCTAAACTGATTGCTAAAATGTCAAAATTTTTTACAGCATTATCATATTTTAGCGACTTACTATAATTATTTTGATGGTGCAACAAAATTATTTTTAGATCTGTATTTAGCTAAATTTTTAGATACCTACAGTCGTTTTGGTTCGACCCAACTGGCTAAATTAATATTTTTACATATAATAATAATTTGGCCAGTTGGGTCGAACCAAAACGACTGTTGTTTTGAATTATTTACTGGCGACGGAAGTTACTTGTTTTGTTTTTAGATACCTACTTCAGCAAAATCGTTCTTTCCGTGTACATATTTTTATCAAGGTCTAAATAATGTTAATATATATCACTAATGTAAAATGTATATAAAATAATTTTTTTATCTGCGAAAGTTGTTGGAATATTATCGAATCATTAGAGAATTATAAAATCTTGAGTTTAAATTTTTCACGATCTAATAAATAAAACTGTACGTATGAATTTACAATCATCCACAGTAGTATTTAAAGGGGTAAAACGTTTTGAAGACTCGACCGTTGAATTTGAGTCTAAGGATGAGAAATCAGTGAAATTTATGGAGAAGAACAGTATGTTATATCAAAAGATTTGTTGTACGTCACCAACAGTAACTATTTTAAGAATTATATATTTTACACATGAGGGAAAAGAGAAAGTTATGATAAATGGATTAATGACGCGTAATGAGTTAATATTTATTTTAAAGTAGATTAGTGTAAAGTAGATTATGGCATTTAAAATTATCATGTGAACATTATTTGTTACACTTTGTGAATCGATTATTACCTTTTGTGAATTATGGCAGAAAGAATAAAAGGTTTATAGACATATTATAGTTATCTCACGAATCTCACGTGTTGACGCTGAATGACTCTTCTTAAGAGTTCCAAGCTCATTGAAGCATGCGATTATCTATCACTTTAGCCGGGGTGTCGAAGTTGGCCGGCCTTGCAACGTGGGAGAAGCGGACGCGATTTTCGCCACCGCTGCGAATCGAGCCCCGGCGCCGGGTATGCTTGAAACGCAATGCCAGTGCACTACGTTTAACACACATGGATATCCATTCACGAAATAACTTATTACTATTTATTTCTATTTTAATTTGACACGGCTACTAGGGGCAAATCTCGTGGAGACCGTGGACATATTCGGACGTGTTTTTTCCTGAATAATTTTAGAAGATTGCTAATGCAATCAGCGCCGAGATTAGATTGAATCTTTCGAGTCTGTATTTATTATCTTCGACTTGTTCTTGGCCGTTATGTGATCCCGAGGAGGATTAGGTGCCATAAAATTAAAGAAGAAGAAGAAGGCTACTGGGGGCTACGGCACGAGTCTCGTGCGTCAAGAGGCGTAATCGTTTCTATACCCGATAACTGGCTCCTACTCTCGAGGTACCAGCTATGCACTCATTGAGTGTCTCCGTACTAATCGAGTCACCACTCTCGCATCGTGCGTGCACCATCCGAGAACCCGGGCATGAAGATTCATTCTTGACTTTTTCATATTTACTACGTGTTGGAGAGCAAACGGATTGACAACCGAGAGCTCCCTAGATAACCGTGCCCTTTCTTGGCCCCACAACTCACCATGGACAGCGGTACTTGGGCCCGTATCACTACAGGACTTTAGTGGTGCATTCAGATCGCAATTGACGTCGCTTGGTTACTGCAGAGCGCGCCGACTAGTCGACATCAGATCTTGTGATCGAGCCGTACTGAATCAGAACAGCCCCATTGCAACGTTCCAGCAAGACCACTGGGAGGTGGGCGCATGACCTGACTGGGAGAGGCTATATATTCGCGTTACCAGACCAATTGAAGCATGCGATTATCTTTTACTTTAGCCGGGGTGTCGAAGTTGGCTGGCCTTGCAACGTGGGAGAAGCGGACGCGATTCCCGCCACCGCTGCGAGTCGAGCCCCGGCGCCGGGTATGCTTGAAACGCAATGCCAGTGCACTACGTTTGACACACATGGATATCCATTCACGAAATAACTTATTACTATTTGTTTCTATTTTAATTTGACACGGTTACTGGGGGCAAATCTCGTGGAGACCGTGGACATATTCGGACGTATTTTGTCCTGAATAATTTTTGAAGATTACTAATGCCATCAGCGCCGAGATTAGATTGAATCTTTCGAGTCTGTATTTATTATCTTCGACTTGTTCTTGGCCGTTATGTGATCCCGAGGAGGATTAGGTGCCATAAAATCAAAGATGAAGAAGAAGGCTACTGGGGGCCACGGCACGAGTCTCGTGCGTCAAGAGGCGTAATCGTTTCTATACCCGATAACTGGCTCCTACTCTCAAGGGACCAGCTATGCACTCACTGGGTGTCTCCATACTAACCGAGTCACCACTCTCGCATCGCTTGCACGTGACCATCCGAGAACCCGGGCATGAAGATTCATTCTTGACATTTTCATATTTACTACGTGTTGGAGAGCAAACGGATTGACAGCCGAGAGCTCCCCAGATAACCGTGCCCTTTCTTGGCTCCACAACTCATCATGGACAGCGGTACTTGGGCCCGTATCACTACAGGCCCTTAGTGGCGCATTCAGATCGCCATTGACGTCGCTTGGTTACTGCAGAGCGCGCCGACCAGCCGACATCAGATCTTGCGACCGAGCCGTACTGAATCAGAACAGCCCCATTGCAACGTTCCAGCGAGACCACTGGGAGGTGGGCACATGACTTGACTGGGAGAGGCTATATATTCGTATCACCAGATCAATTGACTTTAACCCTAGGCCCAAAGGAACTCGTGCAGAGAATCAAAGACCTAAGACAGCCTAACTCGGTCGATACAATACGACAGTGCTCGCACCAGCGCAGTTTTCGAGCCACTCAGATCGCCGGATCCTAACACGGATCCGCTACTTTTTTCGCGCTCCTTTCTGCCACGATTCACAAAAGGTAGTAGCCTTGCCACTGTTAACAACGTGGACGGGAGCGAGGCCGCCGTGGCCAGCGTGATTACCGGTAGTAGGTCCGACGCACGTTGCACGTAACTTTTAACTTTTTAATTCGTCATGATTATTTGTACTTAATGCATTAAATTATGCGTTTTACTCATTGATATTGTTTAACAATAATCTTATCGTTGCTTATTAAAAATGCAACGATAATTTTATCATTGCATCTTTAATACGCGTATATATCGATGCTGTGAGATTTATATCAATATTACTCGTATAAAGCCGGGTACTCACTAGGACCGTGCAACGTGCAACGCAACGGTTGTTACAATTTTTTCACAATGTGTTTGTTCCGGAATAAGACGTATTCACTAGTTGCAGCAACCGTTGCGTTGCACGTTGTACGGTTCTAGTGAGTATCCGGCATAACAAACTCCCTCCGTGATTATATCTCCGATTTAAGATGAGCTTAGTGTACTCTCAACGCAAATACGTGTGTTAGAAATTCGCGGTTGACTTATGGCCGCTGGACATTAGTATACTCTGCCTGTTGCGTTTCGCCGCAAAACCTAAGGCCGGGTACTCACTAGGACCGTGCAACGTGCAACGCAACGGTTGCTACAATTTTTTCACAATGTGTTCCGAAATAAGACGTACTCACTAGTTGCAGCAATCGTTGCGTTGCACGTTGCACGGTCTTAGTGAGTACCCGGCATAAGATGGCTAATAGAATGGCTGGCAAAAAATGATGCTGTTGATACATCATTTTTTTTCCGTGTATATTTCCCTTATTACCTGTAGCATAGCGTGACCTTGCGATCTCGTAATATCAGGAATTGAGCGCTAGTCAAGCGAAAAGCATTAGAACTCGTCAACATAAATCGTGTAGATACTCTTCGAAAAGAAGCTGAAACTCTCTAATCAGAACTATCGAATTTTAAAGTAGGAGTGCCAGCTTCACACACCCGTCAGATTATATCCTTTCGCGAATTTTTAGAGCTATGTCAACGACAGGAAAAATAAAATTAAATAATTGCAAGCGATCGGTTCCGATCGGTCAGATTCAGATGAAAGCACAGTAAATCTGAACTGCTTCGTGTTCGCCCCAAATACTGGTAAAACCCCTGTTAAGCTGGCCCCCCCACCTTGCAGAAATTAAAAAAAAAAGCGCAAAATTACAAGCAATTATATTTGTGAGCTTTTATATCCTGCAGATTAAAATTTTTGAGCTTGTCACACTGAACAGGAATTTAATATTTTTTATGGGGGGCTGAGTCAACGTTTAAAAATAGATATTGAATTGATTTTTACGGCAGAATTAGGAGCTATTTATGAGTTTTCAAAATGATATAGTTTCGATTTTTGATCTCATCCTCTTAACCCCGAAACAACTTTTTAATTGATTCAACTCAAGAGAAAAATGTTGAGAAAAATTTAAATATATCATATCGCGGATATAATTCGTATAGCGTATAAACTCTAAGAATAAATTCTTAAAATACGCGCATTTTGATTATTGAGCTACAACCCCTTCGCAAGAAAACCATCCCATCTTCCTGGCTTAAGAGAGAACTGTACTTAAAATGAATAAAATTATTTTACGACTAAATATTGTTTACTAAATTCTGAACACTAAAATAAAAAGAAAGAGTACTTCACTCTTGAGACTGTTAGGGATCGGGGGTAGTTTTCCATCAAACGGTTAGGGTACAAAATCTGAAACTTCATATTTTTGTGATACAAATTATCCTGAATCGAGTCTACAAGTAGCAATTGATTCTGCTGATGAGAACGAGTACTTTACTCTTGAGACTAATAGGACTGAGTTCTATTAGGAGCTGTTTGAAGCAGAGAAGGGATGAATATATTAAGTTTATTTGAATGGTACAAATTAGTACAAATTTAGTCCTTCAAATTTCTGTATTTAATTTTCTTTTTTTTTCTTGTGGTCTTTCTAGCTTAATGCTAAGGTAGCACCGCCACGATTTTCTCCGAAATGGCACAGGATACAAAATTGTTATTAGTGGTACAAAATAGTACAAAATGGGTACTAAATATTCTGATAGGTCCGGTTTGATTCTGCCGATTTGGTCCTGCTAGCTTAGAAGAGGTCCTTAATCAAGTGTCTCGAATTATTCTCCGACAAGACTCTAATTATAATTTATTTTATTCGTTTTAGCCATGTTTATCTGTATTTGTATATTGTTTTACAGATTATTTTCCAGAGTTTTTGATAAAAGTAATAAAATTGATGAGAGTTGATATTAAAAGTTATTTTTGCTTATGTTATCTTTTAAAACAATTTCTTAATTTTCAACAGCAAATATCTTGCACATAATGGGGTTTCAAATAGATGAAAATTCTAAGTTTATAAAATACTACACATATGTATATATTTAGTTTCTTTTTAAAATCTTATATTTGTGACAAAAGATAAATAAACAGTACATTTACCATAATATTTTTAATTTTTTAAATTTTCTTTTTTTTATTTAATTGTATATTGTTTTACAGATTATCTTCCAGAGTTGTTGTTAAAATTAATAAAATTGATATTGATATTAGAAGTGATACTCTGACGTTATATCTTAAAACATTCTAAATTCTCAACAGTATGCATTTTGCACATAATGGAGTTTTAAATAGATGAAAATTCTAAGTTTAGAACACTGTCACATACGTATATATTTAGTTTCTTTTTAAATTCTTATAGTTGAGACAAAGGAAAAATGGACAAGTACATTTACTTTATTCACCACAGAATTTTAAATTTTTTAAATTCTTTTCTTTTTTATTTAATTGCTATAGATTTAAATTAAATAAAATAATTAAACAGAAGTTAAATTTCCTTTTCCTAACTTTAAAAATTTCTTCTTAAAGTCTAAGATTAGATACAGAAGAAGTATTTTACTTTCTCAACTTCTACCTGAATATCACGTTGCTGCTGTATCGTTATTTCAATGATTCATGGCTGAATATGATAAAAGTGTCGTAAATGCAAGGGATAAAGCGGATACGTAATGGAGTTTCTACGGACGTTCGGACTTTGATGCGAAATCGATGGTCCCATTTCTTACTATGTTTCACTATGTTTCATGAGTCTACCTTTTATCTTATTCATATATTCGCGTGATTCTGTCGCAAGATACACTGTAGCGTGATTATCGATTATATTCTATATAATTTTCTTCGTACCTTACAATTAGGTAACAAAGAAAATCACGGATATAATAATTAATGGTCATTTTTGTTTTTAATAAAACAAATAGCAACGCTGTTTATTGTTAGACTGTTAGAGGAAATGGTAAATAAAAATTAAAAAATGGAGGCATGATCGTATTTTTACAAATGCACCGGGTCCACAATGCAAACGGCGATCTTCAAGAGACGCGAGCGAAGTCTTGCAACATTGTTCATTTTGTATATTTTATACGAGAGATTGCTGGGAGCACGTATTCCAGTTTTGCTACCTGAGAATTATTTAGCTTGCTATTTCTAGTCGCATTGATGTTCGCAGCGTGTATGCGTATTTATCGTTTTGTAGTCTTTGATCACCCCAGTTGTGTTCCAATTAGTACAAAAAAATAATTATCGTCATATCGTGCATATTAGTAATCAAAATAAATTAAAGTAAAGTAAAACATTAGATTTTAAATTAGCAAAAAGGAAAGAACAACAGAGTATAACGAGTATAAAAGTACGTGAACAACGAAAATAAATTGGCGACGCAAAGTGCGACTCACTAGATTTAATTACAGTTTTTCGTAGCGCCTAACTAACAAGGAGAAGCGCCCTTAATTGGCTGAGCGAATATCGTCGAAAAAAAGGAGATACGTAAAAAGATCGTTTGGAATAAAATCGGCTTGGACGTGTTCATTCCTCCGTGTTTCATTACATATTCTAAACAACCTAGTTTCACCTATATTTCGATTTTGCATGGTTATTCTGAGTTATCGTGACACCTCCGTTTCTGCTTTCGAAATAAAGTTTCTATTTTCAAAATTTTCGTTTTGTGCCGATTACCTATGCTTGAAATTCTCCGAAATCTTTGCATTTAAAGTGTATATACGTTGACATTTTACGTTTTTTTATTCCTACATGAGCAATAACGACGGCGCGTGAAAATCCTCCGCCGGCGGATTCAAAAGTTCGATTTTTCGCATTTGAAAGTCGAATCTCCGCGTGAAGTCGTGCGAGTGTCGCATAACTTTCGCGCATAATTCCTTCGTTGCATTTCTATCGTGGACCGTATGTATATACATGCACGTGTCATCATCGTCGAGTCGCTTTCTCGGTCGGATTTGAGAGTTGACGCGTAGCGGAAAAGGGATGAAGCTCCTCGGTAAATGAGCTTTTCGTCCCTATCCCAACCCCGTGCAAGTCGGGATATGTGTGGAGGTTCCTAAACGTATTGCAAGAAGGAGATAAACCGTAGACGTGCTTAATCCAGTCGTCGGTATATTAATGCAAGAGAGGAAACGTGAGGATACTGACGAAAGGAAATAGAGAGCGAGGGAGAGAAAGAGAGATCGGGATACACACGAAACTTGGAGAGAGAAGGATCGAATTCAGAAAGCTTTCAGCTCTTGCCTCCTGTTTCTCTCGCGTAAATGAAAGAACGGTCGGGAGAGCATCACCGAGGTCGGACGATGAAAAATAGGATGGAGCGTAGGTAGGGTGGTGGAGCAACGTGGAAACCATTTTTTGTCCTATATTTCTCACTTCTTTTCTTTCCTTTTTTCTCTCATATCGTTGTATGTGCGCGCCGCGTCAACCTTTACCGACGATGGACGATCTTATTTTGCGTGTGGCGTCGACGCGACGGTGCAAAGTCGGTATAAAATTTGGTCGCTGGACTGAGAAGCGGAGGCAAAGGTGGTTCTCGGAAAAATTTCCCGTCCTGTGTTTTAGAATATATGGATCCACTAAAATCTGTTTTTTTTTTGCGACAAAAGGATTTTTCCTTCCAGATTCTTTTTATGTACTCTTTTATGTACTTTTATGTAGGTCGTATATTTTGATTGGATTTTAAAAAGCGTAGAAAATTATTTGACATTTGATATATTTCTTCGATGCATCTTTTGGTTTTTTAAATTGTAACTTATTGTTCCTTACTTTTTAAAATCCTAGAAAATTTTTCCCTGTTGATCTTATCTAGTGACTATCTAGGACTATCTAGAGACTAAATAAACATAACAAAAGTGGTTTTATCTTGATATCTCAAGAATTGACAAAGTTGATATTTTAATATTCAAAATTATGAAAACACGAAATCATGATCAGAACCGGTAAAATGACATATATTTCATTAAATTGGATCAAAACTAACTAGAATCCATCAAAATTACCTTAAAAATATCACGTCTTAAAGATGTCATTCTCTATCAGTCGAATATCGTTCTATAAATCATCAGATCTTTATAAACAGAGTGTCGTTGTACTCGTTATGTTCCACAGGACTCAAATATGTAATAATAATTGAATATTTGTCGATATAATAAAGATTTTTCAAATTTCAAGCATTTATAGTACGCATATATTTCCCGCTATCGGAATTGCAAAAAATGAACATATTTACGTTTCTTACGTTTCTTAAACCAAACATGAATTTACCAATTTAAACCAGCTCTTTACGTTATTTCAAAATTTCATTCTTATCATGCACATATGCATCTAACATACGACCTTCAAAATACACAAATTTCCTTTAAATCACTTATCTTTCATGAATTTAATCTTATTTAATTGAATTTCAATCCCCTTCATATAGCTCATCGTAAATATACTCATTTCACGTATACTTATATCTAATCAATATAAATGAGTGTTAAATCACACAATAAAACTCTAATTTAATAAATTCTTAAAGTATTTTAGCCTGTTTGGAAAGGCTTGAGTAATAGTTTACACATTCTTATAAAATATGAGTCAAAATATGAAAAACTCGTAAGAATCAAATAAATTAACAATCTTTCACGCAGATAATTTTATCTCTTCACAATTTAATTTAATTTAATTTGACTCTGAGGTAACAGATATCATCGAAATGTGTCTGCAACGGACACTTCACATATCACAAATCTTTTAGACGTCGCGTCGGTTTGCGTTTTCGCATGTATTACCTCTGCCTGTATTATACAGTCGTGACTTGGCTGCTCTGGATTAGTTCGTCAATTGGGACTTCTCCCTGGCTGTCATCGAGTGGTAGCGTCGATACTCGGCGTCTGCTCAACTGTAGGTCGTTCTGGAATCGGCGTCGGCGGCCTGCCAACGACCTGGTCGTCTCCCCTCGTCTACCGTATACTCTCAGCCGTCGCCTGCGCAGATTTGTCGAGGAGTATGGAACCGATTGATACAGCCGATTGAGACAGTCGGTTCCATACTCCTCGACAAATCTACGCAGAGTCGTTTTCTCTGCACTGATTTCAACAATTCAGCATTCTTGGACGCTTGGCTGTCTTCATCTTCAATGTCAGATTCTCCCCTCTTTCAGATGTTTTGACGCTTCCGAAAATGCTTTGCGTTTCGGTGGTTGTTCGATCGGAATATTCATTAAAATAGATTAAATTTAGCATCGCAATTCTTCTTTTACTCAATTAAACACAAATTATCCGCCAATGAACGGAGCAATAACGCGGCAATTTCTCGTAGTTTTTTTTAAGTCTTTGAAAACGAGGATTAGGTGTATATGATCGATCGTTCTTTCGATATCAAAATCATATAGATCAAGTCGCGATTAAAAAATTTTAATTTTTAGAGTAATTACGCGAGAGACTAATTACTTTCAATATTCATCAAATTACATTTATTATAACATAATAATAAATAAACTAATAATGATTAATTATTTAATAAATATAATTTAAATTGAGTAATTTAAATTGCACAAAATAAATTATAAAAATTACGCATATATTTCAATCGAGTATGGCGAATACCTATCATGGATTTATTTATTCCATTTATTTACTTTTATTAGACCGTAATTGTCTTATTTAATCAATATCTGATATCAAAATTTTGTCTTTCTATCGAAATCTATCTACTATCTTTCTGTATGATTGATTTCTTTCAAAAGTTTCATATAATAATGCTTTAAAGTCAAAAGTGTTCTATCCTATAACTGAGAGACACAATCAATAAAATTAACAATTCTTTTTATTGGTCACGGTTGGTCACGTTATAAAATTTTACAAGTTTCTTAATTGTAAATATTGTATAATTAATCATTACTTTCTAATATACAGCTATATCTTGTATAAAGAATTTTGTTATAATTTCATGTTTCTATGATATCTTATTTGCGTAAACAATTTGATTATACATATATTTCGTATTATATTTTGAATACAATACATTGTGTTGCAATGTAAAATAATTTTTGTGAAAAATAGTAAATAATTAAAAAAATTTTTTAACATATATGCACAGAGGAGAAAACCGCTGATTAAAATGCGGAGGGCTAGGTTAAATTGTTTTTATCGGATAAAGCTTTAATTTCAACTTAAAATAAAAAAAATCAGGAAAATATCAAATCAATTAAAAGAAAAATGTATTTAGTCGCAACAATATCCGGTAAAAATAGAGCAACATAAGAAGATAAGCTTACTTACACATTTTTCTATAGTGATTATTGACAGGATGAAAGTTATATTGTATATTACGACAAAGTAAAATCATGCAGTTTCAGTCAATTGAAGAAAAAGAACCGAGTATCTTGCAGAAAATTTAAATTTTATGTTTGAACAACGAGCTTTCAGAGAAAGATTTGAAAGACGTATATTTCGATTCTCGCCTAATCTTATATCAGAATATTCTTGTGACAACTTTGACAAAATCTTTCGCAGATTTTAAAGGATACATATTCTATCACTGAGAGAAAAATCCAGGTTTAAATAATCGGACAATCGTTCGAAAATTAACAAACGGGTATAATCCGATAACTTTTAATCGGAATTACAAAAAGCCTATTAATGATATCCAATTATATCAATGATATCTATATAGATATCATTAATTGGACATTATTTTGGTCTTGACCGGCTTTTTATAATTCCGATTGAAAGTTATCGGATTACCGGTTGTTAATATTCGAACGATTTATTTCTCAGTGTACTTTGTGCTCTCGCTCAATTAAACGATTCGCGTAAAAATACAAATCACTCGTGCAAGAGACATAATTTTTTAATTACACACTGCACATTCAGTGAAATTTCTTTAAGCAATTATTAATTTTTATTTATATAAGATATTAATTTTTACAAATTTAAAAAAATATCTAATTGTTTGCATAAGTAAAGTAAATTTCCGTAATAAAGATTTTTATTTTAGTATTGTATATTACAGTTTTCATAGTAGCTATAATAATCGCGATTTAACGGAATGACCTATAAAGCAGCCGTTTGTAGTAATATGATATGGGGACAAAACTGCTGGTTTCCGGATGAACATTGCGGACAAACAGGAATGGCGCCGGAACGTCGCATGTTTCTGGCGCCATGCGTTCTTCATGTAAGCAGTCGCGAACATTTACAATTATCCTATTTCTGTCAACGAATAAATCTTGAAATGCGCAAGAAATTAAATTGCCCCATAACTTTAATTAAATACTTATATTTAATAACTTGAGAACGCAAATGCTATTGAAAAAAAACATTTTAAACATTACCTAATTAACTTTAACATAAATTAATTACTCAATATAGTTTAATTTGTTACGGAAATTTTAAAAAATATTTTAGGTATTCGGGGTGCATATATCTTTTTCATGATTATTGCACTTTGAGGAATTAAACTGTATCGAATATATCGGTAGATTTCAAAGCATAATCTCTATACATTACTCATTAATCACGGATATTTTAGTTTGCAATACGTTTCAAATAATCCACGTTTCTTTAATCTTGATGCATTTTAGTGAATTAAATAAAAGTATTCTGATTTGCCTATATTTTTAACAATATAACGTAAAGATTGAAAATTTTGCGTGTATTTGTATTCTTAACCTCCTGAAAAGATGCACGATAACAAGTGATAGTGATTAAACTGGTGTATGGGATAATCAAATGGAGTGAATGTCAAAAACGGGACAAACGTCCATCATTTAACCTGCCGACTATACGTATACTCAAAAATAGTTCAAGCTCACTCGTCTCGGCAGCATGTCAGCGCCCTCGTAATTTATTCATCCTTTCGCCCTCCTTCTCTGATCTGTCCTATGACGTCACGGGGTGACCCTTAAAACCCATCCGGCTCTCGCGACTGCGTTGCAGCGGGCGGTCGACACGATCCAACTTTTTCCTGGCAAACAAACGACACGGAAGAGAATTTAATATGAGCCGACAGCAGATCTCCGTTCGTTTCGCGAATACTATGAATTCGTAAAAAGAATCGGACGTGTTTGCACTTGTAGAATAATGCATTGTCTTCGCGCGCTGGGTGCTCTTTTGAAAATCCCGTGATAAACAGAGTGCACAGATAAGTACGCGAGATATATTTATATTATATATTCTATACGCAAATTAAATTACAGTTTTATAAATTCAAATAGTTTTCTATTTGGCATCTATCATATCAATATTCATAAGTTTACGCTTTGAGAAATTTAAAAACGTGGAATATAAAACATATTTATTTTGTTTATTAATTTGTGATCAACAACGTTGTTACAACTATAACTGATGACTTTTTTGATCACACATATCTATGTCAAGAATTAATTATAACAAACAGAGATGTGCAACACAAAATTTAATTGGTTAAGTATTATAATGTCAAAATATGCAATATACATATTACATATACATATACTGAATCAAATATCGTAAAAAATAACAACCAAGTAAATAAATGAAAAATAAAGAGTAAAGAAAAATGGACGTTATTGCGTTTCACAACCCGTCAGTCGCGTGAGCGTTTAAAAATTGGGTGAAATTTCGTTCATATCCAAATTTGTTTTAATCGAGTCTTCGGTATAGAAGAGCCTGCCAATTTGCGCTCTAATTATATTTACCGAATCAATTTCCCTCTCCATCCGCGCAGCTTTGCTGTATGCCGACAATCGTCGTTACGATATTAAGCCGAATATGTGCTGAGCATACCAATCAACGCTCGGCAGAGCTTGTTCATCCAGCGACATTAATTCGCCTGCAATTAGAGCGAAATATCGGCAACGATAGGGCAATGGGATGCATTCCATATTCATTGACAAAAGCAAAAAGTTGGACAATAAAATGTATAATATGAAATCTGTATTGTAGATTGATAATATATTTCGTTGAATTTTTAGTTACGCTAAAATTCACAAAGCAATTTTATAAATTACAAACGTATAGAGAGAGAATCATAATATTTCACAATCAGTTTTACGACATTATAATTTTGAGAACTTCATAAACCTGCATACATTTTACCGTATAACTTATGTGCGTGTGTGTGTGTGTTTTTTTTATCAACTATTTCTATATGTTTAGCAATTTTCATAATTATCTGTAATTGTGATTTATACTTGTAATATATGTTATATCCCTTAATTATTTGGCCAACAAATGTTTTATAATTATAAGATTAAAAAGCGATTAGAAGAAAATAAATGACATTAATCTCGCAAGAGAAAAATTATTAATTAGAATGAAGATGAATTAGGTCAATGAAGATTAATGACATTTCTTAAAAAATTATTATTATGTAATCGTCGTGTTCCCTTTTCTTCAAAGATTAACTATCATATTAATAAAAGGCTATTTTCTGAAAAGCAATTAAATATATTGTTATATCAAAATTAGTATGTTATTATAAAAATTAGCATTAGCTATTTAAAAACTATGCATTTCGAAGATAATTTAAATATATTCTTTATTATATAATATATTTAATACATAATAATTTTTTTCAATTTTCTTCTCTTTTTTTCTCTTAAATTTATAAAGTTATTATGTGTGTTATAGATTTGTATTAAACTCAGAGTATTTTAATCAATATATTTGACTTCTTAAAGATATGACTATTGTTTAACAAATTATGATAAATTTTATTAAGTAATTTATCTCATGTCTAATTTGAAATCTTAAATTAAAACATTGACAAACGTTTCAAGATTCATAGATAGTTTGCTTTGTGAAACGAAATAAATCGGAAAGGAAATAAAAAGGAGCAAATCGTAGGCGAATTTCCTCGTCGAAACAGGACGATCGGCTCGTTATCGCTTTCTTCACTTTTGCACGGTGGTTTATCCGCGAACACATCGAAGCGAATTTTCACCGACGCGACGCGTCGCATCTCGACCGGAAATGGAAGGAATCAGCGGGCCGCCACCTTGTAATTTCCGGCGGAGCAAGATAGCCGGATCGAAAGAGAAAGAAGGATAAAAGTACCGAGAACAAATTTGTGATTGTTTCGCTATTGGCACGTTGTGACGATAGGTCTTTCTGCTTTTGCTAGCACGAACGTGATTCCGTTGTTTCCGATAAAAAGAACATTTGGTAGCTCGAGAGCTGTTTGTTTGAAATATTATTTTCGCCATATACTTCACATTTTATTAATACAGACTACATAGAGATATTACAAAGGCGATCTAGCTGTTGGTAATGTTAGTGTTAGCTTGACAAAAATGTATTTTAAAGGCATGAACGATTTTATCTTTTTTGCGTCCAATATTCGATATGATGGACGTACTTTTTCATCCTTTATGATTAAAAGTACAGTTTCAAAGTTACCCAGTGTCGTCAAGCTCGGATGGTAGAAAATTACTGCAAAAATCTGCAAAGCTATTTTTTCCAGTCGCTTTAAATATCGAAACCCTGCAATTTGCTCCGAATGTTTGGCGGTATGGTGTATTCTGCGGTTATTATCGCGTTCTGCTTTCGACTGTCAGTATGTCGGTGACAGGCCGGTCCTAATTGAATTTTCGCGCAGGCCTTTCATAGGGATACATTTGGCCTGTGCTTCTACATGCTTTAGGTATGCCGCTACGTCGCGCGGAGCTAATTAGCCGTCGTGTGACGTCGCCTTTGATCCCTTTAAATTAATAATGGCACGGCGCTGCCTCGACAGGGAATTTAATTCGGTCCTCGCTGCTGATGTTTTCAGCAATCTCTCCTTTCGAAATCCAAGAAGCTTTAGTTTTATTCGTATTGTGATTATATCAATTCATTGTTCGAATAATATATAAGTGTTAAATATTGATTGAAATACTAAAGCTATGTATATGCCTACACCTGTAAGCATAAAACATTTTAGCAAAAGGGTGTGATAAAAGAATTGAAAAAATGTATTATGTATTAACAAATAATATAATATATTTTTAATTATTAAATTTTATTTTTTTTATTATTTTAAATATTAATTTATTGGCAATACTGGAAAATAAAAATTGAGTAACAAACAAGAGAATTAATGTGTCATACAACGTTGTTAAAAAAAATAATAACAATTTACTTTTATATTGGGGCTGCACATGTGAACAAATTGCACCAATAAACGTATTGGATTTTTTAACGTTCTCCCTTCTCCCTTCATATCGCCTTTCCGGTCGCTTTTATTATCACCTCGCTCTGTGTTCCTCTATATACGTTATATAGCCGCGTGCGTGTCACTGTTATCTTCGATTGAGATAGCTGCACTTTATATGTCGTCCGTGACAGGCGTTTCTGTAACGTGAGACAAGAGCTGATGGGACGACGATAAAGTGGACGCACGAAACAGCAGAATGTGATACCAAAGGTGTAAACCAGAGAAAATTCTTCTCCTGCTATTTTTCTCGTGTCCGTGATTCTTCTCAAATCGCGTGAGATAAAGATTGCTTGAATCTACACTGCGCGGAAGAAGAATTATTCTACGTATGTTGATAAATCGGTTTATATATATAATGTATGATAAATAATGTAATAAATGTAAATATTATTAAAGTATGTAAATTGCAAGAATCCGTTTATTTAAAATTATATAATGTATAGGCCTGATATTACGGTCACTGTCATATAATTGATGTATACAGAATAATTATTGGCGCGAATTAATGTAATGCTAGCAAATTTTCTGTTCATACAAATTTTGTTTGCCTACGGGATGAATTTACCACCTTATCGGAAGATAAAAGCTCGTGATATAGGCATTGCTATTAGCATAAACACTGTAAGCTGTCGGTCGTCGGAGAAAGATGCGTGCTTATCACGCGTCTTTGGATCTCGTCGATACGATGAACTATAACGCATTTCGTACATTGCACGTGAAGATGAAGAAGCTTCGCAAAATGAGCGTCTAGTAATAACGAATTTTACCGCCTGTGAATCATTTTTCTAGGCAATATAAAAGACAATATAAAGAATAATACTGTCTTTCTGAAAATTGTGTCATTTTTACTTCCTCATAGAGGAAGCTTTGTTTTCGTAAATAAAAATTTTTTTCAAGTATGTTCTAAAATTGACTGAATGTGATCAAATCAAAGCCCTTTTATCGAATGGTAACGCTAGTGAGTTATCGACACAAAGAATAATCGAGGCCATTGATATAGAAAAAGGGCATAGGCTAAATCGACTCAGGTATGTGTTACAGTTACATATATAATTTAGACGATTTAATAAGCCTATGTGCCCTTTTTCCATTAATGGGTTCGATTTTTAAGATGGAGAGCTTTATCTGCTCCGCTGCTGTTGGGTTCCACCGAGACCAATCTATGTAGAAAAGTTAAGCGATCGATCGAACGTCAAAGTTTATCTCGACAGTTTTGTTTTACGCGATCAGTCACATGTACACGAAGTGTATACAGTTGGCGTCGCAAATATATACGGTGTAACGAAAAATTCACAAAGTTCTTTTTGGCATTCGCACCCGTATCTCTCATTCCTCAAGAGTACCCTTTTTTATCCTGACGTTATCCCGGCTTTTCCGGGAGAAGATTCTTCTACCATTAAAAGATATCTTATTACAGTATTCAGTTACATAATTATCAACATTTAATTCCGTAAAGCAGGCAACAAAATAATAATAATTATGGCATTCACTCCATTATTGCCCCATCTTTGTTCGATGCTTCCTAGGTCTTCTCCTCTTCCCCACGAATTCCCTCGTCGGAATATTCGACGCGCAATATTCACTTATGAAAATGGAGTTAATTATAATTGCGTTGCATTTTGCCGCACTCTCGACGTTAACCGTAGACTATTTACGCGATACGTTACTGTATTTCAAGTCAACGATTAATTAAAATTCAGCACAAAAGTACGTAATGCAATCAAAATAAGTTCAGCATAAACCTGTTTGACGGAGTACTTATTCATCGTTTCAGTAAGCACGAATTAAATTTAAGAGATATAGTTAATTGCGCGGGAGATAATTGCGTATATATTGTTCACAAAGAACGGCTGCATTAGGAGAGATTATAATACTACGAAACGGTTCTGAGGTGCCTGCCGGCGACTGTTACGCGTAGTCGTGATTTTGTGTAAATAATTACACGCTACGTGCATGCCGACTAAAGCAACATCAAGGTCACATGCAAATCCTGTTCATTTTCCCGAAATACTTATCGCTTTGTAACATATATTTTTCGTAAAAATTTTGTGTTTCACAAATTTAAAGTAAAGTATATGAGAAATATTATTAATAAACAACTAATTGCTTTTAATTGTAATTAATATTTTATGTGAATGATACACTGACCACATATTGCAAAGTATCAGTTTATTTTCGTGAATATTTAATACTTTGTAAAATAATTTTATACCAGATATTTCATTCCTCCTATTTTTAATTAATTGCAAACAAATAGGTCAATGCATATTATTGCGTACGTTATTGCAGGTTTCCATTGCGTAAATTACGCGATCTAGCAATTCGTATATTATTTTACACTCTATGTATCAGTCATTACTTGAACCAATTGATCCGATGATTTTTGTATTACTCTGTTCTATTAATCCGGAAATCATGGACAAATTAAATATTGACAAAACATTTAAAACGGGATGCGAGATATAGGTATTCAAATCAACAAGTATTATGTTAAAGAAATCATCCGTAAATATTACGTAATACAATAAATTTTTCCATTCTTCCCTATCGTTTTAATTTCTACCGCAAATAAATAAATTGCGCGATATGTCTGCTTGGATAAGCAGCTATCGCCTTGATACGCTTACAGATTGTTAACGAGAGTTCGATACTTACACGATAATACAACAGCTGATATATAATAATTAATGATTTGTAAGGAATCGTCACATTTTTTCATGGCACTATTATGGTCGCGATCGTGTATCAGAAAATAATAACGCGACGACACATGGAGCTCGCGACACTATACCTGCTTGCTCGAGTCTCACGGCATGAATGACAACACGGTCTTAGTTTTTTGAGTACGCAGCGGCGTGCTACGTGGCACAAACATTTAAAAAACGAAAACATTGCGTGCCATACCTACTGGCAAATTCCGAGTTAAACGTATTATAAAAAGTTTAAGTCCAAAGTCTAGCACAGTATTTATATAAAGATTACCGCGTTATTATTCACGCGGCGAAATTCCACAGACAGGTAGGCAACGACACGAGCAGTAATGTCGAAACAGACAGACTGTCTAATGGCGTAGGTGTGGGCCGATCTTGCCATGGCACTGTGTGTATTATTATTAAACTCCCTGCTTATTATCGATGCGGAATCAATTTTAATTTCGCGCAGGTTCATCGCCTGTGGTGCCGGCCGGTCGCGAAGGCCTCGCCCTGAGATTACATGGCAAAACAATCAAGCTTCCCAGCGCTACCTCGCACACGTGCTTTTCCTGCGCGTTTATTCAATCCGAACAACGTATGTAGTACGCATAAGCACGGTTGTGATCGTTACTCGCATCTCTCATTACCGAAAATAAAAAATAATTCGACTCACCGGCTACGACGCGCAGCAGCGGAGTTGCAGCGCGACGCTTTCATCCGTAAAATAAAGATACATCTCGATTATAGTAGCGTCCAAGATAAATATCTGAAAAAGTAATAATACACACGCGTTTTTTTATTCGATTGTCAAAATAGATATTTAGGAAAACGATTAGATATATATTGTCCGAAAGAATTATTTTCTCAAATATAAATTTTTATATAAAATTTTATAAGTAAAAATCTTTTTCTCGAATTCTTATGCAAATCATTTAAACAAAACAAATGAAGATGATTAATTCCGTAAGTGTAACATAAAAACTCGATTATGTACTTATACTCACCGGCAGGAATGTCCAATTCGTAGTTCGCAATTTACAATTCGCGATTTGTAGTAGTGAAATTCGTCGTTCGTCATCAGTACCGGATCTTTCACGTTGTTCATTTTATATGGTGTAGCTCTATACGCGAATCAACTGATTCTTTAATATTTGCGACATCGCGACTTTTTATTTCGTCGAAAATTCGCTGCGCCTAAAAAATTGGCGAAATTAATAAATGTCCATATTATTCGCAAATCTCACGCATATGGCGAATCGCATGTAATCTAACATTTTGGCATAATATAACTATAACTATACTTTCTTGTATTGTACTTTCTATATATTGAATATGGTAATTATGCAGTAATAGGTAAGTTTATAAAAAGTTATAAACAAAAAAAGTTTGAAAAATACAGCAGCTATTACTGCATAATTACCTTTAATTTTATTTGCCTTATAAATTTTAAATAACTGATATACTTCGCATAAATCCATTGTCTAAAATGAATGAAACAGAACAGACTATTGCTATATATACATATACATATATACAATATTTAATCTTGGAATTGTTTGTCGTTATTTGAGAAGAATTTATTGTGTACGCGAAAATGCACTTGTATTCATATGCCTGTAATTCATAATAGAGTTCGTCAACGTTTGTCATTTATTATTATGTTTTGCTGTCTTTCTATATTTCGGAATACTAATTGCAAAGTATATCAGTTATTTAAAATTTATAAGGCAAGTAAAAATAAATCATATAAAATAAAAAATAATATTATAAACTATATATATAGAAAAATAATATTGAAATGAGAACATGAAATATTTTAATAATTTTATTTAGCCAATATTATTTTCAAGTCTAATATACATAATTAAATTTTCAATTGTTTAGATTAACATTATTTAAATAAATATTAAGAGACAAAGAAAGAATAAAGAAGCAAATTAATATTACAAAAAGTGAATAAAAAATTAATATTTTTATTTAAAACTTTATTTTTTATAAAAAATAAAAATTACAAGATATTTATGCGCTTAGTGTCTATGCAGAATAAAAATTAATAATTATCTGTAGAAGAAAAAAGTTTTTGAATTAATTTACAACTTTCCAAGTTAGTTTTATAACTTTCTTATTATATCTTTCCAAGTATTATTCCAAGTTTAAATATTATTATACAAATTATAATTGCTAAGAGATTTTTATAAAGTATTAATTTTATTGTAATTTTTTGTTTAGCAAAATAATATAACGTAAGATCCATTTTCACGAATTTTTTTAAAATATGAAAGATCTTGGAATAATATATTTTTAATATATTATTATATTAAAAATAATTTTGATGGTATGTAAACGATGTTAATAACTCATGGATATTTGTATCGATATCCAGATTTATGAATGCAGATTTATGTAAATTAATCTCGTGAACATGAAAAATTTATGTGAACAGCAATATTATACGGAAGGTTTATTATTTCTTTTGGTTCTCACACTATTTATTCTGAGTCTCGCTTTTGAGATGCGTATCGCGTTATTGATTATGAATGCGAGTCTCTTAAATTTCTTCACCTGGAAATATTTATTAAAAATTATTTCAGAATATTTATATATTATTTTGATGTGTATATTTTGTATAATTTATTTATTCGAGGCTGAATAAGCTTTACTCTGTAACGTTAGATTATTATTTATACGTCATACAAGTTGATTTGCGGCTTACTATATAGTTTCTACTTCTGAATAAATAGCTTAAAGTTTACTTTAATGCGTGCACATTGCAGCACGTGTTGCGCACAGACGTTTCCTGACCATTGCGCTAAATCACGAGTAATGTGGTCGTCGTGACTTACCCAGGAAACATTACAGAAGCGTTCTATGTACTAAAACGTAGTTTGTTGCATTGTCACATATAGCAGCGAATCTCAGAATGCAGGTCATTTATTTGAGCAAATTTGATTTCTATCTTATGCGATGCAACTTTCCTAATATTTATTTGTTTAAAGTCTCGCCTTCTTGAGGGTTTTGAAAATGAGCGAGCTTGAGAGAGAAGAAAGATAAATAGGGAGAAAAAGAGACAGAGTGACAGAGAAAGAGAGAGATGGAGAAGGGAGAGCTTCTCTGCGTGCGAACTTCCTGCATCGCGCGCCGTCGTTGGCATAATAATTTTCTCATATTCATATTCATAAGTACTGCATGCATATTCACAATAAATTTCCCAGTGGAATCGCCGTACTGGAAAGTGTAAATTATTTCGTGGCAAATTGAAAGCTGTCTGCTTGGATGTTCCGTACCGGGTGCGACATAGTCGGAACTCACGGTTGTTCTCATCACACAAAACTGTTCAAGTTAGTCTGATGAGAAATTGTCAATTCCAGCTTTTCGTATACGGCTGGACTTCGTTGCAGGTGACATGAAAGTGCTAGGTGCTAGGTGCGAGAACGCGAATTAAAGTTAAACGAATTGTCTGGCTACAATAAAGCTTAATTTTATGTGATTTATAGCGGTGAGAGAAAAGAGAAAATATGAAATCGACAAATAAGGTAGGATGTATGTCGAATGCTGCAATAATTTTAAATATTGAAATGTAGAGATGAATATGCCAGATGTAATTGCTTGCAAAGAACCGTATATAATTTTTCAATTTTCGCTAAAAATGAGGAAAAAGGTTTCGAGATTATTCAATTTCGAGATTAACGAGCTTTCAATATTTGTTTTGCGTCGCGCACATTCGTTCTATTTCGAAAACGAATGACGCGATAAATTTCGTTACACGCCGGGCGATATGAATCTTCCGGAAATCTCTGCTGCTGTGATATACGTATCGCCGAATCTTGCCAACATAGCACTAAAGCAGATCCTTTTGTGAGGGACTGTTCGCATTAAAGGCCCGTAACGTATCAGGCGACTTTCTCTAAATAACTCGATTTTTCGTTCGAGTAACGTGTAAGATATGGACAGGTCTGTCGAAAGATCGACTTTATTTTAAGTAAGAGAATCAATTTAGTCTACGTGTTGCATTAAAGTAAGGACTAATTTATTAGTATGTGTAAATGTGTGCTTTTTAATACAAAATATTAAATTGACGATAATATTAATTTTTTTATTTTTACAATTATTTCTAATTTATAAATACATTGTTAAAAATATATAATTTTATTTAATTTTTATATAAATAACAATATACGTTAAATTAAAATTTATAACTCAAATTATATTTCTCAACTGCTTTTGCATAGGTATTATATTGTTGATGTCAATTCCAATACTTGACTCTCCCTCTTTTTTTCTTCCTTTTATTTGCCATTGCAACTCGACTGATATATATAAACCGATTTTGAAAGAGATTCACGGTTGCAAAACACGTACAATATTGCTGTCGGAAACTCGCGTTTTTGATCGGAATTGCAAGTAGTTTCACGATAGGTCCCCTGGATTCAATAAATCGGGCCTCTTCCCATCTACGACGATCGACGCTCGGACGCGCACCGTTCGTTTTTCTCCCTCGCTCGTCTCGCCTCGCCGATCGTACTGTCGTCGTTTGTCTTTGTCGTTTCCGCTGACCAGGCCACCACCACTTACTCGTTCGCCCCTTCGTCGAAGCTAACTCCCTCTCTCTTTCTTCCCGAGTCGGGTGAACTCGGTCGGCGAATCGAGTCCAGCATCCGTTTCTTGCTGTGGGGTTGCCAGAGGGTGCGAAATTTTCCAAGACAGTATGCGTGTACGCGAGAGAGACGAAGTAACGCAATAGGGAGAGAGAAGGTAGATCGAAGAGAGATCTGGGTGGTGGAGGGTGAAATAACGAGGATTGTCGAGAGAAGGGGCGAGTGCGACGCGCTCCAGAATCGCGGGTGAGAAAGGTGGGGGATGAATGAGATGATTGAGACACGGTGGAGCGAGAGAACAGGAGATACCGCTTTGTTGTAGAGGGAGGAAGCAATAGAGGAGAAAGGACTATCTACACATTGGAGAAAGGATACATTAGTCCGGAATGCAAAAGAGAGGAACGTGCGGAAACGCGGGGGAAAGAGGGAGTCGGATCGACACCGGAGCGACGAGGATAATCGGGGGGTGCGGACGAAGAGCAATACGGGATGGAAAATATGGGAGCGACTGGGTGGGAAAGCGTCGGATGAACGGAGCGAGTTGGATGAACGAGGAGCGCGCTTCGACCAGCGCGAGGAGGACGAAAAGCTCTAAGAAGTTAAGGGAGAATTCGCGACTGAACGAGAAAGAGAGAGAAAGAAAACGAGAGAGAGAGAGAGAGAGAATTTGTTGGATAAAAGAGAGCGTGCGCTTTCTCGCGAAGGGTGAGAGGGTGAGAGGGAGCTGGCACCGCACAGCTACACCCACGGCGACGGTCGGACCTCAGTCGTCCGCGCACTCTCGAATGGTGAGGACGGTTGTGCTCGGTGGTGAAAAGTTATCTCGTTCTCGCCACTGCGAGCACCGTGTGGTGCAAGGCACGTCATACATCGCCCGCTTCAGCTGACGCCCGATCTGTGCGACGTTTCCCGCCGACGTCACAGCTTGTGCGGGCATTCGACCCTTGGGTGATCGACAAAGGGTGAGTAGGCATCCAGCCGGAAATCCCAAAAGGGATCAGTCGAGACGTCGTTCTTTCGAGATTTCGTTCGTTCGCGTTCAACGGTCAAAAGTTTGATCGAATGGCCTCGATTTTCGTATAGTTGATTGAAAGCTCTTCGGAAAGCTAATTATAAGCTAGTTAATTAACAGTAATGATATCGGCAAATTCTTGATAGCGAAGCAGTCATCCGGGACTTTGCCCTGGATAACTTAAGCGAAGAGAAGGTAAACAGAGATTTTAGAACGGAATAGAAAGTATATCTATATACACATGTATTTAATATCTATATATTTTATGTTATTTCAGAACTAATCGAACTTCTTTATATGATTACATTAATTAGTTCGAAAAGAACTTTGCGTTAATACATCATAAACGATAACGCGACATAGGAAAAGCGTCGTGGCTTTAAATTTTTTATACAATTATCTCTTAAAGTAAAAGAGTCACATTATATATTTATTGATAGACACAATTGTCTCGAGAAACCGTATTGAATTTAGAAGCGCAGTGTTTCAAAGCTCATGAATGTCATGAACCAATCAATGCTGAGGCTCGACAATGAAACAGAGGCATTTATTGGCGAATGGATTTCTCTGTCGTCGAGAGGAATTAAGTATAAATTGTGATTCATTATTTGCTCGTTAAATTTGACAATCAGGAAGCTTGTCCGATAAATTACTAAGCGCCAACGAAACACTTGAAATGGACAAATTTATTGGGAAATAGGTTAGACTTCACGATAGAGAGTAATTGTCGCTTCATTAAGGACTTGTTATGTTTTAATAGATTGTTAAAATAGCGCGATTGAACAATCGAAGAAATTAGCGTGATGTAATTTTTGTTAAACACAATCGAGTCAGTTAATCGAGTTTATTAAAGCTCATCGATTGGATATCGATTCGACTAATTAGCATGAATGGCACATTTCTGTCGATCTTGAAATCGACAAGTTTCAAGTTTGTCTTTATGCTCGTTTATATATTGAATTATTTTCTAAAATAATAGTCAATTTTATATTTGGTAATGCAGATAGTTTTTTTATTTTTAATGAATACATAAAGGATATGTATAGCAATTGATAAACAACCATTTATATAACTGTATCTTATAAACTTTTCTATGTTATAAACTTATATAAGTCTATTTTATGTATGTTTTTTACGAGGTAAAAGACATATGTAAAATTTTTGTTGAATGCATAAAAATATGTATAACTGCCTTTCATAGTTCCTTGTAAACTTATGACAAAAATATAATACATTTAACAAAAAATTTCTTTGTTAAAAAGTTAATAGCTTCTAGCTTATGCCTTTCAAAATTGACACAGAGATTGCGAGAACTGCCGCCGGTGAAGTATTTTGCACTTGTCTGGAAATGAAGTTGCAATGAACGTCGCCACATTTCCAAGCGGTGCCGTCGGTGTGCGGCACGTTCGAAGAGCTCGCATGAAATAGATCCTGAAATGTGTTTGCCTTGCTCACGGAAGCAGAAAGCGAGGTTAAGGAGACGGTGTGCCTTTTTTCTCTCTTTCTCCCACGATTTCCTCGCTGTAACCTATTCGCAGTAATCGATACCCGATCGCCAAAATGTAACTTATCTTGCGTTCGATTGTTCGCAAATGGAAGTGAAGTTATTTTAATTTAAAATTTGCCAGGGCTAATTTCTAAACTATTATATATATAGCGAGGGAACAGATTTTTTTTTAAACAAATAGATAAATTATTATCTACAACGGACACAGTTTTAAGATTTTCTGCATTGCAGAATTGCGCGTATTACATGCAAAATATTTTAATAATTTAGTTAACGCGGTGCAATACATAATTTATGACACTTTTCTGCGTTATATTTTCCGATATTTCCTTTATAAAAGTTTAAAAATTGCGAGTTGCGGCAGCGTATCGCCAATGTCTCGCAGTAATATCGGTGCATCATTTCCGTTAACTCCAGCTCAATACAGCTTTTTTATATCGATATGCGTTGTATCGCGCTGCAACGTTGGAGTCATTCCAAGGGGACATCGGTCTCTCTGGGTACGGACCTCTCCATTACGGTAAAATGGGAATAATAGGGGCATGCGGGCGTTGCGAATAATTTACTGCGCGCCTGTTTATCCGTTGTTGCAAATTGGATACGCGTTCGCCAGGAATAGTACACAGGTTGTCTGTTGACGTGTCGTCACCGCGAGATTTCGTATCTCGTCGATACGCGCCAAAAGCCCGAGCAAATGTATTGGCGCAAAAACGAAGTTGTCTTTGTCATTTAATAGTAACGAACGACGTTCTTCATACAACTCGTACACTTCGTCCCAATTTGGGTCAATTAGCAATCTCGAAATGTATGCTTTTTAATTCAGTTTCCAAATTCGAAAGTGCGTTTATCTTATAATGGGATTTTATTCGCATTATTCCCGGTTGACTTGTTAAAGACCCAATTTTTCCTCATTTTACATCGCTCACTGTAGGATATAGCAAAAATAGTCGTTGCCCGAGAGACCCCCAGTTTTCTTTTCATCATAAAACTGTTGTATACCTACAATACCCCATATACAAAACCTACACTTCATAGATATGTATATCCCTTTCTTTTTTTTAAGCGAAGGTTGCGAAAGTGTGACGCGCTTGAGCTAAATCTCGAAGTAATGACGCATATTTGATGATCATTACAGCGTTTTATTCGCGCTATTAAGCTGATCAAGTTATTAAGAATCTATTCTTGTATTACACGTAGTTACCTATAGCATGAAAACAAGTTATGATTAAAAATTTGATTCAATTTCTTTCTATCGCAAAAGTATTGTTTAGCTAAATCTTGGTTTCCGTTAGATTCACATACCTTTCTTCTTTCTCTTCTAAGTATTGCGAACAAATGTGATAGAAATCGAGACAAAAACGTCGTAATGAGCACGTAGACTCTCAATTCGAGCCAATTGTTGTGACATTCCGCTTTATTTCCACGCTTAAAAAGAACTCGGCCTTACATTTCTCGGCGATGGGAGATCGATATACGCGTTTCTTACTCGTGTAATCGAGTCTGTTCCCTGTGTAAGTTCTTTTGTAACTCGAAATGAAAGAGTTAACGAGTTTTATGAGAGTAACACTTCTCTCGAGTTGCCGCTTCTATCGACGGATAGGAAATGCCGTGATTTGTGAAACCGATTATTATCTCGGTCTTTGAGATTTATCTTGACATCTGTAAACTATAGATCGTAATGATGTTTGCCGAGATAAAAGAAGGAGAGAGATAGAGATAGAGAGAAAAAGAGAGAGAGAGAGAGAGAGAGAGAGAGAGAGAGAGAGAGAGAGAGAGAGAGAGAGAGAGAGAGAGAGAGAGAGAGAGGGAGAGATGGAGAGAGACGGAGGCGGAAGAGCGCGTGCAATTTCCTTTCAAATACGCATCGCAAAGCGAAGTTACGGCGTGAGTTTCTCGCGGAGACAGCTCGCAACTTCCGTCGTCGCGGTTAACTATCTTTCGTCATTACTAGTTTCTAAGGAATGATGGCTTTCATACGCTCTATATTCGTACTCCGTTCCGGTTTATATTTGCTTTGCGAAATGTCTGACGTCTTATGAGCTATGTTTCGAAACAGTTTTCAAAGTGTTTCTTCATTAACAGAAACTTTTTCAACATTAATTTGCAATAAATTAGTTAATTTGGTAATTTGTTTGCAGGATAGTTTGTTATTTTACATTTATAAGATTACATAATGTTTATAAAGAGAGAGAGAGCTATAGAGTTTAGTAAAAATTTAAATAATATTAACTTTTTCATGATAGTTACGTACCTACTTTTGTGTGTTTTTATACGTGATCGATTTAAAATGTTAAAATAGTTTGAGTATAAAATGAACCGCGCATTAATATTTTGCTCTAATCAAATATTGAATATACATTATGCAAAATTTGCGGGTTTCGCAAAACTATCACGTAAATATTATATTATACGCGAAGCGATGCAAATCGATTCACCGCAGATACAAACACTCGTTGTTTTGGATGATTATAATTTGCATAAGTATTTACACAAATAGTTTCTGAACCCATATTAACCACATAAACTGCGTATTATACCGCTATGAGGCGAATGTACACGTATGCACAAGATTAGATTACATTGCTTAATTATAACTTCTATATTATACAAGAAAAGTTTTGTGATCGAAGAATCTCGTAAAGAAAAAGTTTTATTGTTTTCTATATTGTTAAATAGTCGATTAAAGAATCGCTGTTCTATATTGTTACTCGATTCTCTGATGTTATCTAAAAACAGGTTAGCCTCGCACTGCGTTGCGGCGAGCAATCCTTTGTCTTCACAAATGTGCAGGATGAGTATTATTATTCTTCTAAGCCGCAACCATTTGTTCGAAGTCGAGGAAATGCATTTTCTCATTCTTTATACCTGCAGATGCGCCTGAAGTGGATGTATATAACGAAATCCGCAGCTCAAAATCCTATCTCTCATATCACTGTAGTTGCGAGATGTGATGAAATGGAAAAGAAATTATTACCGTCTAAACTCTTATACCTTTATAAACCAGATAGGCAACATTTTTTTTATGTGTTAGAAATACGTAATATTATTAACGCGTAGATATCAGATGTTGACGTCACAGTTGTTGAAAAGAAATTCGTATTACTTCGAAGGTTTCGTGTAGTTCATCCTAAATGTGCCCAAGTTACACTCCGCTGCAATTTCGTTTCGCGCAACGTGCGCAGTTTGCTTAATGAAGTATTCGCACGGGGCACGAATCATGGATAATCTCGATTTCGCTGTCGAAAACGTAACTTGAGATATGAACGTTATACGGATATTATGGATTCTCTCTTCTCCATGCAAAACCTTGTATATCGACGTACGGAAATTCGATTATCCTTTGTTTACTGAAATGATTAACGAGATGCAATCTAGCGTGTGCGCATATAGATTTGCATTTACATTACTCGATACAATAAGAAGATCCGGAATGACTGAGCATTAGAGCGATTCGTACAGAGATACAGCTGCAGATTATTAGGACGATAGAACAATGTAGATTATTTGTCGAAATTACTAACGTACGGCTCATACGAGACTCGAATGTTGATGAGAAACTCGGCTATCGTCTATGCAGGAATAGTTGGTGAACTATTTCCCAGCCTGACGGTTTCCATGACGTAATTCGAACCTGGTTGAAACTGATGCTTAAGTAGAGGTGGTGACAAATGAGCGATTGATCGCCCCTAGGATCCATCACATACTAGATAATCATCCTTATCGCTAATGACCAAACATGAGATCAAAACGGAAGTTTAAATTTGCACGAACAGCGAATATGAAATGAAAATTTTATATGTTGCCGACGATTGGACGCCACGTAATTAATTTCGCTTATCGTAAACGCGCTGCGCATTTAATGTTCATTTGGTGCAATTATTAAAATTTATTAATATATTATTACGTAAAATAATTTTCAGAAAACCTGGCACGTGAATATAACGTAATTAAAAATACGAGATGAAATATTCTCATGTATTGCGAAAAATTTTACCGTAATTTAATTTGCATTTTCAAAGAAAAATACACAGATAAAAAAGAATTTACACTCTTCGTATTTTTTAAAATAATTGACACAAAGAAACTACATGCTGCTACAATTATGTCGTTTGTGTAATATATTAGTATAAATGTAAATAATATATATATTGATCTGGTTTTACAAATATCTTTTGTTGTGTAAAATTATTTTAAACAATTAAAATACGAAGTGTCCTATTTTTTATATCTACTACATATATTGATAATTTTAGTAAGAAATCATAATTACATTAAAAAATTGAAACAATATTTAGATACCTACTGTTGCGGCAACATGGAATAACGCTGTAGATTATGAGTGTCTTTATTTGTTTAAAATAATAAGGCATTTTATTGTTAATGATTGATAGAAAATAGTACTTTACTTATTTTTTTACTTATTTATTAAAGAAAATATAAATGCTAATAATTTTAATGAAAAAACACGATTTTGTTAACGAGTAAAATGAAATGTGATATTTAGGATAATCGCAGAAATAACGTGCGGAATGTTGATGTAGAATATCGTTCTTCCAGCTCCATCAACTCATTGCGGAGTTACGGAGTAAAAGCGCAAGCACCTATAACTACTATTATAAATTGTTTTCGCTTCTGAACTTCTGGGAACGAGCCACGTTAATGGTAACGTCCTACATTGCTCTTCTTCGTTACAATAAACTCAGTTAATAATATCCACTTGAAAAATCCATTTAAAGACCTCTAACGTGCGCTCTGATTTTCCGCGTATTTATATCAGCTTTCTTTTTTCGAATTTTCCGAGGACATTCGTTGAATATCATTATCTGCTTGCTATTCATATTTTACATACCATGAAATTCGACGTGCTTGCAGAAAGAATATTTTTGCTGAACTTATTATCTTGTCGTATTATAAAATTACATATTTCTCTTGCTTATTTTATAAATCAATTTTACCGTTATATATAATTAAGTAAAAAGTAATATTTAATACGTTTTTAAATTAATTAAAATATAAAATATGTTTTGGTTCTTTTTTAACGTACAAGAAATTTGTTAAAACCGATCTCTAAAATATTTTAATTTATGTTAATTTAATAAAGCAAGATATTCTGTTTATAAGATTAAAGCAAATTAAAAGGATAAACTTTAATACAATAATACTAATTAAATAATTAAGTAAATTGATAGAAATAACAAACAAATAATCAGTTAACACAATTTGTTAAAGCTATACTTATTACTTATCATACTTATAAATTTAAATATAACTTAAGATCTAATTTAAATGTGTAATTATTTAATATATCTAAATGTAATTTAAAGTATATTCGAGATTATCTTCTAACAAAAATTCTAAGTTTTATCTTGACGCGCTTGGATGTATTAAAGATAACTATGTGAAATTTTTAAAAAGAGATTTGCATTGTCTACTGGGGTCGTTATAACGTAAGTCACTTTGTCAATGTTTAACTATATGCCGCATAGAAGTCAGTTCTAAATATTTATGCATCATTCCCGTGCCCCTGCATTATGCATGGACGTTGTATCTCCCATATATGTATAAGCACATATACACATTGCGTTCACTAGCGGAAGACTCAGAATAATGAGACGGGAGGAGGATGAGCCTATATTAGATAATTTTCATGTCAAACGTCTGCCGTGTGTACAACGTCAAAGCATCGTGCTATAGACCTGTCTCCTGAAGATAAGGCGAATATTGCGTTGTTAATAGTTAAGTGAATAAAACATTTTGCCTGCGCAAAATGATCTGCGTCAGATCTCGGTTGCTAGTTGCTATATTGAAAGATCTCTAGAATACAGAGATAGAAAGATTATTATTCTGTTGAAATACGATAAAGTTGGAATTTTTGTTAGAAGGCAATTTTGCACATTTCTTAAATTAAATAATTGTACTTCTAAATTATATTCTTAAGTATTATATTTAAGCTATAAATTATTGTAAATATATCGTTGCAACTCTATAGATAGGATATATTTCCATGATAAATTAATAATTTTACATTTTGCAAGTTTGCATTTTAATGAGTTTTTTTTATAAGAAAGTCTGTTTAGACTTGGCTACGTATTTGTAGATCGCGATCATAAGCGGCGCGGCGTCTGCTCGTGACGCGCACGAAAATGGGTACGATAGCCTGCAAATTGCTTCTTCCACTTTAAATCGGTGGTGGTCTATCATAGTGGTGGTTTACCGTGGTGGCGGTTGTTGTTATCGAATCACTTCCGTGATTTTGATTTTATTCTGCAGGCCATGTTCGAGAGGGTTTCGACAGAAATTTGTTACTTTGATGAAAGCAAAGTTTTGTTTGATTAATCACATGAAAGCTCTTTTATGTTTTAAGTAAATACTTTTATTATTTTCTATTAATAACCCTTCGTCCCACTAGGTGGGTCGTTTTCGTCCGGGCGAAAATCAAATGTAGTTGTAACTTTTGCAAACGCGTAGAAATGGCGCCACTGCGCATCCGTAAAAAAAGTTATGCTCCCCGAGAACCCGCCTACCGAGTTTCAAGGCGCCAGACCCCCTCCAGCCGTCACAGGAGACACGTAATTCTTGAAAAAACGAGGTTGGCGGCGAACACTTAAGCACTTCATTTCAAAATAATTGCATGCAATATTTTTTTTATGAAAGGTACGTTTTTCCCCTTCAATTTCTTTTTTTATTCATTTCGATATCTTTATTTCTCTTAAAGTTATGATTTTTTGAGTAAAAGATGATTTTACAAGTTGTAGTTGTAGTTGCTCCATTTCTTAAATAAAAAATATGTGAAAAAATTAAATTGCTTATAATTTTATGATTGATACTTCAAATTGAAGGTTTGAATTACCTCCATGAATTTTTTCAGATTTTTTGTAACACTTTAACACTTAAAAAAAAAGACAAGACGAAAACGACCCACCTATGCGGCGTAAAGGTGCCAAAAAAACGTATGCGGACGAAGGGATAAGTATACCGTTTTAATAAAATCCTTGATATATTTGTATCTTTTTATCGTTTGTACGTTCGTAATAGTTCGCGTACAAATGTGTTTAGCTAAAAATCGTATTTATTTCTTTAAAGCGTAATTATAACAATATATTATAACAATATTCTGAAAGTGTCCTATTTGAGATGTTTTATCTGTGAATTTTCACGTCCGATCTATATTAATGCAACAGCTAGCGGCGAGACTTTCACCGACAGTCAAATAACGAAGTGCGAATTTTATATTCTTTGCGAGGCAAAGCGAAATGTCATTCTTCCTCTCTCGCGATGTTTTCCCGTGGAAATCTGTATTTGCATAACATAAATTTACGGCTTGCTTTAAAAGGGTATCGCGAAAAGAGGGCGGACAACATACCGGCGGACAGTCAGCAAGAGATTCAGCACGGTAAATCTTTGGATACGGTTTCTCGTCCTCCTTCGCTTTTTACGTTTCCTACATTGCTTTGCATTCATTTCTTATATCGAGGTTCTTTTTTACGGAACGTGCATTTCTCGCTGGCGAGTACTTGAATCTCGTTCGAGTGCTCTGTCATTTGCATGACGTTGCATTCGTATAGCTCTTCAACGCGCGCTTCGACTTTTACCTAGTGAATAATAATTAAGCTTGAGCATTTACGCAGCCGCTTTTTTCACTTTATTGTTGTTAATCATAATGAAACTATCGTCAATTACTTAAGAGGTTATAGGAGTGTAGCAAACGGAAAAATACTTTTAACACCATTAAAGATACTTTTTAATTTATTGAAAGCAATACCTTGAGTTAAGTAACATTTTGTTATTTTTAACTACTGTGTGTGTTGAAATTTATTATTTTAATACAAAACAATATTATTTGAACTTTGTTAGTTCAGTTTATTTAAATTATTTTGTTTCACATTGTTACATTATGTTTACATTGTTTTACTTAAATTAACGAGTATGAGCGATGGCGACCTATAGAAATGGTTAAAAATAACTCAAAATGGGTACAATTTACATACTATAATATACATGAGTATAATAACATTACGAATCTAACAGTGCAGTATGTAGATTTATTTACTCTCATAACTTAATTAGACGATGTAATTTAACGTTTATCTTTAATTAATGTTTTTTAATTAGCAAAATATTTTATTTTTTTGCACACGTTCTACTTTACGAATATAATTTGCATGTAACACAATTATTATTATAATAATGATTTTCTACATTATTAATTTTAGAAAAATTCGACTCGCACATTAATTATATTGCAATTATCGTAGTTTTATTGCAGTTTAATCAATGATGCATCACGCTTTAGCTTTCTTGCACAGAGTGATCGGTAACTGTCACTCATCGAAAGTGTTAGTAATTTTTTTAAAGTGAATAAACATGTCGTTTCTGTTTTACGAAGCCGAGATAGATGAATGGGGCGAACAATGAAAAATAATAGAATAAAGTAAGTTTATCTTTTTAATGAAAGTGGTCTCGAGAGTGAGCGCGCAACTCGAAAGGGTTTATTGGAGGAAATTTGAGCTGGCAGCCTAATGGACTGTCATTAATAGGATATTTCCGCTAACCTCTGCCATTATATGGATAGATAATTACATATACGAAGCACATCCCCACATTTATATATGGAATATTCCGGACTAATAAATCTACATCTAAATAGAACAACAGAGTGTAATTTTATGTTTGTAGATAATTTAAATCTTTTTTAAAATAATATATATATATATTATTATCTTTAATAGTTGCGTTTTATTACTATTCTTAATCGTTTTAATTGATTAGGTGCCTTAGATTTTGGTTTCAAGAAAGTATTTCTTTAAATATTAAATATTATTATTATTTAATATTATTATTAATATTATTTGAATATAAAAAATGTATTAAATTAAATTTTCCAAAGTGCGCTCAGCGTTGTTTAATCAATGACGTTAAGTCCGTCCGACAAGTTGACGCGGGTGTTGTTATCCGAATGCATCGATACAACTGTACTTGTGTATATATACGTATACATTATCTATTTTCATATTTTCACCTACACGCGCGATGGATTTTTTCCGCTTGTCGGGCGAGTTAACGGGCAGCGCAACGAGAAGGCGTATGTAACCGCGAGCATCGGAAAGCTTTTTAAAGCGAATAATGCGCAGGCTAGAAATTATACGAGCTCGACTAATGGCGCCGCAACAGCCGGTATTAAATCATGATGCCAGAGGCTGCTCTATGATGCCAGATTATCGATGAAGTTCATGGTATATGCCGCTACTAAAAAGTGCATGAAGTTATTATGAAGCGCAGATTTCACAGAGCTGCGCGAAATAAAACGTGTTTAATCGAACATCATTAATGAGTAAAATTTATTTATGATTTATTTATTTACTTCTTAATTTGGTTTAATTGTACTAGAAAACTAAAATATTATTACATAAATATTTCTTTATTACCTAATTATAAATAGTAATAAAAAATAGAAATTTAAATTTGTATCAAGTTTCCATGTTACAATAAAATATTACATGTACAAATCAACAAAAATTAATAGATAAAATTATGAATAAACTAAAAGTGCAGTGGAACATCGAGCTTTATTTATTATAAACAAGAGTTGCTGATGTGTTTTAGGAAATATGCAGTTGCTCTTCTAATTTTTGCATGAGCATCACTATATTTATCCGTAGTGGAGTTTATTGTTGTTTTACTATCCCTGAAACGCAAAAGGTTAATCCGTGTAACTCGAACAATGCGCTTCTCGCACACGTGTCCACCGCGTTTACGTCGTTAGCGACTGCTTAGAACAGACCGGAACTTCACCATCCGCTACAGTTTGCGGGCAATTTCATTCCCTGTCGTGGAAAATTTATGCAAATCGCCAGACGGAGTCGAGCGGGTATAATGAGTTCGCGCGATATCATCCGATTTTGGATGGCGCGGGGAAAATGCAGTTACCGACTCTCCGAAGGGCGTAGGTGAAGATAGATCACAACGGATGAAAAGCTTTCGTTACTGCAGCCGCCAATAAAAGCGCTTCTCGAAGCTTGCGAATATTGATAATAATAATATAAGAATAATGAACGTGCACGTACGTAAAATCTATAATATTCGAAATCTCCGAGATGAAGAACATCATGTTCTTCCGCAACGGGGTAAACAGATTATATAATGAATTAATTGCCATGTATCCTTTTATTTAAATTAGACAAAATTTACACATAAAAAACTAACTGCTGTTACTAGAAATAATTGATTAAAATTCGATGCAATTAAAAATTTTATTACCTACTTAAAAAATAGAATTTTATTTATGTAAGTATATAGAAAAGATTATTAAAATGCGCCACTTGGTTAATCAGCGAATTATTAACTAATTTTTCGGAATATGTAGATGGCAATCGTAATATAGATAGATATACTTACCAGTCTTTGCAACTTTGCTATGTCGAAGTTCGTATCAAGAATAGCTACATACAATATATATTTTCCAGCGTATCTATTATTGCTTGAGGTATTAATTTTGTAGCTCGCATTCGCTGATGAAATTTGCAATTAAAGCATCGTAATTAAACCGCCGCCACCGTAATCTTGAAGGCGGGTGAAAGATAAGAATTTTCCTTCTATTCTATTCGCATTAGACAGATGAGATAATTAACGCAATTTTCAGAAAAATTACAAGGAATAAAGAAAAGCCAAGTTAGTCATTTTCGAGGGAAACGAAACAGAAATACGATTTTAAAGTTTCATTTATGCTCAACAAAGATTAAAGCATTTATTTTGAATAACAAGACTTATGTAGCTTGTTTTAGGATAGAAAATAATTTCGATTAATTAGTGTTTGAAGTTTGTGTTAAATGACATTTTAAAAAAGAAAAAGCTTGCGAGCGTGAGCGTTAATAAATTGTGTTGTAATCAACATGCGGATGACAGTATAAAGCGCTTTGTTATGTCGCGAGCACAAATAATTCCTGCCGATACGAATTTTCAAAACATTTTGGGATGAGTGTGTGCAAAACGCGATCAAAAAGCTGTCGCACAATATATAACGAGGTATTTATCGACAGGCTCTATTCACAGCGCGCATGTCTGCATTATTCCAATAAATACTGCACTGTATTATTTCAATAATTATCTTGGACTTCATTTAATCATTTATATACAGAACTGCTAATAAATTTATTGTAGCAAATATTTAATGAAGAAGGAAACAAATCGCGAGATTATCACGGATGGCGTTACGTGTATCATCGTAAATACATTAACGCAAGTTAAATCGGAACGTAATAATCTGGTAATTTAACAATTTTTGATTCATTTTCGATATATTACCAGCCTACATGTAATACATATATAATATCTACTAATTAGCAGCGGTTAATAAAATATTTAAAATTATGTTGAAAGGTAACAAGGTTTATATCTAAATTTTTAGTTTCCAGAGAGAGAGAGAAAGAGAGAGAGAGAGAGAGAGAGAGAGAGAGAGAGAGAGAGAGAGAGAGAGAGAGAGAGAGAGAGAGAGAGAGAGAGTGAAGAGGAGTTTAAAGTTATGTGAGAAAGATCTCTCCAGATAGATTTTTCATACGAAATGAGGTTTACTTTGCGAATAATACTTAACAAATGTTTATTCAATTTAACGAATTTTTTAATAAACTTTTCTCTCTCTCTCTCTCTCTCTTTCTTTTTTTGATACTTTTTAATTCGCTCTAGAACAAATATATGCTTTCTAGGCGAGATGACTTAAAAGTACGCACTTCAGGTGCGTTTTCTGCAACTTCCGTTAAGCTCAAAGAAACGCTCGTTTACCTCTTTTATCGCGGAATGCCCGAGAATGCAAAGTACCGGCGTCGTTTTCATCCTATTTTTCCCTCTTCACACTTTTTTCGTTAAAAAAAAAAAACACCGCGGACTGGGTCACGCCGCACTTGTTCGCGACCGGTAGGAAATAGTTAAAGCCGGCCAGACACGGGCCTCTCTCGTCGCCACGATCATTGTGGCCACATCCAAGTTGAAGTACACAAAGTTCTCTCACAAAAGACGGCTTATTATCTCGTTCAACTTTGTAAAAGTCTTTTAATGGAAGCGAAATCGAACAGCCGTAATATTAATATTTAAATAATTCTATAATTATAATAAAAATTAAATAAATGATATAGGTAACTAAAACAAAAAGAATTTGAAATTTTTATTTGTAATTTTTCTGTTTCTAAATTAGAAGATTATAATAACAAATTAGACAATTTAAGGAAATATGTATCTCATGTATTTAACTATATACGAACAAGAAACTAGAAATATTACGCTATTATGGTCTTATATTACTTTGGCTCGCCTCATTCCATTATGTCAAAAAAGTAGAATAATATTCAAGCTTATTCAAGGTCCGTTTCTTTCAAGATTGTTTTTTATTTTTTTGATATCTATCTGATGGGTGGGCTCTTTGGGCAATTATTTATACGGGACATTGAGAGCTTAATAGCAAGACTCGTTGTTATTCTTGCTACGAAGAGTTCGAGGAGATTGAGAGAGACCTTTCTGAAATTGGGGCACACTTGTCCCAAGTTTTATTCGGATTAAGCTTATTGTTATTATTTTTTTTTAGAAAATTGGGGACGCGCGCAAGATCGAGCAGTGTCATTACGATGGCGACGATACTCGCAGCTGCACGTGACGGAAGTCTGATTAAACCGGAAATTTTTCTACGTTATTTCTATAGAAAAGATATGAAAACTGGGTCAGATAAGTAGCGATAGGTGTGGGATTATGTAGGATTTGAGAATCGATGTGATGGTTTCTCTTAATCGAAGATTCTCTAACTATTCGTGTTATGTGATCGGGATAAGCTTAAGTTGTGAATAGAATCCTTTGTAGGAAAAGTTTAATTTAGAGAGAGAGAGAGAAAGAGAGAGAGAGAGAGAGAGAGAGAGAGAGAGAGGGGGGGGAGAGAGAAAGAGAGATTATTATGTTTAAAATTATCGGATTTTAATTTGCAACATGTTTAATTACATTTACACACTTATTAGAAATAGAGATATTTATATATATTTTAATGTTTTTAAAATATGAGATGTTTATACATTATTAAAATTTTATCTTGGATCAACACGATATATGGAAATGTATAACATTTTCAATCTCGATATATTTGATGTTAAATTGGTCATGTTTATTAATAATTCCGATAAAGCTCGACAGATAAAATATTATTTATTTGCATTTATATAAAAAATAAAACAAAAATAAAAGTTATGTTTATCGTACTTATCATATATATTATATAAGAGGTGCATTCGCGTGCATTAACTCGAAAAATCAATAACTGTTATGGGTTTTGTTGAATAAAAATGCCAGTAACGTCGGTTACTTTTTTTTCATAAAATGAATTAAACTTTTTCAAGCTATATGTTGTGGAAAAGTTTTCAATATATTGAATAATTTGCATTATACAATAAGCAGTGAAAATCTGTACTTATATCTATTAGATCAATGCAAAACATTATTTGGTGTCAAAATTGTTAATATAATTTTAGTAACAAATAAACGTGTAGGTATATTGGTTATTATCTATGATAGATTAGAACTCAGTTATTTTAATGTAACTATTAAATAACAAAATTTCCATGTATCGATTTTAGAATCGAGTATTGTTTCATAGCTCTATTATCCGTATAATGTTAATGAAAGAACTTTTAGATTATTTACTTAGATATTATACCTCATGGCCGCTATCATTAATTTCAAAGAAAAATGAGGTTAATTCTTGTCGCACAACTTTTAATTGGAACGTTGTCTAGGTATATTTTCTCGGGACATAAATCACTAATAATGTTAGGAAAACATTTTAACTTCAGATGACGTACATAATTAATTAATAGCGAAAAATAACTTGCAACAAGTGATACCTACTAGTTGAAGGTTTGTTAAAAACAATTTTCAAATACCTAATCTAAAAAATAAATATAATTTAAAAAATATATCGAAGATACTTCTTTTGTAGGGATCTTTTGTTTTACGTAAAAATTTTTTTTAATGTATGGCATTTTTAAACATTTAAACACCGTAGGAAAAACATTAGTGGGTTGAAAAATATGTTTAAAAAATCGAAGCAATGTACCGTGACGTCTTTATTATATGCATAATCGCTGTGTATGTAACAGATTACTTGGCACGTGAATAATGGTATTAAAATAATCCCTTAATTTTTAGGAAAACCCCGGGTACAATTGAACAGCTTATGTGTGAAATGAAACCAGAGGGAAGATTTATAATACTTAGATCCTGCGCCATTTTCTGTCCTTCCACATACTTTTCCGCCTTTCTTCCGTCTCATTCATATACCCTTTCTTTGCGTAAAATTACTTAGACACATTTCCCAGTGTATTTTCGATCCTAGTGCTTTAAAACGTAATCCCTATTTAAGCGGATTAACTCACACCGCTGAGAATTAATTATAGATTTAAATACTCGGGCGCGTGTAAAGAATTAAAGGATTTCTATACGCTTGATTTCATAAGGGGAGAGTCTTGAGAATCTTAATAAAATGGATGTGTATTTTATGCCAATTTGCATTTACGTCTTAAGTTTGCAATATCTTCTTTCCGTTTCATTTTGAGAAGGGGGAATGGAAGTTCCGTTTCTTCCTCATGCGACGTAAAATATTGACATCCTTCACCTAAGGTTAAGCGATACTGATCGTCAACAGTGTACCACGTCGTCGTTGATCGATCGCTTTAATCCTCCGAGTCGTCGTTGAAGGGATTAAATCAAGGCGCGACTAATTACACGAGGGGAAATGCCAAATATTGTCAGCGACTTGCATATTGTTTGGCGATGTATACCGATATTAAATTCTTCTAACAGCCGTTTCCGTCTACGCGCGAATTCCCTGGATTATTTACATTCCCGTTGAGTCCTGCTGCCATGGTTTCGCCGTTTATTCCCTTACCGGACGGAATACTCGGTCCTGCAGTTTCGTGAGGGATTCTTCGGAATTTCGAAAGACTCAAGGGCGATCTCCCCCACACTTTGGTATCCCGATTGCACCAAAGAATTCCGGCAAAGCGCGGGGGAATAATTTAAGACTAGGAAATATAGTTCAACATGGTACAAACTAATCATATTTTTATAGAATTACAAATAATACTATATTATTTTATTTTCATCTGACTTTAGGATTTTAATGATAAATTGCTGTTTGTATATTTTGTTAGTATATTTATTTTATCTCTCGTATAATTCTCTCTGTAATAATTTTCCGTATTAATAGGTAGTAAATTATTTAGACTTTTGTAAAACAAATTAATAAACTCTGCCAGACGTTTGTACAAAAGTTGATAAAATAAAAATTTGTACATTTTATCAGTTATGGACGGAATTGCGAATCATGGCAAAACGTTACCATCATTCGTCGTTCAGGCTTCAGCTAGTTTGCCGTCGTTCATTCCATTAACTTGAAAGTAAATCGCTCGATCGTGTCTAATTGCGGCGGACGTCCGTGAATTTTTCGCACGTTTTCTTCTCCGTGCAAATTGGCTCTTGCTGGCGCCGCGCGGTATCACGACGACAGAAACCTATATTAGTTGGATAATAACGTAATAAGCTCAATTAATTGACTAATAAGAAGTTATTATAAATGGCATTTTTTCTGGGTCAAAAAAGATTGTCAAATTCTATACAGCATTTTATGTGAAAAATGTCGGTCATTCGTGTTTATCGTATGTTATTATTTGAATTGTCCGAACGAAATCTCATTTATTGCTGATGGTTTCACGTCACTGCATTTATCACAAAAACGATGATACATTTCGCCAGTATATTATTAAAGGGACACAAAGGAGATTGTTTCGGCGCCGAAGTCGATATCCTCTTTTATCATAGGTTGCTCTTGTTTTCTCGTAACGATAACAATTAATTTTGTTATGTGCGTGGAGAAGAACACGTAATCGTACTGGTACTAAATTAATCAGATTAATGAGGGGAGAGAATACGATGATACTGCGGGGGCTGAGTAATTCCCAAAGTCGGGATTATTTTTCTCTAAGTTTGATAAAAATTCACCGGGGACACCTTGACTCGCATAATTTGGCGCGTGTTTAACGAAAAGAAGTCGCTTATACTATCAAATTTTATTTGTTTAATGTCAAGAGATAAAAACGTTTAGCAGCAACTAAATATACTACAACTATAATATAATGCAGTTGATGTATAAACTATTATCTCTTATCGATGATAAATCTTTGGAAATGCTTTGTTAAATAATTCGTGACTTATTCTCATAAAGGAGAATATTAGGCCTTGCTCTGAAATTATTGCTAATACACGAATCGTTATTAAAAAAAATAATAGAGTTAATTTTGTAATGTTTTGTAATTCTGCTGGCGTGTCGCTGGCGTTGTATAATTACTTCGCGGATTCAGTACCACCCGTTTATCACCGCGATAGAATATTTCAATTAACTTTGGAATTTCGTTAGTTCTCTGTCAAGCCGGCATTATTATTCTAATTAGCACTTACGCAGGCGCGAGAGTCGCGCGGAAGTCTGACATTAATAGCAAACTGCTGACTGGGTAGCAAGGGCTTCCGCTTAAATACGGCGTAATCTCACATTACCATAATCTCTTCTCGGTCGCGAAGACCTCTATACTCAATTTATTTGCATCGGGCGAACGTATATTCTACGAAGATCTACGTGATATTACGAAGGTGAATCTCGACGACGGAGACGACGACGACGACGACGACGACGACGACGACGACGACGACGACAGGGCGTTCTGCCTACGGAATGAAGAATAATCGTTGGAACATGTAGCGAATTTCGATGCGAGTGAGAATATTATTCGCTAGAATTTACTTCAAATTTTAGAACTTAATCGGAATAATTGCCACATGTACTGTTAAACTGTGCAATATGATTTAATTATGCATTGAAGATAATTGAAGAAACTTAAAAAAATATATTAAGCATTATAGTTTGTAAAACAGTTCCGAGTCTTACAAAAATATATGTCCTCTTTTATTTTATGTGTATGTTATAATTTTTTATAAAATACAAATGTCACTTCCTGTATTTTGAGTAACCTTCGGTTAGGTGAAATTTTTAACAGATTATTATATACTTTTAATGTTAAAGGTGAAATTCTTTACTTGCTTTTTCTGCAGAGCTTCCATTTCTGACTTATTTTTCTTGCTTGCTGTTTAATCGGAGAATTAAAACTCGGAAATATATTAACCTTTATAGATCCACGTGTTAACAATCCGTTATTAAAAAATATTATTTCCACGTTATTGATTACTATTACCGTTAGAAAATGTGTTTTAAAGTATTTTTATCCGTTAAAGTTGATATAGCGAGAGAAAATGATGCCTCAATGTCTTCATTAAAGAAGAAACAGCTTGAAACTTGTAAAAGGATTTACAAATGAAAAATGTAACTTTTGATATATTTTACATAATTGTGCTATTTATATCGATGGAAGACGATCCATGTAGACATATAATAATAACGTATGTGGTATATAATTTTCTTTACACTCCATTTTTAGCATTATAAGTGATATGAATATCTATACAGAAGAAAATAGAATAAGAATAGATTTTTTTTGTTCTTAATTTTTAATTTTTATTTTATTTATTGCTAAAATTTAATTTTGATCCTTTATTTTTGCATATGTTAATAAGTTTCTCGCAAAGGGGAAAAAGCATATATTGATTCTGGGTGTGCGTGATCAAATATATAATATTAAATTCGGTGACCAATGCTGTTTAATCGGAAATATCGACTTTTCGGGGCGTATCAATCCTCATTTTCTGACGTGCTGCGTTCACGTTTACGCAGGAACAGTCATTCATTGTCACACGTCAGAACGAAACACAAACGCGACCACACGTTCGTATTGGGAAATCCCACGATTTACAATTTACAGGATGGGTTCTATTCGCGCGAAATGGCGAACGTGGCAAGTTTCGATCAGAGTTCATTTCCGTATATATCCTATTTACTAAATTAGAGCGTTGTCAGCGTTGTAACTAAAATTTCTATACAAACGTAGATCAGTGATTTTAAACTTTAAACGCTCTAATTCAGTATATAGGTTGTACGGAAGTGAACTCTGATCGAAATTTGCCACGTTCGCAATTTCGCGCGAATAGAATTCACCCTCCACTGAAAAATGAGGGATGATTATTTTAGAATACACTAATCATTATTTTAGCACAATATTATATATATTAAAGTACAGAATAGATAATTATTTTAGGATAAGATTATATATATTAAAGTGTAGAGTAAAATTACGAGGAAGAAGATACGAGTCAAGCTGTCTCAGTAATAATTACGATAGTAATAGTTACGGCTATTTAAATCCCAAACGCTTAAATTTTGTATAAATATATCTAAATTATCTAAATTAAGTTATTTAAATGCAAATCACATCAAATTTAGTCGTACGAAGATTAAGTCCGAATAAAATTAAAAGAACAGAGAATAATTGAAGGCGCTTTTAAAATTCACGGAATCCTTAAATGGTCGCAGCTTCACTTACATCTCGTTTGTTCTTTCATCGTTTTCTTCGCAGCCTTAACATTCATGATGCACGCTGTTTAGCTCCTCTACGTGACACTGTGAGGCGTCCCCGTTAAATTGCTCGTTCATGACACAGCCGTACCACAATTTTCCTATCTCGTTTCTCTCATTTTTTTCCGGGAGGTGAGTATTTAATCTCAGTTAAAAGTACCATTTCCTTTAGTCTTTCTCCTCTTTCTCGTTGCGAACAAACGGGATCTTGGAGGTGGCTTTACAGAAAACAACTATATTGTTGCGGTAACGAGGTAATTTAACCGCAGTGTCGTATAAACGTGTACAGGACTGGGGACAATAAAGGAGGTACTTGTCTTTTTAATTGTTTATGATGCCCAAAGATATTCAGTCTGGCTAATATTTGCTATTTTATGTTTAGTTTTTAAATAAACACGAGAGAAGCTGAATTATATTAATTAATTTAAAAGTCAAAGGACGAAAAAAATTAAATATTTAATGTCTGCTAGAAATATACACTCTTGCTCTCTTTCTGAAAAATTAGTTAATTTAATTGCCAATAATTGCTATTTTTATACTATTCACTAAAAATATTATTCATTGCGTTATATTTAATCTATTTAACTATAATTTACTAACTGTAAATTAACAACGATTTTAATTAGGATTAGTGTGTGGGGCAACAAATTTTTCAAATCACTTGACTGCAGATTGGTAGTGTAAGTTTATTTCACGGTTCGCAAGAGACTGGAATATTCTCGTCCGCATTGCACTCGTCCTTTAATCGATTCAAGTGGAAGCGTTCCTTCCTATGCTCTTCTTGTGAGCGCGAAAAGTAGAAAACTTTGCAGAGTACTTTAACTAGATTCTTATACTTATGTGACCCTACATCAAATACATAATTTGAAAACTATATTTTACTTATTTTGCTTGAAATTAACGACACATTGAATTTTGTTACGGTTTAATTGCACACCATCGAGAAAATAAATCCTGCGAGGGAAGAAAACGAGAGAAGAAGGGAGGCTAGAGGAGGAAGGAAATACACAGACATGAAATAATAATACGACAAATGAGAGAGCGGTTAAAGAAACGAGAAGACTAGAAGAGTAAAAAGGTCGGAGCAGTACAGGACGCGCAAATGGAATAAAGTCTAACGAAGTCTCGACGTATCTAGTTAAGTTAAACGTACAATATAATTGCCGCTGTTATTATTGTTATGAACGTGTTATCCCTCCCGGTGGAATGCAAAGATGAAATTTCGTAGTCGAGAGAGAACGGGCGTAATCATTCTTCTCTTCATTAGGATGGATTAGTCGGAATTTATGGGCGCCTATCGGGACGTCGTTATTCGAGATTAGGGATAGGGATGACGTTGGTATCGAGCGCCGACGTTAGGGGATGGGATAAATGAAGTTAGTTTCACAGGAAGATCCTCGAAGAAGCGATGGGATCGTGCGTTGTAATGCACGGCGCGATAAATTTCGGCGTTGTTGCGATCGAATGCGATGCAGCCGTAGCTAAAACAATCCGGGCGGGATTAATTGAAGCACTTCTGGGCGAAGAATTCAGCTGATCAATGCAATGCGAGAATGCGTCTCAATTGGAACAGGGAGTATAAATATCTAGTTAATAGTATCCGGCAACATCTTGGAGAAGGGATTACCGCGTGTAATTAGTATTTTATTACTATATAAGTAAATCCGATACACAATCGGATCAGGTGAAATCCTGCTATTTACGGCTAATAGCGAACTAAAGTAGATCGAATCGAACAATTTGGGGGGAGCTTTAGCTATATTGCCGTAGACAAGTGGATCATAACGGATAATCCTTATGCGCGCGCGATTGTTGTATTGTTTCATTGCGTCGATTATGTTTTCATGGATAGCCGCATGGGAAACTGGCACTATGCGATAATCAATCGTTTAATTGAGAGCAATAATTGAACTAGTAATTGGCGGAAATAGATGTTTGTTATTATAAGCTTTAGCTATTAATATCGTAGATTGAAAATTATTACTGAGAAACGATATATTTTCTAAACCTTTTTCTATTTTTTACATTTTCGTTATTATTTCTTCTTTTTTTTGCTGTTTTATTTGGACTTATTTTATGTCATATGTATTTCTCTTTAATTCGTCTCAATTATCAACGATACTAAGCACACGCTGTTGCTAATAAGCTATGAGAAGGGAATCGAAAAGAGTTCTCAGACATATTGGTGCTTGAAAACTTTTCTCTAAACTTATGATGATGCAACAAATAAGAAGCATCGTTATATATCCGGTGAAATCCCGATCTCGTGAGAAAAACTCCGATGTCGCGCGAGTCAGACGGGGCGTTACATCTCGCCTGTGCGATGTCGTCACATCTGACGATGACACACTGGCACACCGGGTATACTTCGGGCCAGAGTATCGGACATATATAAATAGATTTTTCAACGTCGCTGTGCCTGTCCTCCCGTCCCTGCGCAACCTATACATTTTTTTTCTTGCCGTTGCCGCCGTCGCCGCCGCCGCCGCCGCCGCTGCGCGCCGTATCTATTTTCCCGTTTTATTTATCTCCCTTTTGCCAACCTGGCGGCGATTCGATAAATGACAAAGTTCAGAAAAGCTGGCGGTAAGCAGCTTTTACAAATCTCTCTCTCTCTACTTTTGTCCGAAACTCCACGTATAGCGATACTCATAAACTTCGAACGGATTATCGATTCATTATCTCGACATCTGATATGCTTGTGTCTGTTTGTACATGCATCGTCAAGGGCTAAGTAAATGTAGATCAAATAGGCGAGAATGTGTACACACCGAGAGATTTGTAATTAACGCCGTGTACCGAATGATCGCTGTATAATTAACGAAATTACGTGGCGAGTAACCGGTTTAGCTCACGGAACCAGTGCGATTGCTTTCTTTAATCAGTATAAGAATATGTTATATGTATATTGTAAGATAAACGATACGAGAGGCAAGAAGTAACTTAATTAATCCAAATACAGGTATCCCTCGCTTTACGCCACTTCGCTTTTACGAAAGACTTATATTAGTATCTGTTTTTGCTATCGAAAGAAATTCGAAGAGGATTTTTGTCAACTTTTTGACAAAAAATGTTTCCTTTATAAATTAATGGTAATTGCTCCTTCGGTTTATGCCATTTCGACTTACGAAAAATTTCATATGAACGCTCTTTTTTCGAATAGCGGGGGAAACCTACATATTAACAATATTAATAAATCCACAAAATTAGTATATATAATTCTACGACAACATGATATTTTGCGAGTTATTGATTTACATATTTCCCATAAAATTAATATGATAAATATTAAAACGCCTTTTTATACTCGGGCTTTACAAAATTTATATTATCGATGCATGGATTAACAGCAATTTGTTCGCCAATTTATGAATTATTAAAGTTACCTGCGGAGATAATGGAATTGTTACGCAAGGCATGGTGCGATTGAAACTTTCTCATTTCCGACTATCAGCTACTACTCTGTACTCGAAATATTCCCTTTTCTCTTCTGTCACCGTGCCACGTACGCAATTGACGTAAAATCGAATCGGCGACACGGGACCTTTGAATATACAGTACAGAATACGGCGATACCTTCCGATCCGCTCTTGAAACTTTCTAAGTAAATTATTATCAGTTTGACTTATATTAGACCGAAGTGAATAAATAGAACTGCAGTGAATAACTGCATTGAATCACGTTACAGAACTTCGCTGCGTTACCTCCATTGAATTGTACAAATCGATTCATCGATTACATTCGCTACAATTCAAGACATTTCGTTGTTGTAAATTTGGAAACGTTTGGGATTGAAATTAATGAAGAATTGAATTATTTACACGCACACGTATAGGTTAAAAATACATAAAATAAATAATGTTCTTAAAAATGTTTAAAAATAATTGATTAAACACAGTATTATTTAAAAAATTTTATGTACTCTTAAGTAATCTACACAAATAAAGACAAATACAATAAGGATAATTTACGTTTTGATAATTACAAGAGTTTTGACCAGAAAAAATTAAATTAACTAATAACACTAGTTTACAATTTTTTTATTTGCTTAATCAATAAACACCAAAATAAATTTTTAAAGATATAGATTCGCACAACATATAATTTAAAGGAAAAAAATATTTACTGCATCTTATTTAATTTTTTTATCACATAAGTATGAAATATGTGATATTAATATAAATTGAAATATATTTAAAACATCTTAAACCATATCAGCAATACAAATGAATTATAACTATAAATAGACCTAAGGGGCTTATATCAGTTTATGGAGGCTCATTATCAAGGAGATGGAAATGTGATGAGTGATTATTGCTGGTTTCTTCTAAAAGAAACAGATCCAACAGCTTACAAGAGATTTATACAAAATATTTTTAATATTTCTTATAAATTATAAATCAAGTTATTGCAAACATAAAATTTTATCTTATACTAGTATTTCTTTTCCTGAAATTTATCACCAAACTTTGAATTTCGTGATAGACATTTCTAAATATGTATAATAGGAATTTTTTGATTGGTATATTTGTATTCAAGGCAACAAAAATAATGTTTGGTCATAAACAAAAACACTGTAAACTAGTGTAATTAAATAAACATGATTGTTTATTTATTACTTAGTTTAAAGTTTCATACATCTCGTATGATCGAGTAATTGTGACCAATTTCATTAACAAGAAATTAGCATTCTAGAGAACAGCTTGCAAAATTAATTAATTACATACCATATTTTACCATATTAATTCATTAATTTACGAAGACGAATAACTCGTTAGATATATATTACGGTAGCTAACTAACAATGTTTACTGGAAAATATTACTTATTATTTATTATATAGACAATGTTATATTATCTAAAACGAATAATCTCCACTTTTTTGTGATATTACTTTTAATACAATTATAATGATATCGATACATAAGTTGTATATCTGATCCCAGAGAAGAATATTATCACAACTCAAAAATATACAATTTTCAAGAGACAGGAAAAACAAATTTAATTTAATTTTTTTAAATTGTGAGATAACTAACGCAATTATAATTACGATATTTTGTTATAATAAAACTTATACTATTTTTTGAAGATGTCTGCTGTGATTCATTTGTCAATTCACTTATGACCATAGAGATATAAGAGACTAGAGTGCGCGAGTCATATGCTAGCATGTAAGAGGCTGCGATATAGGAATAGAAAAAGAACGCTGCAATATGGGCCCCTTCTGTCAGACAAAGACAGAAGGGACCTTACTGTAGCTTTTTCTTTCTATTCTTATCACGAAAAGACAGCTTTCTCTTTCTATTCCTATATCGCTTTTTCAGCTCGCTTGCGCACTCTATTCTTATATCTCTATGCTTATGACACTATTCATCTAGGAAACTACAACATAACCGGTTTAATAAAATAACGACACTTCTGCTCCGTGCAGCGGATTTCGCATATAGACTTTGTGACACTGTTATAAAATATACATAGATAATATTTTAGGAATTCCTTTTACGGGCTTAACTCAAAATCAAAATTTTTTGAGTTGTGACAGTATTTTTTTTGAGGTATGATATCTTTTCACATTCGTTACTTCATTAATAAAGCTTTTTATCACTTATCGACGCACAATAGTGGAATTATCAGTCACGTAGCTACGATAATTCTGTAACATATGAACATAAATAATGCGTAAAATTAGTCGTTTCTTCCCGTTCATTCAAATCATTTTATTTCGATGATATAAAAAGAATAATTAGAGAAAAAGAATCCAAATTAAAATAACGCTTAAAATAATCAATAATTTAAAAGATAATTCTTATACGCATAAAAATTTTTAATCGTCTTTTAATTAAATATTAGAATAATTCAGTTTTAACATTTTTTTTTTATTAAGCGGTATGCATAGTTAATGTAGAGAATCTAAGCCGATTTTTAGTACTTTTTGAATTAAAAAAAAAACCCTAAATTTATAGGAAGTTATAGCTTGCTAAAGTTTCTTTGATGACTTCAAAAGGTATGACGTCACAGCACATTTTCGTGTACTATATTTTCTTCAATTTTGAAGATATTGCAAAAATTCGAAAAGTTTGCAAAGAAAGTTAGCCATGATCTATCACAGACTGCTTAATAAAAAAAATTTATGTTAAAACCGAATTGTACATTTTTCAAAAAAGATCTTCATAAAAATAAACTTTTATAATGTTTTAGATAAATTCTTTTTCTCTAATTATTATTTTTATATCATCGAAATAAAATGATTTGAATGAACGGGAAGAAACAACTAATTTTACGCAAGTATATAAGCAATAATGCTTACCGCAAGTTGCTCTACTAGCGCCCAATGCTTCCCTTAGGGCTTTTCCTTCTCTTCACGTATTGTCAAGCCTCCTCTTCCACCTCACAGATTGCCAGAATTCCTTCTCAAGTTGCACTCGCATCACGATGCGCAACAGTGGATGTATAAGTGAACAATGATCTGTAAATATATTCAAATAAAAATAATATTTAAATAAATATATCAAAGAATAATTTTTGCACGCAGTTATTATTTTATTCGTAATTTTGACAAATATTTAATAAAAGAACGACTTAATGAAAATTTTTTTAGATTATTAACTTGCATATTTGATAAAAAAAATATTTAATCCTGATATGATTTAAACTATTATAAATCTTAAATATTTGAAGATATTTTATATATATTATTTGTTAATATGAATTATGTCATACTTTATTATAGGGTAAACTCGGGTAAGATGGCCATAGAGGAAAGATGGCCAATCCATGTTCATTCGAACATGGTAAGCTAGATTGAAAGAACATGGGTTGGCCATCTTTCTTTTATGGCCATCTTACCAGAGTTTACTCTATGTTTTGAAAATTTCAAAATGTAAATTAAACTATTTTTATTTATTTAGGATATATTATGTACAGTACGCTATTATATTACAGAGTGATCTAAAATGATGTAGTACTATACAAACGAACAATTACTTTCATCAGTAACGAATAATAAAATAGATTACGAAATGTTCACCTCACTATTATTCTTGTTTATATTTTCCTGTACATTAAAAAAAAAACAAATTGTTTACGTTTGCTGAACAACGTGCAGCACTATAGGCAATGTAGTCGTAAAGGTAAACGCTTAGGCTGCCTTCATCGCAATAGAAACAGTCGCAACACCACGGATGCAGCGATATATAGCCGCAGCCGTTGCGACTGACCTACAGTCGTCTTTCGAAATACCATAATAGATTAACAAGATTAGAGAAATATCTATTATTATGATTTTAAATCAACGTGATTCTACGAATAATACGATCAGATGAATTCAAATGCAATGAGTAGATCGAGCTATAGCCTCGCTACACAGGTGTTCAAGCCGTATACTTCGAAGGACCGGTAGGTCTCTTTGATCCATTTGCAGTTATAGTCGATGCGCTATTCCCACGAGGCACTTCGTTAGCCCATGCATGTACGCGCGTGATCGTACCCGGTCTCTATAGCTGCATAATGTAATCTCTCACCTATGCACGGGGCACGTACATACATATAGATACACTGGGGCGTCCTACAACGCGTTCCGCCGTATCGTCACAGACAATTTATCGAAGCTCGATCGCCATTGGCTCGTTACAACTTTTGCATGGAAAATAGAACATAATTCGAAGGTAGGCGTAACCCCGATATAATGCTGGACTTCGTTACGCGAACAATGTACGGCAACTGACACTCGTGTAAATATTGCGTAAATTCTGCCATACGTATAATACTATTCTAACAAAATGTCTAATTATATTTTATTTTATTGTAGTGTCAATATATATTTGAAAAATGGAAGGCAATTGTATATTTGTAGAATACAGAGAGTTGCCACTGCTATTCCGCTTTTGTATATCTATAAAGCTTTGATCTTTTGTAATTGCAACAAAATTATTGAAAGAAATGTATGCATAAAGACGTTTGAATATCACAATCATTTTTTTAAATTTTAACGAGTAGAGTTCAATATAAAAAAAGTTTAAAAATAAGACTGTTTTTATGTTATTATTATTATTGCAATTAGAATAGTAAATGATGAGTGAAAAGATTTTCTTTCTCCTCTTGCGTTTTTCCGCTTTTTATTCTCAGTCCATCTCTTCCTCGGTCCGTCTCCTCGTCGGAGTTTGCACGACTAAGACATCCGGTTTGTGAATTATTCAGTATCCTAATGGAGGAATAATGCCTCACAACGCCTACGGTCGAAGCGTCAGGACGATTAGAATCCATTTTCCCGTGTCGGCCCTCATAGAGGTTTTGTTGCCCAAGGGACCTTCATCCCTCCCACATCTCATTTAATCGATCCTTCGACTTCTGGCGTCCGGGGAGTACGTCTTAATCTCTCGCCTCGTCTCGTTGAATTGATCTTTAAAATATGAGGATGAACCTTTCATTGCTTTCCGCTCCAGCGTTATTAGGATAAATCATGTTCTCGCCCTTTCAAATTAGATAATCTATATATTTCGGTTATTACGTCTCGCCTACCGGTTTATAACAGTAATTGAATTCGCCATTCATTAGTTTCTACACAACACATATTTGACACTTAATAAATGCACTTTCGTAAGAACTTTTTATACAGACAGCAGGAGAAATATTAGATAATATAATTATTTAATAATTTGTATAAAAATATATGCACAAATAAAAGAGTTTAGTTTAGCAGTACATTAATTTAATTTTGAAACACAATTTATTTTAAATATTATATTTTATACTATTTTCAATCGATGAGTAGGTCAAAGATAATTGCAGTATCTTAAAAGTACCGAGTTTTGTATAATCAAAAGGATCAGATAAAAGGATGAACGGATATATAAATCACGTCGGGTTTCTTAATTCTTTGAAAAGGAGTCTGCTATCGCTGCATCCTTTATATAGGTATAATATAATGTCTCTTTATACTTTTCTCTCGTCTTCCATTCTCAATCTCATCTGAGCCGTTCTGATCTCGGCGAACCGAAGTCTTTCAATCCCCTTTTCGTCAATTATTCACAGCCACCTCGTCTCTTTTTTAGCTCCGCGATTATCCTCGGAATCTCGTTATATTTTCCGTATCGTAATCACGCCTCTGACACTGACGTGTTTAGACAATTGTTAGGCAACTTCAACCAAGTTGGATTAATACATTCTATTCTGTTCAATTTAAAATGCTAAGTTTTACGTATGTGATTCCTAATCACAGATGTCTATACTTAACTAGATCGCTAACTTCGGACTTTGGCTATGGAAAATAACTGTGACGGCCGACTCCCAGATAAAATGGCGGCGGTGCGTGTGTCGTGCGTGTGTGATACTCGGCAGGCATGTGTATGTGTATGTATAATGTGTTGCGTGAGTGGTCATTTTATGAGGGAGTATCTTGACCGAACAATGGGCCGAAACCGAAAATCCTGCCGACACACTTTTTCACGGAATTAGCGATCTAGTTAAGTAGTATAGACATCTATGTTCCCAACATATCAACGTACTACTTTAGAAATCTAAAAAGTTTTTCCTTAAAATTTTTTTTCTATTCAACTCAAATGAAATTAGACTAAATATGTTTTTAATTTTTACCTTTTCTGCTTCACTTTTACAATTATATTTTATCTTATACGCTGAATGTATAAATTATAAATCAATGTTATCCGTCGCGCCGCCAGTAGCTCACATCGGTGAGGGTGAAATGCTTTTTCTTCCCCGGCAATCATTGACATTTGTTTGCATAGAAGCATGCCCATTACGCGCGCAGCGTCGTTCTGTTCAGTTCCAACGCGAATAAGATTTTTTTTAACTTGACCGCGACACCTCGGACAATACGAGTGCATAGAACGAGGCGCTGTGATACGCCTGTTCAAAATTGCCAGTCGTAAACTATTTCTTGTGTATCGTGCTTTTTATTCGCTTTTGCACTCGTTTTCTTTCGTGCTCGACGAAGATCAACGCATGCTACTCTTTTAGGACGTTTATTACATTGTAAGGGAATCAACAAGAAATTACGAAAACTAATGGAAAGCGTTGTTAAGGGAGAAAATAGCGAATCATAACACATATATAATCCCCTTACTTACAAATTAGATAAATGTGTAAGGTCCAGATAAAGTTCTGTCTTTAGTGAAAGGAAAACTCGATTTACTTGTCCTTTCAATGCAAAAGACCACGATGCGAGAAGCATCGCTCGATGTTATGCGAATAGTGTGCACCTATAATTAATACTTAAGATAATTTTTTAATTATATGTTGTAATGACGTCTGCAAAATATATTAGTACAGTATGCATAAGTAAGCGCATTAATATGAATTTTTGTGTAAACGTTTTTTTATCCAAGAAGTTACAAAACTTTAAAAAAACTTTAAAATGTACCTACTTGACCTTTTGCAGTTTTATATTAAATTCTAGAAAAACATTTTTTTCAATAATATATTACAGCCTTATATTTTATAATACCGTAGGTTGTTTTAAACTTTTTTAAACGTAAGTATCAGTTTTATATTTTTTACTAAAATATGATTTTTCCGGCTATATAAAAAGGAAAATTTTCTTTCTCTCCTTCGCTTTAAGCCTTTATAACTTTCCCTATTTATGGTTCCAAAATAAAGCTTTGTTCGCTTAAGTATTTCAATTTAAGAAGAAAGGAGATAAAAATATTTATACTTTCCTGAGATATGTACAGATAATGGTATTCCCAGTTTAATAAGAGTAACACGTATACAAAAAATTGAGGTATAGTAGCCTAGTATAGTTAATAATAAGATATAGAATTTTTTAATGCATCTACATAATTTTTTCTGGTGTGAAATGGTTTCTGATTAAACTCAAAAGTGTTAAATTCGATGTAAAACTGTTTGTCGCGTCATAATGCACTGTTATTCTTATCGTTATACGAACTGCGACGCGTCATTATGTGTATGTATTACACACACACACACACACACACACACACACACACACACACACACACACACACACACACACACACACGGCGAATCATATTTTACAATTCGATATAAATTAATTCCGAAGGACACGAATTGGTGCTAAATTATCACTTTGGCGACGTTTCTCACGTGTACTTTTCTTATCAAACTGTAAACATTATAATAAAATTTAAAAACGATTTTTTGGCATAGTGGAGCGATAGACAGGTGATGCATATGTGGTCCCCATAATTTCTCTATTATATTATTAGAATTTTTTTCTCGTGACCCGCCAAAGTATAAAATTTTTATAAGGGCTTTTAATTCCGTGAGATTAATATCTGATAAATAAGATGGATATTTCGTATGTTCTCGTTTTCGTGCAATCTCTCAACGTTAGTATATTTGACAATTACATCTAACAATTCTTTTGTAAAAAGAAGAGACCATATTTCTATTGGAGTGTTCTTATTTTTCGCATCGCCCAACACTTCAGGTTCATAATTCGGTACTTTGTCTGCTTCTGTTTGTTCTTTTTCTGTCGGCGGTGTAACGGACAACTTTAAAGCACTTATTGACGCCATACATAAAGCGGCTTTTCAAGGATCCAGTTCCTCGCGTCGAAGCGTGCGCTGCCTCTTCTTCTTCACTTTCAGCCGGTGAATTTATTTCTTGAACGATATAATATATTTCTTCATCCGATTCGTTATTACTTAATTCTTCAACATTATCTTCTTCTGAGGAACTTTTATTATTATCAATAGGTTTTTTAAGCTGAGTTTGCAACTGCTTTCGCAAATCTTTCTTCTGTTCGCTGGGCGTTTTCATTGCTGACTAAAAATTATTGAAGATATTAGTTTATATTACAAAAATAAAATATTATTAAAAATAGAAACATGCATCAATGTATATATATATGTATATACATATATATATATATATATATATATATATATATATATATAAAAGTAGCTTTATAGCTTTATAGTAACATCTTTTATTCTTATGGTTTATTTCTGTTTTTAACTCCATACATCTAGTAGTTAGAAAATGCTACAATATTCGGACATGCGCGCATAAGATTTCTAAATAACTAATTTCTGTCAAAACGTTGTAACATAAATGATATGGAGAGTGTTTTATGACTTTTTCTGCAGTACTGCAGGGGGATTCAATGCTCCATGCAGCGGATAACGTACAGTCGCATGTCGCCGAAGGAATCGTATAGCGGCTCCATTTCCATTGCAAATCTTTATTGCCTCGACGTGGGGTTGGGTCAGTTTTATCAGTACGGAGTCATTTGTTTTCTTTACTGGTATCCCGCCTCATGAAAATGAAACTCGATTACTCATCCTTTGGCATTGCTATCGATTTGTCCTCCTCGTTTATGTCTGTGTCTTACCGTCTTTCTATTTTTCTAACATCTTTGGAACTATGTAGTTCACAATCATTTTTACATTGTAAAATGTTTGGAACTATCTCATTGTGAATATAAACCATCGCAGAATATCAGCAGAGCTCAAAATTATTAAGAACTTCGTATATTTCTTAAAATTAACAGTCAATTTATGATATATATCATAATCGTTAGGCAAATTCATTCATTTCTGTCACAACCGCTTTTATTTCGTTCAAAACCTTTTTCAGTTTTTCTTTACTAGATGCTAATACTTCTGCTATATTATCCACGAATCTGAGCATCTTAATCGTCTGATGCGTATATTAAACTATTCTGTCTTTTATACTATTAATTGCCTGTTCGATATACAAGTTGAAAATTATAAGCGGTGACAACACGGATCCCCGTCTCACTCTCTTTCTAATATCTATCTCCTCTCTACGTTCTCAATTTCTATAACCGCCGTTCGCTATTTGAACAAATTGTGTATCACTCTTCTGTCCCTATATTTTATCCCTACATTTTTAAGTATTTCGAACATCTTTTTCCATTTTACGTTGTCGAAAGCTTTTCTAAATCTACAAATCTTATATAGGCCTTCTTTCTTTTTTTTATATTTTTCTCTGTTACTATCCGCATTAGTCTTCCCTTAATATTTTTTCCGCTTTTTACTCCATCCTTCTTTGATTCTAGTTAGAATTTTCGATGCGTGGGAGGATCATCAACTAATTGTTCTGAAGTTTTTGCATGTATTTGCATCTTTCCTTTTTGGAGTATTAGAGTTACTATGAGTTACTATATATTCCGTTTGTAATCTTCCGGAATCTTGCCCGTCTCGTATGTATATGTATACAGCTAACTAATTTAAATAAACGACCTAGTAGTTCTGGCTTCGCACATTTTAATACTTCTGCCTGCAATCCATCTATACCTGGCGCTTTATTGTTTTTAAAATTTTTTAATGCTAGTTAAATTCTTCCCTTATTATAGGATAGCCTAGGTTACCTATCTCATCAACATTATTTTCCCTTTCCGATAGATCTCCTAATTCTTGTCCCGCATATAATTTCTCTAAATATTTCTCCCATCTAATATCTACCTTTTTCTTGTTTCCGATTAAGATATCTCCCGTCTCGTTTCTAATGTTTTTACTTTTAGGTTCTATTTTTCTAAAATTTTTTCTAATTATTTTATACGCTTCGTCAATTTTCCTACTTTCAACTTATCCTCCACTTCTTTGCATTTGTTATTAATCCCTTGTTCTTTAGCTTTCTTGCATTCTCGAATAATTTTCCATTTTACCGCCTTATATCTTTATTGCCCTATACTAATCTAGCCTATTCTTATATTTTCGCATTTTCTCTATTAAACTCATAATATCTTTTTTTATCCATGCATGTTATCTTTGTAAACTCATATCTTTTGTTATCCATGTTACGAACATTTATACATTGTAAAATGTTTGGAAATATCTCATTGTGAATACGAACTGTTGCAGAATTCCAACTGAGCTCGAAATTATATTGAAACATTAAATCTCGTGTATTTCTTAAAATTAGCAACAAAGGACTTCAACAATTTATATGAAAAAACCATTTTCGGTTTATTTGCTTGAATTTGTAATATGTTGTAGTTCTTATATTTCGGATAGAAAGTCTCTTTACGATACATATTAAATATAGAAAGTTTTATAAACCAGCACAAGCAAAAATTACATTATATTCTTAGCTTAAATAAATATAATCTAAAAGTAGCAGCTACGTTTTAGTACATTATTGTAAACGACTGGACCTTTTTACGTATTTTCCATAACATTTCGAGAAATGGAATTGCGAGAAACTTTAAAAGTGATACGTTTTTTTCACACCATTTGAACTTTAGGGAAAATGTCAAATCGTAAACAATTGATTTCACTGCAAAGTTGCCCGATGAGAGCCATATCGAACGCAATATCCAAGAAGCAATATCCCCGTTGCTCATATCGTTGCTGATTCGCTGCATACCTCTACATACATATACGCGAGAAAATCGCGCGCTGCACCGACGCGGCGGTTGAAGAGCAATCCATCGCGGCGCCACACCCGTCAATGTGTACGGAAAAAAAGTTATTGGACTTCACGTGTGTCCCGCTGCACATTTCCCGCGGGTGTCCGTGACTGAAAGGAGAATGAAAGCATCATCCTCCGCTCGCTCCGACCCTTTCATCTCGCGGCATTATCCCGTGGACGACGAGGCATTTCAAAATTGCAATACATAGAATACAATGGTGACTTTATCCAATTATTTTACGCTTTTGCTTTATCGTAACCTTAATTGAATTTTTATTATGTAATATTGAGTACTTAAAAAAAAAAGTTTTCCGACAAGATATTTCTGAGAGGCAGAGTATTTCCTATATTTTTTAAAGTCAAAGGTTAATTCCACAGTAAAGTAAGTTGTAAAGGGCGGGATGCGAAGAGCAAAAGGAGAACTTAAAGATACAAGATTTTTGGCTTAAGACTTTCGACAATTCTGCGCGGCTCTGCTTTATCCTCGTCTAGATCGGGATTATTCTGCCGACCGGGCATTAGCCGAAGAAATGCGACGAAACTTTTGCATCCAGCCAGCAGCATTTAGTTTCAAGTTTTCACACCTGGGAAGCTCTTCGGTGAGAGGAAGCTGCTCGCGATGCGCCTGACGTCTGCTTCGAAACTTCCGGAAGTTTTCGATTAGTCGCTACGGTGCATATGAAACTCTCCTGGATATCAAAGATGTTAAAGGCCCCCGCATAATGAAAAATATAAGGAACAAGGAGATATTAGCGTTTAGAAATAAGAGATCACGAATAAAACTGGTAATACACGGCTTCCGATAGGTTAAAAATCTATTGTCTGTGTTATTCCTTATTTCTGTTGCCTGTATTTTTCATCGTGCATCCAACTTTATTTTTGATTTTTTAGTCCTAATTGCTAATATCTGTTCCTTGTTCCTTATATTTTTTATTGTGCGAAGGCCTTTACCTTTATAAAAAAGAACAAGCCTTCTGAGTTGATTATGGATATTAATGATACGTCGACATTTGCTGATTAAAAGAAGTAATTCTTTTTCTGATCTTGTCAGAGTTCATGTATTTTGAGAAGTACCTATCTCATATTCCATTCTGTGTTCTTTATATTCTATTTATTTATTATTTATTCTAATATATACAATACATGCGGATATATTTTATTAGATAGTAAAAAATAATATAAATAAATAATATAAAACAAATTATTAAAATTTATCTGAGCATTTTTCTTGAACATAAAATTCAATTTGACTATATAAAAATTAAAAATTATATAAAAACTTACTAAATATCGTTATTAAAAGTAATGTCTCGGTTTATGTATTATGGATTATGTATTAATTATTATAACATAGATTATAAGTACTATTTCACATTGTATAAAAGTTTTGCATCTAATTGTAGTGTTGATATAATTATCAAGCATCTACACGCATCAAATTGTATATTGATATTCTAAATCAAAAGTTTGACATATGGTTTGTGCGATTAAAAAATTAGCGTTTGATATTCGATAGGATATTGTATAACGTTTTATTTTTCTTTTAGTTTTAAAATTCCGTGTGATAAAACACTAGTAAGATTTTCTGGTGGAGGGATGGTTGCAGGAGTGGGTCGAAATGAATCATAAAAACAGGGACGGCAGGTATCGAGGCGGGTTTGTGATATTAACGTTGCGAAATCGCGGCTGCACTTTGCAGGCAGCACGCGGGTCCACGAGGCCACAATAAGCCATTGTGGATCAGCAAAGTAGTTTCCGATATCGACCGATAAATTCAAATGTGCTCTCGAGCAGCCATTGAGGCGCCACGCCCGTGGCACGTGCGTCGACAGAAAATCGTTAAGGATGCGGAATAGCAGCGGCAAAAAGGTCCTGGAGGGGTCATAGAAGCAACCAGAAAAGAACAGCAGCGGGAATCGAACATTAACTGGCGTTATTGTCGTTGGCTTGCTCGTAAAGCAAACAGCGCATCGTGTTCTCAATGGTACGACTTACGTGTCTTGTGAAGATCGTTAAAGAAATATATAGGAACGCATACATACATATACATACATACACATATATATATATATATATCTATATGTATATATATATGGTTGACACGTATTTGGCGTGTACCACTTTGTAATTATGTTTTTATTACATTATAAAAAAGTTTAGCTTACAGTTTTTATTTAGAATTTTTGACATTTAATTGAAAATATAATTGTTATCAAGAATAAAATATGGATCCTGAAAAAATGTTTGTCAGAAAAATAAGTAGATACATAAATATATTCACGTTCGTGTTATAACTTATTTATATTTTGTTGCTGTCATTACGTATACGTACGCCTTAAAAAAAAAGATGAAATCAGTTTCCAATGATATCTGACATACTATTCATTTGCAGAATTTAGCCTTAATGCGTTAATATACCGATAATATCGTCAATGTCCTGCGGTGATTTAGTCGCGCGTGAGATGAGTTCTCAGTGAACTCAGATGTCGAGGACATTCGATTATTTCCAAGTCCGCGGATCTTCGAGCATTATTCAGCGGCGAGTGTTCAGTTCGGCTAAAATCGATTACGTCCTGGGATGAAAATGTGAGGAGAAGAGGCACAGGGTACTTCAGCCGCCGCGCGATTAGAAGAGAGGAGGCGGATCCTGGCTGAGGAAGTAGGTTCGATTTCGACTTTGAAGCATCCTCGATAGATCCGGATCAAACTGAACGACCGAGTTTCTGTTACGTCGAGTACGAACGTTGCTCTCTTTCCGCTCGCCGTATGTGCCGCTCATATATATGCAACGAGGGTGAATCGAGAAGCATAGACCGAGGGATGTAAGCTCGAAGAGTAAATCCATCGGCCAAGCTTAGTTATGTAAAGTCCTGCTTGAGGCGACGTGGTCGGGCTTCGCACCTGCGATTCTGAAATCCGTGAAAAACCTGTGTGAGAGAGAGAGAGAGAGAGAGAGAGAGAGAGAGAGAGAGAGAGAGAGAGAGAGAGAGAGAGAGAGAGAGAGAGTGTGCAGAATGTCGAAGCGAGTAAAGTTCGAACCTCAACAGCGCGTATAACTTTGATCAGAATTTGACATGAAATTGCATATCCGAATTTTTATGGAGTTCTTTAAGAGAAGAGACGTTTCGCGTAATATTTAAATTTTAAATGTGTTTTGTTGACACTTTTAATCTTACATATGCAGAAAATTACTTGTAAATCAGTAATTTTTACTCTGGTTGATCATTATATTAAAGATAAAGATTCGTAACTTCTTGGAATTAATTTCCCAGATAAGTTACGAGATCAGTGCGACTGCCTTGCCAGCGATTGTAGACATATGTCGTTGTTAGTTTACTTCTTGCTGTATGTACATACATGAAGTACGATGAGGTAGGAGTATTTGCTTTTAGCTTCAAGAGTCGCATGTCAACCAGTTTCCCCCTTAATTTCTAATCTCTCAAAGGGGTGGTCCGTTAGATTAGTCCTTGCAGAATTCCCGTAGTAATAGTAATCACCAGTCCCACCCCATTTCCAACATCCTCTCTCTACCATTTCAGCATTTGTGGAGCAGAAGTCGCTTTAATATCTTTTCGAAGACAAGACCGCACAAGATTAATGTTCTTATTCTCCTGAAATTAATCCTCAAATTTCCTGTAGCTGTTAACGTTGTTAATGTAGCTACGTATAGTACTATAAAAATAGCTTTTGAGCCACATAAGTTATTTTTATAGTACCTACTGTACAGATATATTTTTTGTGTAATATTTTGAAGTCAGTAGAAGAGTTATTAGATTCATTATATGGCTATAAAATATCATAGGAAATTTAAAATGTTTTTGTTATTAAGAACGATAATAGATGTTCATCAAAACTTTGTAGCTTTAACCAATCTAGATTTATACATTGCTTCGCGTTGCAGCTCCTCGAAACTTTCTCGTTCTTCAAAGGGTTGTGACAGTTCGGTATTTGTAGAATTTGCAAACTAGTGGCTATCGGAAGCTGAGTTTCCTTTAACTTTCTGGCTTCTACAGCTGCAATTTGGTTTCTGTCTTAGTTCATCTAATTTAGTGTTTTCCTAATGACTTCTAAATGAATTAAACTACCGTATTTGAGAAAATTGCGATTTTTGTCGAAGAAATTGTAGATTATATTTTTTTTATTAATTCAAATTAATAAAAATTAGTTTGCTAAAACTTTATTTTCATTATTTTTGTTAGAAGTGACAAAAAGAAATACAAAACTTTTTATGTTTTAAGATTTAAAATTTGCTTCTATTTCCAAATTTACGCTAAATTATCTCTGGAAAGGAAATTATACTTGATTTCGCGCGAAGAAAAAGTTCTTTTCTTGACAGCAGTAATCAGTAGTTAGCCGCGTCTTATACCATTTGTAAGGAGGTAGCACTTTGATAACTCTCTTGAGGGATATAACGAAACGAATCCTCTGAACTTTCGATCATCAGTGCGGCCGCGTCGCCTGATTGCGAAGACTCTAAAAGAAGAAAAGTTACTTCTCTGTAGATCGAAGGTAACGAGCATAGCGGCATTCTTGATGGTTATTCGTGCGACAAGACGCCCATCGCGCTCGGTATTGGGGCACCCTCGGGATAAAGCAGGATTATTCGTTGATTTCTTCTTCTCCAAGATCTACGCCGCTTGGCTATTTAATTAAGGAATTACAGACGCTCGTTTTGTCTTTGGAGAAGCGTCCATTTGTAATTCCACCTGCGTTTTTGTCTCTCTTGCCTCTCAACATTCCGTTCTTTATCTCTCTTTCTCTCTCTCTCGTGATCCGCCAGCTAAGAAAAACATAAGCCGAGAGCAATTCACGAGCAAATTGTGAATATTCATCGTCTCAGCTTACGAGAGTTGGAAAAGTAAATTGGAGTTTGAACATCGAATTATTCGTTCGTAATGTATTTGTTCAATATTCATTACTCATAATAACATATTTTTTATATCTTTGCGTTCTCTTTCCCAACAGTTTTATTCTTCCAACAAATGCCGGGAATTAGAAAAAGAGTAAAAAAGCGAATATTTTTTTTAATTCTAGTTTTTTTCGAAATTTAAATTGTAAAATCGCTACTTTACCGTGGTTATCTATGGCTCGATGGATTTTAGATTTATCTATGATATTCTTTATCTCTGATATTTTGTACTATATCAGTCAGTAATCGAACAATACCCGGCGCTTATCCTTGATTCTTGGAAGGATAGAAAGGACGTATCGTGGAGTTTGCTGGCTAAATCCACAGAAATTGGTGCTTACACTCTTCCGGCACTATCGTTCCTTCCGGCGGACAATCGTTTATAGCTAACAGATTAACCGCACGATGCGAGTTGCTGTCGTTCGCAATCCTTTTAGCCTCTTATCGTAATTGTTTGCTAGGATTAAAAAAAAAATTTACAACTTGGCTCGTACAGCTCGTATAGCATGTCTCATATTAATACACAATTTTATAATTAACTAGAGTTTTATTTTAATACAATTTTAATACAATTTTAATTTAAGACGTAATTAGTATGAGATAAATAATTTTAAAAAACGAAAATAAAAATGCAGTTTAAATTAAATTTTTATATTAAGAAATATTTGTCTTTAAATCCGTTAAATTCTAAGAGTTTGTAGTAAGAGTTGTATAAAGAAAAGCCCGACTTTAGGAGTATATACAGTACAATACTTTCGCACGGAGAATTATTTTAGAAATGTCACCCGCAGAAGAAAAGCTCGATTTTGTTGAAAGCAACAGTACGTATTACTCGCGAACTCGTAATGATTGGAGACGCCAATAAAAAGACGCGAAAAGAGACATCGAACAAACGAGAAAGATAACCGGGATGAACGTATGAAGAAACGAGCTGGGAAAGGACGAAAAAAGAGAAGGAAAAAAAATATAGATGGAAAGCTTGAGAGAATCTCGCGGTGGAATACGCTTCTGCGGTGCACTAAACTTTCAGCAAAGTTTGTCGGGAAGAAGCTTGCGGCGACCGGATCTGCGGAGCATCGTGGCTCTTTCAACCCTCTCCCGTCGCAGTGCACCCTTTCGCGCCGAGTGCGCATCAGTTATGTTGCGTTGTACCGCGACATGCAGCAATGCCCGCAACACGCGCAGAATTGTGGCACCTCGGTTGATCGGAAAATTTACCGCCGCGTTAGAAATAGGGCACAACACATTGAGTACAATGCGTATCAAAATATTCCATTATGCCATGATATACAACGTTATTATGCATTGAATGCATAATATATAAACATATTATATTAATATTAACAAAATAACAAATATACTCATAATATATACGTTATTGTTAATTACTTATTAATTTTAGAAAAATATGACGTGTATTTATGCGATTCTTGAAAGTTTATAAACTTGAAAAAAATATGGTTTTGAGATTTCTTATAAAGAATGCTCACACAGAATGTTTCGTACTTGAAATTCATAAGACTATTATTCTGCGATCACGCGTACGGAGTTATACGAGTTTGCAATTCGGGTGAAAGAATTTTATGCAAAAAAAATTCCGCGCCGAGATGCCGTTTCAGTTTCTCCTTCGCAATCCGCGACGGGTCTCCATACCGTTCAACCGTAGTTTTACAGTTTGTCCGAAAGTTCCACCGTCGCGCGAACTCCGCCAGGATGGATTGCTGGCACAAGTTAGTGCGCACGAAGTTCCGTATGACCGAACGTGTAGCTTGTAAATTTCTTCTCGCCGAACGATATATCTTTCGCGATGTAATGTTAGCGAATGTTTCTGGTCCGCGAGCGAGCTAATAATTCTTACAGCACCTGCGTACAGGTACGAACAGATAATCCATTCTTTGACCACTCATTTCTTGTAATTTTTACCTTGCAATATTACTTCGGCAATTCTAATTTAATATAAATGACGTTGGTCATATAGCTATTTGTTATTTCATTATTTTGCTATTTCTATCATATATGTAAGCGTTATACATGACAATTATTTTTGGAAATAATGTAACATAACATTTAAAGAGAATTATCTTTTTTGTTTGTGAAAAAAGAAAGAAAAAAGAATATTATTAAATATAATGGAATTAACTATTATTATTTTGTGTACCTATTTCAATTATTTGTTTTATGCCGAGAAATGTTTTTTCTTGAATAGAAGGTAATTAAAGATAATGACGCTTATAAGCGATTGGATAGTAAAAAACTAAGGGGATATAAATTGCCTTCGGACGCAAAACTCGTTTTGCGTATCGAGCGAGAAAGATGTTCGCATAATTTGCTCATAAATATTGCTAGTCGTCTATATGGCGCGCCGCCGTGCAATTTGGTGGCGAATTTGTATGACGCAGGTGCAAGAGCACTTATGCAAAGTGTATTTTATGAACGGTACACAAACGCACGGCTCTGATATTTTCTAAGCGAGTTAATTGTTTTATTTTCTTTTTGTAATCATCAAGGTTCGAAAGAACAGAATTTTTTATATTTCGTAGATGTATATAGCAGAATTCAGCAAAACATTTCTCTCCAAACTGATATCTTGTTTTTCGGAAAATATTCCGTTCGGTAAAAAATTATTTTGTCTCATGTGAGTAAATATGTCGAGCACAAAAATGTTATTTTTAACGATATTTCGGGGAGAAATACGCATAGCGGTCCTGCAATATGGTAAAATAATGCTGTATTGTTATATTTTAATGTTCCAACACGCGGGTAGAGGGCGGAAAGGAAGAGGATTAAAAGCTGCGCGATATAAACTACTGGGATAGAATTACGTTGTTGCTATTCATTAGCGGCATAAAGAGCAAGTCGCGGAAAATCCCGCGTTTACCCAGCTCACTATCCTCCAATGATCAGGAGCTACAATGTGTTTCCTCGCTTTGTCTGTATTCTTGTGCCTCGCGGGCTTAGCTTGTTTGTTGCGCTTTGTGCCCGTTTCTCGCTCGGCGACTTCCACTGTGTTCCCCCGTTTTTATTTGCACGTTAATATTACATCTGCTCTGTTATTCTGTAGCTCTTGCGTAACGCGGGCATAACAGAGGAATACGTCGAGGAACGGGGAAACTCCGCGCCGAACGAGAAACTCGTAGAGAAAACTCGTGTATTTTTCCGCGTCGAAAATATTTTTATTCTCATCTAATACGACGGATTGTTTTAACTGGCGTCCGTGTATCGGAAGAATGTTAGATACGTGTGAACGATTTTAACGCTTTGGGCTATGATAATGCTGCAACAGTGCGTTGAATTCTGCAGTTATTTTTTCCGATAATAGGAGAATGCCGGATTTACCACGAGAATTTGACTATTACCATAAGGTAATATGCTTATATTTCAGCATTCAAACGTTATTTCTTTACCGAGCTTAAAGTATTAATTTTATCTAGCATGAAAAGTTAAAGCTAAAAGATAAATAAATAAATAAATAAATGTTTATTTTAGTTTTTTCTGTGTTAGAAAGAACATTTGATATATTTAATACACCTTTATTGTTTGCAAATTATAACTATAATTGTCAGACTGATTGTTACATTTCTTCAATAATGCTTTTGTAAATTCTAAATCGGTCATGACATTATGAATTATAGATGTTATGTTAAAAATTAATTAATATTAAGATTAAAAATCTGAAGGTTATTAATATACGAACGCACGTTATCATAGTTTAACAAAAGTTTGAGTTATAAGATTTTAAAGATAAAGGATTTAAGAGATTTCTCGAACATCCAGTACATATTATCAAGCAAAATAATAAAGACGTAGGATATGATTAAAGACTCAATTACTACCGGTGCGACACATTAGTTCCAGCTGCTGCTTGCATGTGCAAAAATGTCAGTAGCGAGTCTCGTTACTCGGTTCTCTCGCAAGAGCTATCGCGGGAATGGCGAGTAATAATTTCGTAATTACCAGGCCTGTTGCTCCCTGGGGAGAACTCGGCGCGGTCATGGCAAGTATGATTTTGCATTCACGCCGCGGATTCCCAAGGGTATCGTTGTTGCCAGTCGTGACAGGACGGGAGGAAGGAAGAAACTACGAAAGTGGAGAATCCCCCTCGCGCGTCTTTCGTGATGGCCTTTTTTCCCGCGGAAATGCTCGGGTTTTCCGCCCCGTCTGTCATTGTGTCTTTTCTTTCCCGTATTTGTTGCTCTTTATAGTCTGCCCGAGTCATTCTTCCAAAGTCCATTTTCACGTTTCAATAATTCCTCTGTTTTTATATTCCTCTGTTCATGTCACGCTATACGACGTATCCTAGAATTGGCATTTAATAAGTCTAACGGAAAATTATGATATAATTGAAGGAGCTTGCATGTCCCTGACAAGATAACTATATTAGTCATCGATTATTTTTTTAGAGGGTATTCAATAATAGAATAGAATTACGTTTATTTCAAACATTTTTAATTGATTGACAGAGAATATTTGCCCACGAGTATTAATCACATAAAATATATTTTATAGAACGCGCTTATTTTTTATTCAGTATACCCGATATCGCGAAGCGGGTGTTTCGTTTCCGCGCTAAATTTGATAAAAATTTCCAGCGCTTTACCGGAGACAGTTTGTAATTTGATCGCGAACCAGATCCCGCGTTTACCATGAGCAAACCCCGCCATTTAGCGCGAATAAATTTTCGCTTCTGTCTTTTTCATAGTGTCTTGCTCAGTGTTACCCGAGCTTCCCGCTACCCCAAAAGCTCCTGTAAAATTGTGCGCGATTTAAAAATCTGGGAATACGTTCGTTAAATCACTAAACGATAACTATATTATAACAAATCTGAAGCTAACACTTTTATTTCCGAATTTATTTATAATGATGAAATATGTATTTATTCTTTATTTATAATAACTGATATTTTATTACTTGTTGATATTCTTTTAGCCAAGTATACAATACATATATAGTTCAATTTAACTAGAATATCAAATTTGATGTATTTTTCATTCAAAAAGCGGACATTGTCCATATTAACGTTTACATGCGAAGTAATATGTATATTAGGATTTATTACAAATCAATTAATACTTAATTTATTTTTGGCACGAAGCCACGAGATCAGATGGGGAGTGACTCGAGAGAGAGGTCAGCACGAGATCGGATGATTTATCGTCGTAATTAATTTGGCACCGGCCGCTGGCTTTCGCGCGTCACGCAAGAGATACACAGAACGGAAGAAAAAGGGTCATACTCAGGGATTATTAACGATGCCATGGATAAGCACGATTCTCAAATTTACGTCGGTATCGTTATTTCCGCTCCCCGAACATGCGTAACATAAAAATTACATTAATCTTCAAAAGTGTTGTAAAAATTTCTCTTCCTTTCATCTCGTTCTCCGCTTATAAACGCGTATGCACTATGTATTTTTCGGAAACCCATGTTTACTGCAGTTTCCTTCAAAACTACTGTAATTACATTTGCAACTGAAAAAAGTGACGGTCATGTTTTTATAACTTGAGCTTCTAAATTGCTTGTGTACTGTGTGCTACAACTAGAAGCTCGCAACATACCTATGAAAAATAAAAAAATGTTTGACATTTTTGCAATTACAATTCGTAATGTTGTAGTATCCTCGCAGTTATTATCATAAGTTTTTCACGATTTTCCCTTATAATACTTCTCTTATAATGTTACAGTAATGTAATATGATGTTCAAACAACATCGAAAATTGCACTAAACTTGTAAACGTGAAGTATTGCAGCTATAATGTTGTTTAGAAATAATCAAAGTTTATTTTATATACTGAAGCTTCTTTTATGTGAGGCTCTTATCGTAAATATGTTAAATTACACAAAACGAGGATCGAGTTTCATGACCGTACGTGGCCGATTAAGAGGGTCGGGGATTTTGGAAAGTTCAGCGACAAAACGTGAGTGTAAAATTGTCGAGCATTTACGTTAAAATAAATATCGAAAGATACTTGAGAGTATTCTTGTCGTGTAATAGTCATTATTTCGTGATACAATCCATGATTTTATTTTCATACAATACTGGACAGTATTTTTTACTAAATTTGAGACTTGTTTTAATTATCCATTATATTATAATGTTTTCGTTATATTTTTCGGTAAAAGTAATCGTTAACGAAAAGAATTTATAACATATTCTAAAAATTTGTTATTCATTTTTACGCAAAATATTATCTTTTATATTAATTTTGTAATATTGAAATTTTTTTTTATTATATTTTATAATCAACAGAATTCATGTTGATGTCTTGAAATGATAAATACTTGAAATTATAAAGTATTTAAGATTTAAATTACAATTCTAAATTAAATCAAACTAATCTTTTTAATTTATACCTATCACACAAAGTATCTACAATATTTTTATTGAGAATTATACTATTAATACCTAAGGAATCGCCATACAAAGACATGTCTATTAACACAGTGTGCCTTATATTCTTAACAAGCAATATCTAACGAGAGGCTTTGTTCCATCAATGCACTCAGTTGCCGCTATAGTTGATCATACTCTGCCATATACCTGGTCGTCGATTATTCTGACAAGCAATAACAATCGGCGACTTCTCCGTTTTCGTTTCACACAGATCTTCAAATTAATCTCGAGGAGAATTTAATTAGTTGGCGAACAATGGCACTGTGACGTGAGACAGAAACGCGGGGATGCGGAAACTGCGTCGATCAGTCATTCACAGACCGTCAGGTACCAACATCGATTACTCTTGCCGAGTGCACTTAATCCACGGCGTATATTGTTAAGCATTAATCGCGGCAGCGGTGCCGCGCAGAATGCTACACCGTTCGGTGATAATCGATAATCGCACCACTCTGCTAGCGCGCATGATAGATCTCGCTGGAAAATTCGATTATCGGCTCCATTTTTTGGTAACGTGACCAATCATTTATCGGTCGGTGAGTAATTCTCGTCCTTATGAAATATTTTGCGCGCTGGCAAAATTTTTTGCGACTTGTAGGTGTAGGAAGAATTTTCAAGATCGTGTTACTTTAATATGCTTAGAAAATTTTGTATAAACTTACAAAAAGCTTTTAAATTTAACTAAATTAAAATTTTGATTTTTTTTTTTGAAAATTTTACGATTAAAAATTCTCATATTTATTTATTTATTTTAAAACAGAAAAAATTTTTGTAATGATGTTAATAAAACATCTTTATATAATTCTATCAATTATATATTTCAATTTTTTAAAATAACATTTTTTCTGAAATAAGGACAAATTTGAATAAAATACTAGGTATATTATGAATTCTACGTTCATTTACTGTGTAGAATTTTTATTGTTAATAATATAGTATTAACTCGTTACGTGAATATCCCATGCCATTTGAGAACTTCGTTTCTAATTTTGCGGTAGTGCAGTCGAGCATTGGTCAGACGCGCATTCGTGTCCGCGCTCGACCGTCACTGGGCTGGTAGGTGCGGTGCTCGACAAGCGTATCGATGGTTTTACAGCTCGGTCCCTTGCACCGTGATCATGCTATTCAATATTGCCAAAGGTTCACTGCTCGACGAGAGAGCGCCGCGCTTTTATTATACCCAGCGAACGTGGCCTCCTTCGTCGATCGTCGATGGTCATTCGCCGTTATATCGGTCGAAACGAAAGGGCATGATTTTCAGCGTACCGATTACTTCTTCAATATTTGTTCGTTGCACTTCCCTATTCGAATGATAGTTGATTCCATGTCTAACTGATTATTCAATGACGTGCTGGTCATTTTGTGACTTCGTTGTAATGTGAATTTGTCGATAAAGTTTGTGCAACAGAAGCAATTTACTAGCATGCAGAAATTATAAAGTTTTGTTTTTTTAGATGTATTTTCTTCTTTTTCAATATTTACAATAAAAAAGAGTTAATAGCAAGAAATAGAGTAGACATTTTTTGCATGATATAATTTTCAAACTCATTTGATTGTTTCATGTTTTTATTATGAAGTTTTATGAATGTTTTATACGAAAAATTATTTTCACAAATATTGAAAATAATTTTTCGTATAAAACATTCTGAAATATAAATACAGAATGAAATATTGAAGTTTGCATGTATGTAACTTGCTAATGGATAAATGTATAATTACAATATTACAAATTTACAATATTACAATATTACAAATGTATAATTACAAATTTTTCAAGCAAGTAGCGCTAGTTTTATGAAAAATCCTCTTACGTGCATGAATAGAACGTTACACATTCTTATTTACTCTGACAATGTAAGGCGGAAGTTAGAATTTATTTTTAATACTTACGTATATATATTACGTTTTGAGCCGGTATTCTCTTTTAATTTAGTATAATTTTTAATTATCTACTGCATTTTGATTTGATACACTCGTTAAAATAATGACATGTAATTAAGTATATAACAATCACTGACAGATTTAGTTTCTGCCAAAGCTGATGCTAATGCAACATGGTTAATATACAACATGGTCTATATAAAATATTATAAGCTGTTTTCTCCTAGCCGGCTTTATGTATGACTTGAACAGCTTGCAGATATTATGGAATATATTCTACCCCGTATTTAAGTAATAATAAACTTTAGGAAAAAGTGTTAAAGTAAATTTTTATAAATAAAATGCGTTAACATGTAATTTTTTTATTTTACAAAGTCGTGTATACAGGGTAGTAGTTAACTGCACTAAAAGATTTTAAGGGGTGATTTTTCACACAACTTTAAGATGTAAAATTTTAGATGATTATACGTCCGAAACGGCTTAGTTTAATACAAGGTGTTAAAGTTGAAGGAAAAATTGTGTTATTTCCAAAAATATCGAAAACCACTCAGGTTATTTTGATGAAACTTTGTGTACGATTTCGAAACAGCACCCGCTTGCGGATTTAAAATATCTTCAAAAATGACAAAGTTACCCTTATATACAAATTTTCATAATATCCCGTATTTTCATCCCTTTGTATATCTCCGGAACCGTGCCTATGCTCATCTTAAAATTTTACTGGGATTAATGTTTCATCTAATAGTACTATTTGCCATAAAAAAAAGTTTGAAATTCGAAGTTCCAAAAATGGGCGAAATTTGCCATCACTTTTTAACTGAAAAATTGTTATCTAAATGCAAGTAACAATTATCGACAACTTGTAAATGTTTCGAGCTATTATAACATTTGAAACTGAACACTATTTTTGTCGCGAAATCTGGCAAAGTATCTGTACCAGGAATAGTTGGAAATAGTCAGAAATGCCCGGTTCTAATGCAAGTCGCACGATACTGCGAGTATACACCATGTATTTTTCTGAAAGCACCTCGGAAACAATCGTTATTCCCTCCGTCTTTATCGCCGATGGCAATTAAATACCAGTGCCTGTGTTGCTTTTATTGCTTTTATTGGCGCTAGATTCTCGTTGAAGATTCTCTTTGGCAATCGTGAAAAAAAGCAATTAACTTTGTGCAATAAATACGACATTCGGTCCGGATTTGAAAATGCCGAATTGTCGTTTTTAATAAAAAAAAAAAAATTTCTATTAAAAATAATCAGCTTTCTTTTCTCTTCTCTTCTCTTCTCTCTCTCTCTCTCTCTCTCTCTCTCTCTCTCTCTCTCTCTCCTCTACTTTAATTATTAAATAAATTAAATTTTGAAACAAATGCAAATATTCATAGAGAAACCTGGGGCATATATATGACGGGATCATGGAGTATAATGGGATATAGTCGATATCTTTTTACAGAGATGCTGCCATGTAATGAAATGTTTCGAAATTATTACTTTAGATGTCTCTAACCGCATATTGTTATCAGTTTTGATATTATTTTTAGCTAAAAGATGCTACAAGTTGTTTAATGCGTTTGCTGTGCAAACGCTCTCCGCAACTGATTGTGAGTTGCAGTTTCTTTGATACATAAGAAAAATATATACTGTAATAAGAAAAGTATTATTAATAAACAATTATTATTAATTAAAAGTGTAATAATACATTCCTACATAAATTGCATGTTCTAATAAATCATTTTTACGATGTCTTGAACATTAATAAACGAGTTTTGTGAGGAATCCTATTATATTATACTCCGCATAAAATGCATAATAAGGACTTTCAATAGAACAGTAATTTTATTTTTTTAAACTTTTCTTTTGCGATAAAACTGTTTTTTTATAGTGGATATTTTAAAGAATATTTTGATACAAGATCAAGTTTGTTTATTTATTTTTAATATATTTTAAACTTTTTTAAACCTTAGGCGTTCCTATTATGCCTCGGGTTCCCCTATAATGATATTGTTCCAATTGCATCCAATGGCTAATAATAAAGCCATTAAATAAAGAAGCACTGAAAAATTATTTGCTTATTTATTATTATATTTCATAAGAATAAATAATAACTGGATTTAAAATTGCCTATATTATCAATGGTTTACAATTAAAATTTATTTTATCTATATTAAGTTATAAAAAATTGTTCAGCAGGATTTTTTTTTATGCTAATTCTATTCTCTTGTAGAATTTTTGGCGTACAGTGTGTTACTTCATGTTACGTTTTTGTCAGTCAGTTCGAAGTACGATAATGAAAGGTGAAGCTATATATGTTTGACTGCCGTACCGGAGATGTGTTCAAAGTGAAGGAAACCCGGTAACGATCTCGCTTCGAAGATTCGAGAATTGCTAGACCCTTCACAAAAGAAGGGGGAAAATTGCCGTGCTGAATGAGATCGTGTGCAAAAGGCTCAGAAGATTCAAAATCAAAGGACTACGTAAGTTATAGTAAAAATGTCAAGTTGAAAGGAAGTATTACTATCTTGACGAGAAGCATAATCATAGTATTATTTAAAATGTTAGATCTACGTATAGTTAATAGAATATATTTTGATAATTTTAATTTCATATATGGATTGTCTTCTGTATTATTACAAATAAAATTTAATTTTCTAATTGAATTATAATCGCAAACATTTTATAACAGTAAATAATTTAGATTAAATAAGTTTAGATTAAATGTGTTACTTATAAATTTATCGATATTGATGAGTTTCGGGATTGAGTAGCATTTTAATTGTGTGCAATTAACTTGCACTTAGATAATTGAATCTTTACAAATAAGAACGAACGTCGACGAATAAAAAAATTCAAAGGTAAAACTACCAACGATTGAAGCGTTGGATTGCCGTCGTCACGAAAAACCGAGAGAAATCACCCACTCGAATGTGATGGTACTAGGCCAGCTTCAAAGTGCTCTTTCTTGCTTAAACCAGGATAGCTTGTCGTGGCTTTTCATGGCACTGATTCTGTCAGGAGCTCTTCCATTTTTTTTTCTGTAGAGTTGATTTGCTGGCACGAAAAAATTGACATGTACTTGCGCGAGCATCAAATAACTTTTGTTTTTCGAGTAACGATTCGAATGTGTGGCAGTGAAATTTTCTAAAGGATGGAAATGCATTCACATTATCTATCATAAAATTTCCAAATTTCTAACTATATATAAATATAAGAATATTAAAAGAGTTTTTCAAAAATTTTTAGTTTTTTTTGACATATTTATTACTTTACTTATATTTTTTAATTTGGAATTATAGATTGCTGCATTCATACTTCTATTTTTTATAAATCAGTTTTAGGTGATGGATTAGATATATTTATAATATTCAGCAAAGCATACAAATTATTTTATATTAGATCGTAAAATTGCTTGTTCACGAGAATTTAATTTCTCTTTACATATGCCAGAATGTGGTTCATACCGGCGGAAAGAAATTTGGAATGCGAAAGTTTGAATTTATACGACGTTCTAGACTTTACGCTCGTTTCAGCTGCAGTTTCCCAATTTTATGGATAATTCGTGCAGCTCCTATATTGGTGGAAACAGGGATGGAAGATTTAGCAAGTCTGCGGTATATATATAGCTGACTGTTACTTTCTAGTAAATGTACGAGCAAACGTAGATTAATTTTAAAAAAATTTACATTAAACAGTTATATGAATCGAAATTGAAGTTTTTAATTTGAAGCTTTAAATTTTGATTTAATTTCAAGCTTTTGATTTAAATATATATTGGAAAAAATATATTGGACAAAACAAAGTATGTAATATAACTATAAAAAACTAAATCGTATACATCGGTAATAGCACAATTGACACAATTTTTGTGTTCATGAAATGTTACGTTGCACTACGTCATTTTTCGTCGATCAATCTTCATTTAAAGCATTGAAAGTAGACCATCAATAGAGTAACGTGAAATTCACAGCTTCATGCGAGCACCATTGTTGCGATTTAATGCGCTATTTGCCGGACAAAAGACTGAGAGAAAATAGAAATTCTCCCTTGACTTCGTTTTATTCCAGCTAATTTGAAAACGATTTGGTTCATTTCGCTTACTCGATTGCAAAACTGTTACGCGTGCAATTTGTGTGATACAGTTTAGCAACTTCAATGACACGGTTTATATTTTTCTTACTGGATGGATTTTTCAACGTTAATGGATTTTTCGAACGTATATACGAGCTAGTGTATATACACGACGCGAATTTTCTTCCGTATCGACGAACTCGACGGTTAGCGCAATTTTCTCAGAAATTTTCTCATGGGGGAAAGTTGTGCGCCGCACGTACCCGATCTTGGGGATTAAGGCGAAAGATATGTCGGATTACCTCGGGATATATAGTGGCAGCCACGCAATTTCGCCTTACTTTGAACATCCCTAAGTCTTAATGCGGCTTAAATGACTTTAACGCCGCTATACGACCGATGTTACGCTCTCGTGCTTTGCATAGGTGAAGCGCGCGCATTATGCGTTCACGAACGATTTTCACGGATTGGTTCCGCGGTGTGTTTCGATCGCTGAAAATTCTCGAGAACTTAACGTCGCATAATGCAAAGCTGACTCGGCGGAAAAATCCAAGACGCTGAATAGAAGCCATACTAAAGCAGCCTGTTCCGCGATGTCGTCTTTTCTTCCTCGCTTTCTTCGTCGTCGCCGTCGTCGTTGTTATCATCGCTGTAGTCGTGTTTCCTTAACGTGACCTCCCTCTTCGTTTTTTTGAATCTGTTCCCCATCTCGACCCTTTTACAGACAAATTCGCTTCAAATTGCTTCTGGAAATCTCATTTCCACTATCTGAGATCCTTGTCAAAAAGGAAAAGAATTACCCGCCGTTATGTCAGATACATGAACCACCTTCAATGTACTGGTGCGCGCACGATAAAGTGTGTCGAAAAGAACGACCGGGCGAGGTATCCTGAATGAAACAAGAAAAGCAAAACGAAAATACGCCAGCGTACGTAGAGAGGATGAGAAGGCGCGGCGCTATTTTCCGCTCTTTGAAGATCGTTGATATAAAGCTTCCTGGAGCGATGTTTTCGTGGGTATGAATCGTATCGCGTGAGCCATGCTTGCGGTTGAAATTACGAAGCAGATTGCGAAACGTCGATGGAACGTACGCACACACGTGGAGAACGCCCGAGCGGGGTATTCAAATTACTTTCCCTTAAAGTTCGCTCCGTCAAGAAGAAATTCTTCGATACACGGGAAGCGCTTTGATTCGCGTATTTGTTTCATTATTATATTGAGTTTGATGAGCAAAAAAGAAAAAGAAAATTATCCACTTGTGGTGTTTGCAATTCCGCTACGCCATGACAGCTCTGACGGCTTTCTTTTTCTATCAGATTCAAATTTCGCGAAATGCGAACTATAAGAATTGCGAAACGCGATTGCACTTGCTTATTAAAGTGCACGAGAAAAATGTTTCCAACGTATATAATTTCTCTTTTGGATTAAAACTTTTAAATTTTAATTAGTCTTCTTTCTCTGTATTATATAATATATTGTGTCATATTATATCTTATTAATTAATTTATTTCGTGGAATACATTACTGTTATCGAAAAATTGATGATTACCAGTATTGAGATAGCTGTTACCCAAATTCGTAAAACCGCGGCGCGAATTTCTAGTAAAATCATCGAGTCCAATTCAAATGTGCCTTGTAATATAATGTGACATAAACCGCCTCGAAAACGCTATTATCAAAAGCATTTATGATTAGCTACTGCAAACAATTGCTTAATAAGTTAATTAATACGGAATAATTAATTAATGCTAAATATCATGTACGTCACTAATGAAACGATAATTGTGTCCACACATTAATATAATTATTCTATAAATTTGAACATTTTATTCTGTAGGTTATAACAATAGTAACAATAATGCAAACATCGCCTATGTTAAAGCATAGATTCTCGACACGCGTTTCCCAAATTATTTCTAACTTTGTTTCGAAATGTAATGACTTTAACTCGCGGGTCAATTTGTTTAAACTTCCCGTAACTTATCATCGTAAGTTATTGTATATATATTAGAAGGGCGACATCATGGCATAATATCTGCATGCGTCGGTTTCCGCTTCAAGACACCATTTAAAATGTTGCCGCTAACGTCTTTATTCCCCAACGATCGGCAACGTAAACGCTTGACTTCCGTAACTTTCAAATCAGGCGTGATCGACTAGTTCGCAAACTGTCGTTTGCGCGACCGAGATTGATGGCAGTTGTTCCTCTTCCTTACAGGAGGACCCGACGACACGGCGATTCAGTACGGAACTACAAGCGTTCGACGAAGACTGTAAAACGGGCGCGAACGAGGAAGAGGAGTCCGTTTCGGGAAACGGTGGGACTCAAACACGAAACCTGGGTCAAGGTAAGTCCAGCATTGTGTCATTATCGGTTATAAACGTGAGATTTTCTGAAAGGATAAGCCATGTAGGATCGTAAGATACATTATTAGTAAATAAATTAAAAGAATGTAGTAAAAAGTGTATGAATTTTACACAATTAGTAAGTTAAATAAACATTTATTTTAAAATTATCTGTTTTATTATAATACTATACACGATCGAGCAAATAAAAACTTTAGTGGAAATTCTCCGTTATATTTGAACTAAATTTGCTAATACTAATTATAAGATTTAAAAATTAATTGTTAATAATACATTAAAGTAACATTATCTTCGCGATTCTTAAAATAGTCCTCTATTTTTATATACTTACTATTATGGGTTTATATTTTTTGTAGAATGTATTATTCAAAAATTATTTTTTTTTATGAAAAAAAATGCTAAAAATGCACGCACCAGTGTGAAAAATTATACATTGAATACAAAAATATAAAACACAATTATTAGTACAAACGGAAAAAACCGCGCACTTGTTTTTTATTTTTACAAAAAATGTGTACTCGTGCAATCTTATAAAAATTTAAAGTAATTTCTAAAAGTAATGATTTTTTGAAAAAAGTAATAGTTTTACGAAAATATTAATAGTGAAAGAACTTTTTTTATCTTGTCTAGAAATATAGTTACATCATTTTTAATGGCGCTTGAAAATTTTAATGGATTTTCGTGCCGCCCGTGCTTGACAGTTTGTGTATTAAAAATTTTTGCTGCGCTGTCAGCGATTTTAACTGAGTTTCAACGTGTCGTTCAAACGTGCCGACTATGCCACTCAAGCGGATAATCGATAAAATAAATTATTCTATGTCGATCATATGATAAACGAAATTTTACGTCGATGTTGACGCGGAAAATCATACTTTACCATTAAAGTCAATTTAACCAACCTACATTACCTACATTATTACAATTTATGTATGGACTATTACTGCAAATTTTGCTAAATACTTAAAAATAAATACACAATATAAGAATTAATAACCGTTAAACAATATAATGAAATTTAATAGAACCTTTTACTTGGTTTTTAATTATAATAAATTAAAAGGTAAAACATAGAGATATATAATTACAATTATGAAATAAACATTACAATATACAATTATTTACATTAATTAAGTAGCTTGTGGGTATTATAAATTTATGCTCACTGATGACCGCTTCAGGGTTCGATGATTATCGTGCAACAGTGAATTTGTCGTCGAATTTTCGTAACTGCAAAGCGGAGCGAGCCAATTTGGTGGTCGCAGGTGAACATTGTCTTCCGTTAATTAATTTCGCTCCGCTAAATTCACTGAAAGTTTCGCATGGACTGGAAAGTGGCCCGGAGTATTATGCCGTAACTTCTCTTAGGGTATGACCTTGCGCTTACACGATGAAGCTCGCACTGATGCGAACCGTAAAGGGAGTGTAGTGATGGTGATGGCAATAGGGCTCGAGAAGAGCCGTAGGGTCAAATACCAGAGCAGCGCCGGTATTTCAAATCCATCTGAGCAGAAATGCGGCTATTCGTAGATTCGCTTGAATTAACATCTGTAATGCAAGGGTACATCTTGCTGATTCCTACGATAAAATTTTATTTTACGAGAACTTATTCAATATGTGTAACTTGAGAGGTTTTTCATTATTTTTTCTATTTTATTCAAATTCAATCCAAGTTTGTTGTCCGATGAATAACAATATTTATACATATTATTATCTTGTTAGTATTAAAAGAATAATTTAATGATTATAAACCAGATTTTGATATTACTAATATGTATTAGAATTAATTAAATTATGTACTTCTGAAATTATCGGTAATTGATACATCGGTATTGGAAAATTAATTGGCAATATTATACATCATGCATGTAATAATACTGATAAGTTATATTATCTGATCAAAGCGAAAGGCATTTAGCTAAAAAAAAATTTTTTTACTTTATTTTTGCTTAACTGAAAAATTTTCGGTTAACTAAAACATTAATTAAGGGCGATTATTTATATAACGTCTTGTGATGAGTTTCTGTAACTTTCGGGTTTAGCCTTTCAGCGAATTAATACTCGACTGATATCGCAAAGAGACTTTTGAGGGAACGATGGCACATTGATCACCTCAGTGACCTGCCCTGCCGGGCAAGAAATGACTGGAACTTTAGATCTCCCACGGGATCACGCGGTTGGTATGTACATAGGGCGAATTGGGTCGGGAGAGAAATTTCAGGCCCGGAGATTTCGCCCTGTATTAATACCCGCGGGGCAAGAAATTGCAAACAAGATCTCCGCGCCCGCGCCGCGCCGCGCCGGCACGTGAAATTAATCCTTCGTGTGCAACAGTTGAGGCATCGCTGCGCATAATAGCACTGGCGCCCCGCTTAGAATTACGACAGGAGCGACTCGCGGACGCGTGCGAAAGATTAAATCGCGCCCGCGATATTCCGCACGCGACTGCTCCGTGACAAGCACGCGAGCATTTATGAGAGACAAAACGTTTGATTGCCGTACGATATCTCGAAAGCGAGTGAAGTCAGAAATAATAGATGCACTTTAAGAAGAGAGTATCTACGAGACAAAGAAGGACATTTTTTTTTTAAAGTAAAGAATTTGAATGTATTTTATAAAACAGATATCACAAAGTACATGTAAAACGTGTCATTTAACAAAATAGTTTTCCAAGAATACAGTTAAAAAGTGGATAATCGAACAGGCTTGCGTGTACAATAAAAATTTATATCTTTCACGCTTCTTTTTAAATCCTTATAGTTAAGTCGGATTGGCCACCAATACATGTATTTGTGTGGCTATTATCTGTCGTTAACGCATCAATGATTTACTGTGACTCAACATATCGTTAATTGGATATCATTATTGCTAATGCGGCTTGTGCGCAGCGGCGAAGCGTGATCCGAGATAACAAGGAGAAAGGCTAAACGATAACCGCCGTCGCGAAGTAGAAAACGCCGGTCAATGTCAGACGTAGTGCGAGGACCGTTCATTGCCGGATACTCGTCTAAATAGGAAGCCAAGGGGGAACGAAGCGAAAAGGAGAAGTTTAAACTAGAAAGAAGGGTGGGTAGAGGGGTAGGATGCGGATATAGAGGTAGAGAGTCCGCGATTTCCTTCCGAACGACTACCTTTCGATTCCATCGAAGTTACACGAGCCGCTGGATTCCAATCCGACGAGCGGGCCTCTATCTCGTTCTGTCTCCTCTCGAGCGGGCTCTGGCCGGTCTCTCTTGATTGCCGCAACAAAATCAATGCTCGAGAGAACGACGAGGGGAATCGTGATGAACGGATGTGTGCATGCTTCGTTGCACCGTGTAAATCGTTCACGCGAGAGAGCCAGGCGAAATTTGAAGCTCGCTGGTTAGGAATTGCGGGTTAGTGCGAGTTAACCATTTCCCACATGATTTCCTGCACGACAAATGCGTTTGCTTGTCAGAGAAGAACGTATCTGCAGAGTTGTGTTGCCGTTTTTATTTAATTTGAGATTCTTCAGTGGTTCATAAAAATTTGATTTTTTAGGGAGAGATATTGTAGCATTGACAAAAACAATACAGAAAAATATTATTGATAAGACTTTACAATATTAGTAAAGTTATAGTACATATTTGTGTAAATTTCACTATTTTTGAAGAATAGAAAAATTTTATTACATAGATATAACACTTGCACGGTGTCAATCTTTTTATTACATAATTTCAGTTATGTGATTGAAAAAGTTAGGATTGTTGAAGTTTACGAAAGTTATATTTCTTAGGAAACATAATAGGTTGTCTTTGCGAGATAGCGACCGATATAGGAAATAATATGGGTAGGTTTTATCATTGGAGAATGTAGGACGAAGGGAGGATACGTTGTTACGAATGGCGCTACTGATAACGCCCGTACGGCACGGCGCGTTTCGAACTTTAATCGTAGTTTACAGCCGACTCGCTTGTGCTCTAGTTTCACTTAGTTTCGTGTAATGCGCAAAATTGCAACTTCATCGCGTAGGACGTCCTCGCGAAAAGAATCTGTTTCCGCGAAAAACCATTTTAACAGATAGTTTAACGGACGTTTACTTTTTACTAACTATTTCTATATGGTGAATTTCATCATTTGAAATCTAAGCACGATAAAATAATAAATTGTGAATGTTAAATTCGATTAAATACCGAATTATTAGTTTTAACCCTTAAATGCCACACCTCTCAAGAATCTCGTAAATGACACATGGGGTCTAAAAGACCCCAGCATGAAAAATGTCTCCTTGCTCATTGATTTTTTGATATTTAGTTATAAAAATTATTTTCAATGTTGTTCAAGGCTTAGAAAAGAGAATAAAATGCTTATATTGTTAAAATTTCAATTTCAACATAGTATAAAAAATTAAGTAAACTGAGTAGGAATCACTCAACTATCATGAATGGGAGCATGAGCTCCATTTTTGGCGGAAACATTTGAAAATATATAATTGTAAAGGGTCTGGGGTCCGCTGGACCCCGCGTGGTATTTAAGGGTTAAAATTAAATTACATCCCTACGCAATTTATAATAGCTGATCGATTATAGATTTTGTTTACAATTGCGGTTGATTGATTCATTAATCGTAAACTATAACGCATTTATCGAGCTATAAATTAATATAACTGAATAATAATAATTCTCTTGTAATGAACCAATCATGAACCAAATAGGAATTATTTTTACTAATGATAAAATGAGCCATTTTTGTTCAAATATATAAATTACAGAAGAATATCATTTAAACAGTAATTAAGTTTATTCATTTATCCAGCAATTCAAAAAGCCCTCACTGTTCACGAGAATTGAGAAAAATCTATTTTCCGCGAGCACACAAGGAGTATGATATGATAATACATCGCGCTCGACCGAAGTTTCGGAGTTGACTCGCGCGCTGTTAAACGAGTATGCACCTGTTTGAGTCTCGAGTAGCTCATCACTACAATACGTGTATAGTATGGGAATACACAAGCGTACAAGGAGCATTCTCTTGTGATACTTATACCGGTCCCCACCAGCCAGGACCAACTTGCGCGCACATCTGTGTCAAACATTATGCAGACATGTAAAAGCCCCTTGAAATGCAAATATTTGCCGTGAGCGCAATTAAGGCCCTCTGCGCACGGAAATCTCGACCATTCTTCTATTTGCCCATTGTTGAAAAGACGCGACTCCGCATTTGCAAAATGCGTCACGGTGTGAGTCAGAACCAAAAGACGGTTTGTATGATCGAGAAAAGTGTTTTAGTGTCATTTCTCCAAAATGACTTCTGTCGGAGATACGGTATGTTGAAAGCATCTATCGTGCGGTGCTTGACAAAAGTTAATGGAATATCTAATGTTAAAAGGACCAGATAGAGAACCAAAAGTATTCAAAGAACCTTATTTCGAGCTTTATTTCTGGTAATCAATATTTAATTTACATATTTTTAAATAATATATTACTGAATAAATAAAAATACGTACTGCAATTTAAATGTCGAGAAAAAGTTTTTAAAAGGCATAGTTACATTTCCGTAATTAAACACGGGAAAGCTGTTTTCACACAATAATAGATATTTCGCAAATTATAACATTGAATGTAAACCACGAGTAAAATAATGGCGAAATTATAATGTGGACAGCCGAACCTTTGTCCTCATAACTGGATTGACGAACGACCAGACGGATACGGCAGACATTCTACGCATCACGGCGCAATTATGCGATATCTATGGTCGACTGGAGTTTATTCCTATTCAATAGGAATAACATCAATAAGAGATTTGGAACTTTGTTGAGTAGATATTTGAACATTTTTTAACTAGTTTTGAGCATGCGAGAAGTTGCGCATAAAAACTGTATGATTGTCACGCTACCCAATAAGTATAATAAGAGATAAACAAATTCCCCGTAGTATTAATTATACATTTTTTTTAGACAGAAATATATCATATAAATCTTAACACTTTACCGGTTGACGTAAGATTAATTTTCCATGGAGTTAAGATTTTTTATTGTTATTTCATGAGTCATTGTAATAAATTATCATTTTATCGAAGAATGGGGTATATTTATTGTTGCGGGGTGTAACGTAAATCGTCATTTGAATTCTATGAGGACCCTACGGACCATTTTTCTGCTTATACAGCATCCCCTGAGACGGATGTTTATGTCTCGTGGGAATCTCAGGAGTTCAAGAACACGATAGTACGATTTCACGTCGGAAAAACGCGACCCGGCAGGCAATGCCAGCAGACATTTCCATTACAAAGACGGCTGGTTTTGGATGGATCAAGCCGCGAGGATGCTACTCGAATATGTATGTGAGACACTCGTGAAAGGGGCTGCCTGACCTCGAACTCGAAATATATTCGTCAAGCCGCCTATTTCAATGATTCCTGACAGTTCCGGAAGCTCTTTTCGTCCGTCTTTCCCCGAATTCGAAAGATTGCAAACATTGAAATATTGCAGTTATTTTCAATGTTACAGTATTTAAAGCGCACTTTATGGAGTATGATCCTCAAACAATATTAATTATTTATGCTCTGAAGACTTACGCGACAAGCGACTTATCGTTGATTTAAAAGTACAATATAACATTCATTTCTGTATATAACAGATCGCGGAATTAATTTCAGCAGCGCTTTATTTTATATTGTATTTTATAAATTCCGTACACTATTTTGTCGAATTTGATATGTAAAATTAATGGCCTTATCCATTGACCGCACGTTTGTGAAAGAGATTTCAAGGCATATGAGAGCAGTTATGAATAACTGAATCTAAGCCTTAAGGCATACACAACTCATGGTCGCATAATATTGGCATTGAAGAGACATTGCGGAGATTGGTTAAATTTGTTTATTTTGTTTTGAAAATGAAATTTCTTTCTTCGTTGTCGAAAAAATTCCATTTTATCTAATGGTTATTGTTGTTAATATTTTAATAATCCTTTCTGATTTATTTTTTGCTATATTTTCTATGGAAGATGTGATTGTTAACTTATTCAATGCTTTTTTTTTAATGCGTTTTGGTTTCTCTGCTTCAAATGCAATGCTATTTTTAAATTCTTTTTTTTATTTGTACTGGCTATCGATTTATAACTAAAGAGAAAATAGTTCAGAGAAAGATATGACAAGAGACTGAGAAAATAAAAGGCAAAATATGAAATACTGAAAGAAAAAATTGAAACAAAAGAAAGAAATATAGATAGAAAATAAATTAGAAATGGAAAAGTTTAAATTATATAAATTAGATAATAAATAATTAAATAGCATAGTATTATTGTAAATTATGATTATTAGTATGATAATAAAGGGTACTTAAAAAAAAAATTTATAGGTACTTATATGGAAGAAACTTTTTTGGAGAAACAGAACAAAATAACATAAAATATGATAATAACAAATGTATTTTGTCTTCTAAGACTCTCTACTTGTTCATCGTTGTCAACACATTTTTGGAATCTTCTCCAGGTGGTCTCTAGAGCCTTGAAGCACTTCCCCATATAGTTCCAAGTTACTTTCATATAAGTGTTAACATTTTTTTTAAGCTGTATAATTGAGTTTGATAAAAATAATTTTTTTGATGAACATTTCTATAATTAAGACAAATAGAAGAAACTGTAGGAACTCTATTTTTCTTATAAAGAGAAAAAAACTTTGCTAGACGGATGTAATTAAGTCATAAAAGTTATTGGTACTTGAAATTTTTCATAATCTTGGAAATTAAAGGTTATACAACCTTCGAAATTACAAAACCAGCAAGGATATCTTTTCAAGAAATATTTAACCAAGAACTATTGATTTGCTTTTGTAACAAATTTGTGCAATATTTTATTTATGATATACGCATATGTTACATATATGTCACTAACTCCTTTACAGCGAATGCTTTTGTTAAATTTTACAAAGTCAATTTTCCTCTAATATCCATTCCGAGTGTTCCAGTTCGATATAATTATAATTTAATTAGCTGTGTTTTATTCCATTCATATAAAATCTCGTATGATGAAAATTTATCAAATGTCTTTTTTCGAAATTAATTTTGTATACATTATAAAAATATTTCATCGCAATTACTGTTTCAAGTAACTCTTGTACGAAATCCGAGTTTAGTAATCGAGAGAACAATGATAAAACCTTGAAGAATGAATAATTTCCGGACATTTACGAATTATAATATACCAATGTAGGCATTGTCTATTCTCTATTCAATATAATTTATCCACGCTGTACGAAATTGTTTTTAGTCTAAAATTAATGAAAATTGAACAAACATTCATTACGTTTGTAATTTTAAGAAAGAAGTTACATTAACCTATACTATATTGCTTGTCTTTTACATATCAAAATGCATAATGGAATCAAATTTATGTGGATCAAATTTATGTCGAATATAACTCAATCTTACAATTAGTCGCACGAAGGAAAGGCATTTATTTATTCATGCTATATTAATATATTTTGCAAACAAGTCTTTAAAACAAATAATTAAAAAATCATCTTAAGTATCAAACATTGATGCACATTGTGTGCATAATAGCTATATAGTCGTCTGGGCATCGAGGCGGCAGTGTGGTCTAGTGGTAGAGCGCCAGACTCGTAATCTGAGGAACCAGGTTCGAGTCCACTAGAGCCATGGAAAGTTTTGTCCGAAAGCTGCGCCCTCCGTGCAAGATTGGGGCCCTTGTGCGGAGCAAACTGGGTTCCGTCTTTCGGAAAGAGACATTAAGCCGTTGGTCCAAAGGGTTAAAACACTTTTGAGATGTTTTCGTTTTTGCTGCTGAGGTCGATTTGGCATTAGCATTATAGCTGCCACTTCGGGAGAATCAAAACTCTGTTCCCTCCCCACCACAAGCCAAAGAAATCATTATTATTACCTGAGTACCAACCGATGAAAGTTTCTGGTCGAATCTCCCGGATCCAAGGGTATTAACCTAGGGTTAATTCTGTATGATCTGTATCTTTTTTTAATGACTTATTTTTAATTATTTTTGTATTTTTTTATATTTGCGTAAATAATTAGTATATTTCTTGTTAAATAGAAACACTTTTAAGAAATTAAATACAACATGCATATATTTAATGCTTCTAATGCAATATGTGTAATACAATATATCTTTATTTATATTATAACATTTTGTTTTTTATTTTTGAACAGTCTAAAACCAAGAAATCGTATTTTGTATAGTTCGTCATTTTTAAAAATAAAAAACCAAAGTTTATAAAAATTCTCTTGAAAATTACTACATTTTTTAAACCTCTTGGCAAGAATTTTTTTCGAGAAGTTCTACCTAATTTAAGTTTTTGTAACAATCTGAATTCGGCATTATTCAGACTAAAAATAGTCAAAAGGCATTCGTTAGTGGCAGATTAATATTATATATCTTGATATTATATTGTTATTACGAATTAAAAAAAAAAACATTTTTTGGTGTCATATTTTATTGGCCATAACGAATTTTCTGTACAAAAACAGCTTACTGTGCTACGTTTAATAACTAATTTTATTTAATTAAGTACTCGATATCTTTCGAAAGAAAATTAGCGATAACTTTCTTGTTGCCAATTGGGATAATGCACTGACGTTTTTTACGTATTTTTGATCGGTTTAACCATTCTAAATCGTCCTTTCGTTTAGTGTAAATGAGCGCGTCATTTCCAGATCTCCCACACGAATCTTTTCTCGTACTAGAAATTGTTATCATCATTTAAATGTATTTCGTGCGTTACCTCATGCTCTGTATCACTTTATATATGTTATGTGCGTCTAGAAATACTGCGCTCATCTTTCTGGGAAAAATATAACCCATTTTAAGACTTACGATTTTAGATAATCAAATTATTTGGATATCGTAACCCTAATTAACATTTTGGTTAGTGTTTATTAATATATTTAAATACATTTTTAAAAAATATTATATTAATGTTGTTGAATAGAGGAGATGACTACTATTGAGATGATTACTATGAAACTTTTATTTAAAACATTTTTTGATATCTCGAATACTTTTCGAAATATATCGAGAAAAGCAGAAACTGGCTCTACATATGAATGGTGGTTTTACCCCTTAAAACCATTTTTGGGCAGCTACAAAAAATGTCTAAATTTATCTCCCCCTACACTGTTGGAAAATTTGTGTTAAATATAACATAAATCGCATGTCCAAAACAGTCCACCCAAATTTTTGTGTTAGTTTAACATAATATGGATGTGTTAAATGGTAACACCGATACTATGTTAAAAGTTAAAATATTTCAACAGAAAAGAAATGTAATTCTGATTGTAATTTGACGTTAATTATGCGTACAATTAACATAACTTTTATGTTGAAGTTAAGATTGTATAAGATAAAATTAACGCTCTTTTTCTGTAAATTTTTATTCCCACTTCTGTTATAAAGTAAAATCAACACTTTTTTTGTAAATTTTAACACATTTAATAAATACGTTCAAATTGTGTTATTTTAACATATTTTTAAAATTATTTTTAATAATTTTACATTTTAAATTTGTTAAGTTTAATTAACATAGCAGGCATATGTTAAATCTACACATGTATGTGTTGATTATTTTACACAAAAATTTTAAGGACCTTTTTTAACAAAACTACAAAAATTTTCCAACAGTGTACCTTTTATTATGACATTTATATATTTTATATTTTGTATTTTAAAAATAACGTTAGATAATAATTTGTCTGTATTTTATATTAATTTAATAACCAATATGCAATAAGCAAAAACAATTAAAAATGCTTTTATTTAAATTGCTTTATCATAGATATGTGGACATATTAATAATATTAAATTTAATATGCATTTGATTTCTAAGTTTAATTTATTTTTAAATATAGTAGATTTATAATAATTTTTAAATAAAATACGTAAATGATATATCGATCATTTAAGTACCTAATCATAAAAGGAAAGAAATGATTTGCACGTAACAATTAAAATTTTTCTCTTAAAGTAAATTTTAATTATTACGTTAATATATAACATCTATATACATATCTATTAACTAAATTGAAGCAAATTTATTTATTAATTAAATAATGTTTTTTTTATAAAATATCTAACAATATTTTTATAGTTTTTAAATAAGAATATTTTTATTCTAAAATTAAATCTTTTTTTTGTTTTTTTACGAATAGGATATAACTTTTCTTTTTTAATAGAATAATAGTTTTCATAAACAATGCTAATAAGTTTATAAAACGGAGCATAAAATATACCGTAACAACTCAGTTATCGAATTTTATTTAAAATGTAACGAATAGAATACTCGGTGTAATTTTATTTTGCTAAATTTTAAATATTTTAAAAGAATAACAATTTTGCCGGTACGCGGCCTTGATGTTTGTTTAACGTATGACGAGCGCTATATGACATACACAAGGCCTGCACTGCGCGCCGTGTCATTCGCACAATAAGACTCGAGTCGGCAGGTAGAGTGACGTGTGCCTCTTTGCATGTACCTATCGGCATTACCCGTCGAAACGCAATCGCGTCAAGTACGAGGAGAAGCCAAACGTGACTATTTTCTACAAACAATTAGCTTGATTATTAGTTTGGATAACTGAATTAACTTTCGAGATTAACTGTAAATAAATCGAGTACCTACTTTTATCAAAGCAAATATACCGCGCGTGTTACTTAAGAATCGAAAGAGAATGAGAATTATATTGTATAAAGTATTTAGCTTTATCACAATGTGCGATAATGAGCTTTTCTAATGACATTTAAATTTGCACATATTTTCTATTGAGCTTCGACTTAAACGTAAATTTTCATCACTTTTGGATTCAGAACGCAAAATAATACACGAATTGTTGAACACACTGAATACATTTTGTACTTATACAATACTGAATTTTGATTTTATATTAATTATTTTTAAATAATTGAGTGTTAATTAATTGTTGAATCTATTTTATTAAAATATTACATCGCATGTGATATTAGAATGCGGACATTATTTTTAAATCCTCCGGACATTGCACTCCGATTGCGTTTTGATGGGATTTCATTGCAATGTGATATAGTAAAGTACACATTGTGATTATATTGGGCCTTATCAAGCAGATGATTATTCTATTGTAATGATCAATATGTGCGACCGTAATTAACCGTGTTTTCGCGAGTATTATATGTTATACGAGTGAACGAATCTGAGAGACAGAGGCTTGAGCTTTTCATCGTAGTCAGAATCCTATTGCGATGTATCGACCGTATCAGTGAATGTCATATTATCTGTCATTAAATTAATGGATTTGATAACAATTATATCAAAAATTATTTATATGCATATACGTATAATGTGTATATAAATGTGTACATATTATTAGATATATAAAAATTAGATATAAGAATTTGACTATATGTATAATATAACGCTTTATTTATTACTTTGGAATAGATAGGTTAATACGAATTAATGAAAATATTTAATGTCGAAATTGTTATAATTGTTAATTTATTGAAAGTTAATTTTTTTATTTATATATATAACGACTATAAATACGAATTTAAACCATTTTAATCTAATCATGAATTTTCGAGTATATAATATATATATAGGTGTATATATATATATATATATATATATATATATATATGTATTATATATATGTACTATTAACATCGTGCAATAATAAATAAAATTTTCCCCATACTCGTCGACCGATGGAAAATGTACGTCAATACTTTATTTAATCTTTAATCGATAATAAAAAAGCACGTCTGCGAGATATAAATTGATATTCACCTGCATCGCGTTCATTCGATACGATTAACACCCGATTCATCGCTACTCGCATATCAGGTGTCTCTTTCTCTTTTTCCTATTGTTTTATTTCTAGTGAAAATAGAGATCAATTCATCGAAGCTTTTTATATTAAGAGAAATTAATACGTTTGTACTTTTCAACTTTGTCATTTTAATAATTATTATTATATGTATATATAATATATGTATATATATAAAATAATAATTATAATTACTGATTATAATTTAGTTAATTCCGAAATTAGTCTCTATTTTCTATTGATTGTGATATGAATAAATAAATAAATTTATTGGCGAGTCTCTGAGCAAGAATATTTGCCCATTTATAGCTTTATAAGCCTAAAAGGAGCACTTAATCTAATGTACACACCGAGGTAAATTTCTATTTTAATAATTGTGTCAGAGCTGTAGTTAGAGATTCTTAAAATTTAATTCAAATTAGCATCAATTTACATTTCACAAGAACGCAGTTTAAGCAAGCTTTAAATTATAATTGAATGACTTTAAAAGAAATTAAACATTGTTTTCAATTGATTTGAGCTAAGGATATGTCGTAGAAAATCTTTCGCTTTAAAATTTTTGTGAATATATACAGTACCGGTTAAAAGTATTGCATCGTTTATGGAAACAGGTGGCGATCAAAATGGCGCAGAAAGCTGTTCTAATGAACCAAAGATTCGAGTTCAAATCCGACCAAAAATCGTCGGTTTTTATTCGATCGACACCTCTCTCGGAAGGTACTCTCGAGAGAGTATCTCTTGCCACGAGCACCTTTCTATATTTGAGGATTGGTCCTCCAAATTGGGGATTGGGCGCTAGGCTAACAACCTGTCCTTATAAAAAAATTATTTTTAAGAAACCAGAAGGGAGGCCTCGGATTTGATGAAGGCCAAACTTCAGAAGGCCATGCATGGCTCGATCTTGAGCTGTAGTTCCATTGAAAAAGAGAAATTCGATGAATTAAAGAAAAAAGTAACTTCTATCATATAAGGACATCAGGATTCTGACAAGTAACTTATTAACCGAAAGTGATGTAGACCGTGAACTGACAAGAGAAGTCTACCATTTTGCAAAATTTGCAATAATTATTGAGTAATTAACTAATACGTCTGAGCGAATAAAAACTTTTATTTTAATAAGAAAACACATATGTAACATAAATATTATAAAATTTTATTTCAGTGCTGTTATTTTATGCTTTGATAAGAATACTTTGAGAAGAAAACAAAGATCTTAATGACTTAATTGCCTTGTTTTGTATTATCGTAGATAATAGTTAATTTATATTACCCAATAACGGTCTAAATGCCGAATTTAATTTTCAGGTTTATTATCGTGAGAATTTGACTATTTGAATATGAAATGTAGATATTGATGACTTATCGATGCTTAGATGCCACTTAGATCTCTCTCGCTAATCATATTTGCTTCCGACATCAATACGAGACGTTGCTCGCAATCGAGTCAAATAAATTTGTTTATCAAATTAAAAGTACGCGACGGTTCATTCTACCTGCTTCCAAAGAGTCCGCAGCATTATAAGAAGTCAGAGGTTTATACCTCGTTTGCAGTATCACTTATGCAGAACTGTCCAAGATTTATACGCAAAATACGTAACATACGTTTTCTATATTTTCGGAGATGATGCAGTACTTTTGATGCGGTACTGTAGAAATCAGTGTATGCACTGATCTCACATTTAGACGTGAAATGTGTACAGACTTTACGTGCTAACGGATGAACCAGTGGAAGTGGCACAATGCAAAGGTCAATCTCTCGTTCATCTCGAGCAAAAACGAGGTTTTCATCAAGACGATAAGAAAATCGATGCTTCTTGCGGTTTTGATATCCTCCTGCGTACTCTGGATACTTCAATATACAAGATAAACAATATAGAAATATTGCAGGTATATCTGATTTTAAAAAGATGCAATTGTTATTCTTTAATATAAGAGTTTCCGCTTTAGCGTTAAATTTGAAGTTTAATCTAACAGCAATATTATTTATTTAGCGAGTTCTTTTGGAAATTGAACCGTCTGATGATCCTCGAGTAGCGTTTGATCATTTCTTCGCCAAGACACCGATTCCGTATACATGCGAATGGAAAGAAGTTGATAGACAATTAAAAGTTCTGATGGAAGGTGAGAATGAGATCGATTATGAAACAATGCTCGAGAAGATTTACGTCATTGCGCGCGGGTTTCTGCTATTCGGGCGGAATTATAAAATACATATTCACGGGTTTTCTCGCACTCGTAAAAAGAACCGACGATATTTTAACAAGTAAGCAGGCGCGATATATTAGCTCGCGAGAACTTTCAAAAAGATGAGATGCGATTATGAAAGTGTAAGAAAGCTTTCAAGCGAATCAGTTGCACGGGTAGCGAAATATGGATGAAATAAGAACAGAATGGGAGATTCGTAACTTCGCCGTTCACGTTTATTCCTACGCGACGCGACCGTTTCGGCCATATTACGTCGCTGCAAATCGGTTGCAGAGGATGGAACAGCCGGATGAAATTTATTCCATTTCACGATAAGTTCCTTCGTTATTGCATTTGCGTTTGGCTGTACGTGGCTCGCCGCTTCGCGTATAGCATTGCCATGAAACATGTTTATTGAGAAACGTAGCAAGGATCGGTCCCTATCGATCTCTCAGCTCGGTGTACAGTTTATTGAGTCTGCGACATAGTCGGTTATTTGTTCGGTTTGTATACGTAAAGAGAAGGACTATCGAATTTCGGTCTTCGATTGATCGAAAGTATTAGTTGCAGAGAGTTTAGCGAATGACGAAGTTTATAAGCACGAGAAACGCAATATGTACAGCGCGCGCGCGCGCGCGCGACGCCCGGAGTTTAATTCAATCACTTGTATTTTCATGAAAGAAGCTAAATGGACTTCTCTTTATTTTGCAAGAGTAGCTCGTTTCCCCGGGAACGGTAACCTGAAATTTATTCTTCGAGCGTGGACTGGCTGTTATTCCGTAGAAAATTCCCTTCTCGAGAAATAGAGAGAGAAAGAGAGATGAGGCTACAAAGTTGAAAGACGAAGTGTGTTCGCTTGTCTCGCTTTACGCACGTGTGCGCGTCGTTTTACCCTGCTTCCCGTTTGTTGAAATATAAAATAATGGAACGTTGTTCTGTTGCAGCGCGATAGATTATCTTGGGAATTTTATCGATTAACGTGGTTAATTCTTGATTGGCCGCGCGGTGAGCAGAAATTCGATTTAATTAACTGCTCGTATTAGAATTATTTGGTAAAATTACGAAATAAAGTTGATAGGTGCTAGGAAATTGAAGAATAATTGATTGATCGAGCAAACGAAGAAAATACACATGCTACTCGGGAATGAGTGGTTTCACGAGTCGATCTCTAAGATCTCTATTTACCGTGGTTTAATTGTATTTGCTTATTAATTTGTTACGTGGCATTCTCGCGAATACAAATTCTCTCTCGGTGCAATAATATTTTATCGTTTCTGCTTATTTTGCGAAACGTTTATTGCGGTTATAAAGGTATTTTGCATATTTGTGATTCATTAGGACGTTATCAGCTGAATTGTGCGATATAAAAATCACACTATTTAATAGAAACAAAATTATGAATATTATTGTTCTCCCCCCAAAATTATACACATATACATAAATTTAAATTAATTAATAACTTTCCAAGTAAATTAAAATTATCCGCTTTAGAAATATCGAAACGCAAATTGCTTTACTAAGAAGATTATATTTTAATCGATAATCAAATGTATGATCAATAGGGTATGATTTTTTCTTTTTCTCTCTTTCTCTCCTCGTACAAGTGCGTCGATTTTAACCATACTTTCTACCGAGAAATTGTAATCATAACATTCGCTGAAAGCAATTTAAGTTTGGAAGGAAAGCAAAAGGACGAGAGACTCACTGAGTGCAATTAGACAATTCTTTCTCCTGGGTATGTACATTGACGGTTGGTAGTTTAATTAACGAGTCTGGCTGCGGAGATATAATTAATTTCCACGATCCCTCGCAATATTTGTACGCCTTTGGCGTTTATTCAAGATGTAGGGGGCGCAAGGACGAAAGTCCGCGCGAATGGCCGAGAGGAAAGTAGCTCAAATGGTGGACATATTCAGCATCGCCGTCGGGTGGAAATTGCTTTTCCTACTCGCTGTACAACAATTCGTGCTTGCGTATGCGTCACGCCCCACATAAACGCCTGGAGCCCTGATATTTTCCGTATACGCAATATCGCCCAGCGCGCAAATAGAATCCGCAAATCCTTTTCTTCTTTTTTCGTCACCCGCTGGGTGTGTGTCGCCTCTACTCGTTTCTTCGCTTCTTTTATTTCTCTCCGTGATTGTGTTTTTTTATGAGAAAGTGCTCCCCTTTGCCTCATCGCGTCGTTAATTCATGCAGTTAGTTCTGTTACGTGATTTTATAAATAAACTTCGGTCTGTTCATAATTTATTGTATTTTTTTTTATCTTTTCTGGTGATACGCAAAAATATAATTTTCTAGCTTTCAACAGTATATTTGAGTTTTGATATTTGTAATTTTAAAGAGTTATAAAAAGCTTTAAAAAAAAAATGAACATCAAAAAGAGATGAAAAGAGGATGAAAAATATTTATTTTCTGAATACATAGTTTTGTGAATAGGTGCATTTGCCTTTATATTGTGCAAACATCTATGTCATGCATCATGCACCACAAAAACTGATTTGTATTACATAAAAGAATGCCAGGAATATATTTTATATGTCTCTGTTCAAAGAATTTCAAAAAGCATTATAGGTGAGATAATTAAAAGGATTCAGGAAATAAAATTTACAAACACTTAAATCTCCGCGGTTCTTTCTCTTGTCGGTCATCGTCATATAATCCTTTTTTCCTTTTTATTCGTCTATCTCTGGTTTTCCATCCTCTCCGCAGCGACGAAAATCTCTCTTGGTAAATTGAATAGCTTTGCGAGCAGGATGGAAGCACCTAATAAGGTCGTGCCAGCTTATTGAAAGTTGGATTTCCGCACTCCTCCTCAATGTGAGGACCAAACCCTAACTTAACAACGAAAGATCCCTAACGCGGAAGAAGTCAGAAATCACGTTTAACGGTAGAAGAATTTATTAAGTCGCTCGATATAATATAAAATTAGTAATGTACTTGAAAGTTTTTCGATGACTGTGTGCCAGTTATTTTCAATGATTAACTGTTTCAATCTTTGAATTATAAGTATCAAATATCGCTAAAAATTTAAAAATTTTTAAATATCTTTAAGAATCTGCTATCTTTTTTAGGAAGAAGATATATTTTGTAACAATAATTTTTAAAAATCATAAAATAATTTTAGATTTTTTAAATTTGCCATTTTTATCCATGAGGGAAAAATTTTTCTGCCTCAATTTGATACGCAGGATATCAAATTTTTATATGATTTTGGAATTGAAAATTGTAAATTAAAATATTTTTTTCATAATTTTACATAGTATAAATAATAATAGAGGTATAAAATAATAATACAGCATAATATTGCATAATATTGCATAATATTACATAACATACAAAAATATATATTTTTTGAAAAGAAGTGTACGTACTTATGAGATATCAACTTCGTGAACTCGATTTTACTTATGATCACATAAAGAAATTTTATGGTCGACGTAGAGAAACCGCGCTGGAAACGGATTACGACACACGCACGTTTCCTTATACCTATTCTTATATCTATTCATGTTTCTCATCAATAACTGAATGTGTGATGGCCGCGACGTAGTTGGAATTTTAATAAGATATTTTTATAGGTTTTCCATAAACAAAGATGACGGCAATCCACAAGACATTCCCGGAATTGTAAACAGCTTGTTCGCATTCAACTATTAAAAAGAAAAAAAATTTGATAAGTATTTTATATTAATAAAGTTATTAACACAGTTTTATGCAATATGTATATTATTGTACATGTTAACATTTAATAATTTCTAAAATTAAATATAAAATTTGTATAATATTTAATGTGACATTATATACTACTTAATATCCCATTTTTTTATAAGATACCACTTTTTTTATTAAACTAATATTGCAGTTCTTATTACAATAGTAAGAGAAACTGAGAATTATTGATATCATAAAAATAACAGTGTCAAAAAACAAATGTTTTATGCATCGCTTCTTTCTCCACAAATGCTTCTATTATCCTGAGCTTTTTATATAATTTGCTCTTCTATTCGTGATCTATAAAAAGTAATATATATTTATCCTATCATATTATTAGATGAGAAACTGCACGTAATGCAAACTTTATTTGAGTTAGAATTGCACGGATCTCGCATCTATTTTTTAAAACGGTCGCGTCAGGAATGGGAACGTTTCTCCTTCCCGTAGCAAAGCATCGCTATTGTTCGGCGCATGAAACGCAAACAGCGATTAGAGATCCGCTCTGACGTCAATGGCACCGCAAAGTGGCTGCTGCAACTAAAGCAACATCCACTCTGAAACGATCGTATACCTTGATAGCGTTGTGTCGTGCGATAACAGCACCCCGTTGTGAGCAGACGTCGATCGATAGGGGCACGCATATACACGTGCATGCATTTCGACCGGTATAGCGCGGAAACGACGAATTACAAACATAAAAACAATAAAAAGCATCAGGGAAAAACGCTGGATACGGCCAACTGTGTGTACCGAAAGATAAATTAATCCTTCGAGATTGAACATGCACATGTTTGCTTTATTTATCTGTTTGTTTAATTAAGTTCCGTGTCACTGATCGTGAAAACGAGCGATATATTTTCGTTGCAAAATGGCGTCGGATTTGTGGAATTAAGCCGGAGGAACTGCTGCCAGTTTCTCGTAAAATATGATTTATTTTAAATAAATATTATTTATAATAATGCATTTCTCGTGGTATACGAAGTTGACCGATTTAGACGAAGTTTGAAATCGTAAGGGAAAATGCCAAGGGAGCATGCAATATCATATTTCAAGCGTACAATAATGGTTGATCTACGTTCGAAGGGAAGTAGAGATAACTTCTTATCCGGAGAATATTTTTCTACGATATTACGCTAGACTGAAACTGATTTTAAAAAATTGAAAAACATTTCAATATATATAAAACTTTGCAAACAGTACGAAGGATCGTAGAATTTCTATATTATATAAAAGTTCAATGATTATTTTAAAAACATTATTTCTTATTGTTATTGCTTAAACTTCGATATTGACTTCGGTATTACCGCTATTGATTAAAGGTTAAAGTTGCCTGCTGTTACAGCTGCTTGTTAAATTCTGTATAACCGAAGTTGAATTTACCTAAATTTCAAAGTACTCAAACTTGACTTTATGATATTATTATAAAGGCAGATTGAACTTTAATAATATTTCACAATATGAAAACAAAAGTTTCGCGATAGAATCATACATATAATGAACGCGACAATCATCTTCATATATCTTCGTCTCGTAGGAATACTTTAAAAAGTTTTATATAAAATTGCGAATTTATTTTTATTTGCTTCGCAAAATTAAATTCTGACAATTACGGTAATTTGAGCAGTTCTTCCCACTTTTATCATTTGCAAATCCGACAATGATGTTCCCATGTTGCGCTTATTAGTTGCTAAACCGAGTATTTCTGTAATTTCTCCTGGGTCGGGGCTATCTCCCCAGGGCACTTTCTTTTTATTTAACGGGCATATGAGGGAAGTTCCAGAGCCGCCAAGTTTCGGCGGTTTCAGCGTCGTAAAACGAAAATGCCCACGCGCTAAAAAAGTAATAATTTGCAGTTATTGCTTCAGTAACTTTTGTACGTCGTTTTAAAACGAAAAAATTGAGCAGTATTAACAATGTAATTATAATTTCGTTTTGACTCGATATGAATAACATTTTTGTTTTTAAATTGTAGTAATAAAGGACTCGCGTATTGCGGACATAAAAACTCCCTTACATAAAATCGCAGTGCTAAGCTAACCCAGTTTCCTTTGAAGTCATTATTCGGTAGAACTCTGGTGAGTGAATATTTCATTCTCTTTGTGGTCAAAGGAAACAGCTGTCACTATTCAAATAATTCCTGACGTTCAGTCATAATCCCGAGAGATAATACGTAGCCCCTGTTAAGTCGGCCAGTGACAGCAAAAAATTTACTTGAAGTTTAAACGCGATACTCGCACTTTTGCGTCTACGAATCGGATTGTCTTATACGACTTCCGGAAATTTTCGCTCGGCAGGAAGTTGTCGCGGGATGCATTATCGTGCAGTACGTTTCACACACTTCGGGAAACACTGCGTCAGAATCTGCAAAACCGCGTTATGTCACCTCGGGACCACCAAATCAATAGAGCTGGCCGACAGGCGGCGGTTAACTATTTGGACTGCCGCAAGTTTGGATCCATGCTTGCGTAGGCGGATGTTGTTAGACGCCGGTTAGAATCATTGGACCAAAAGTTGATGCGTGTGTACGCACGTATTCACACATGTAAAATTTAGAGCCGCGAAATTTTTATGTATAATAATTGCGGGCTTTTTGCATAGAGCTCTTCGCAATTACATATTTGTAGTTACAAGTTGCGGGATCGTTTTTTTTCCCCACAAAACGATAAGCGGAAATTCTCGACTGCTGAGTGGATTATGGCGTAATCCTTCCGCGACATTCGAAAATCTGCCGCAGCGGCGTATTATCCTGGGGTTCCTTTATCGTTCTGTCCGTAATTTTATATAGGATCTCGTAATCCCCTTTATCGCAAGATTAAGATCCTTATGTTTCACCTTTTTATTTCGTTTTCATGATAATAAATTGCTACGTTTTGTAAAAATTTTGCGATCGTACATTGGCGTATTAGAGATAATCTTTGTTTTAACGCTTTGTTTATCATTATTAGCTATTTTGGACAATAAAAACTACGAAGTATTATTGTATAACAAAGAGATGAATGTCACATTAACTAACCAATATGTGTACTCTGGTTCTATTTAAAATTTCTTTGTAGATTTCATGATTATTCGAAAGTCGCTGATCCTTTTATCAAGTAATTAAAGTTATTGAAGCGGTAGTCATTTTTGTAAATTGGGGTTTAAAGTTTCGCAGTTTTAAGACGGATTTTAATATAATCCACCTTCGTTTATCTAAGAGAGAAAAAGCGAGAGAGAAAGATAGAATTATTTTTATTTTTTTATCCGTTTGCAGATTTGGAGAGCGATAGGATTCGCAGACGATTTGAAGGGTTGAAATTAGTTTCTAGAATGACGTCATTGTCCGGCGCTCATGCAGGAGAATTTTACCCCTCTGTTTCCACGATATCAATTATTCGCGGCACGGAGTCACGTATTTAAACGGCCGCAAACAGCTTCGAAGTTGCATAGCTGTTGTAAAAAATTCGGATGTGACACTGCCACGGAGAAAAATGGGTCGTACGAGCTCTGGGTATTCGTAAGACTTCCTTCGTATTTTGTAAAAATATTTTATCATTCTTGTTTACACTTGTATCGTGAAATTGCGAAATTCTCTACGTGCTGCTTGTGATAAATTATCTCTTGTCCGTGTCGTCTGATTAAACTTTGCTATATAAAAGAAGTGGAACAGATTTTTCCAGATAAATTTTCATTTCCTGTATTTCGTAAATAAATCATAGCTGTACTTTATCGTACCGTGCGAGACTATTATTTTTAATTAAAATTTTGCTCGAATATATGAGACACGCTAAAGAGAAAAGACGAAATTTTCAAGCTTCTAAAGTAATATCGAATGATAATAGAGAGATTATAATTGCATTGGTGAATGCGAAATTGAGGCACATGCATCGAAAGCCACGGCGAATTATCAAAGCGGTTCAGTTTGGTCCACCGGCGCGGCCCGTCGACTAAGGTTCGACTAATAAGATTGCTGGAATACACTCAATGAGCAGTAACGAAGCAGCTTGGAACTGCTTCAGGGGAAATTGGCATAAATGGAACAGCGACTGCAAACCGACGCGTCCATTGTTAAGCGCTTGTAATCAATATGCGCCTAGAGTACGTATTAAACTGGCGCATGAGAGGCTCAGAACGGGAATTAATCTGAGATTATGCCCGCGGTTACATCTCTTAAAATGATTAAAACCGACTATTTATTAATTAAACCGTTATCTCTTTCTCTCTCTGCCCAAACATTTTCTTTTACAAACTAATTTTTTTTGTTATCTTTTTTTTAATATAAATTTTGTGGAAAACCAGATTATTATCAAAGAAGAAAAAGAGTCTTTTAATTATAGAGAGAGATATATTAATATCGGATATAAAAATATAGGAATTTCATCATTTCGTAAACAAATTACAAATTATTCGTAACGTAATCTAATTTCATTAATAATTCTAAATTAATCGAGATCAGCAAGACAACAATAATCAATGTTATTCTGTGATCTTAAAATAAAAGTGAAGCAATGTGATATCTCGGAATTAATTTTTTATTTCTAAATCACGGAATAGCATCGTTAACTGCCGAAACTGTCTTTGATGCTCTCTATGAACATTCTCTACAAACTATAATGATAGACCTGATCGAGAGACAATGATATCCGATGTCGCTATTATCAAAATTGCACTAGCAAGAACGCCTTCTATTGAGCAAGAGGAACTTCCCTTTATGGCGCACTCCGTCAAATTGCTCGTTGCGTTAAGTAAATCGAGCTCTCCGCGTCAACTACTGCTTTAGACTCATCTCCCTGCTGTTACGCCGTTTACCATTCAGCGCTACTTGCATTCATGTTCCATTTGTAGGCCGGGCCGACTCGCCGGCGTGAATAGACGCGCCTCTCGTTCGGCCATTTCTTATATGAAAACAGGCACCTGTGCGAATTACTCTTTTCGCACAATCCGCAGAGATTTCATTAATTCTCTAAAGGTTTAATTTCGTAACGTACAACAGTGCACTGTAGCGTTTGAATTTTTGCAGCCGTTTAAATAGAATATACAATTTAAAATTAATTTAAAACTACGATATCGGGGAAAAAATATTGTTTATATAATTTCTCTTCTTTTTTCTGTTTTTCTCCAAATAAAAATTGTAAAAATATGTTGTTATTCTTTTATCTATGTATATATACCTATATATAGCTTTCTAATAGTGAATTTTATTATTGTTGTATTGTTAATTGTATTATAAAGCAATCGTAATTTAACATGCACATAATTGCTACATATATATTCTATACAGTCACAATTCCAATTAATCAATGACTATCGAATGTCGCGCGATTGATCACCAGCGACAGGGCAAGAGGCCAATTACGTAATTTGCTTACGGGAAGGGGGTTAATGTGCGTTTCGCATTGAACGGGAAAATGCGCGTATAATCGCACGAAAATTTGATTAGCGAAGTTCCAGGATGCACGACGGCGATAACAGTTAATTGTGCGTTTCATTAGCGCGCGGACGTTTCCGCGCTGCCGTACGCACCGTTGTTGTTGCTAAAACGGTGTTTTAACGCCGAGTAATCCGATACGTTTTAAAGCCGCCTTCCTCTGTGTGCCAGATACTCCGGGGCAAATGCACTTGAAAAGTTAAGTTTATTTCGCAGGCTAATGACGTATAACTAGATCTATTTATAGTCCGCGCAATCCGAATCGATATGCACGGTAATCATTTATAATTTGGGCAACAAAAAACCTTGATCAATATATCTTCATGTATTTATTTCATTCATCTTGTAGGATTGATATTCTAATTCTTGACAATATAGTAAATACTCTCGTGCAATATATTCGAAACTGAATTAGCTGCCAAACATTTCAATGTGTTTCACTTATTGAACTTTTTCAATATCACAAAATTGCTATTTAATTCCGACGACATTAAATAGAATTAAGATTTCACGTAAATGACACACTCTGTTGAAACGTCCGCGTCGAAATAATATTTTTTGTCTCTTATGCAATTCAACGCTCGTGAATTTTTCATTCGTTCGTAATTATTCTACGTTGTTCGTACGACTTTTATACTTCATTTTACTATCGTCTCGCTGTAGCGTCTCATGAATACTTCTCGTCTGCAAAATAACGAAGTGATATTAATTTAGCTATCCATCATGAGTATAAAAACAGTTATTCGCCGGTAATAAAGCTCGCTCGTTACTTTATTTTCCGGCGTGTACTTTAGTATACTTATTCAAGAGAGAAAACTCCGGGAATATTATCCTCAACGTTATACTATCAAACTCTCCGATGTGGCAGTCGATGGTTTCGAACGAAGCTAAACTACCAAATTGAAAAGAACGTGACGCAACGATACGTTCACTCATGGCTTTCATATAAGAAACTTTCTTCAAGAAACGCGATGTCGTGGAAAATATATGTCTAATCTTCGATGACGTATCTTGATGGAACGGCTCACGCTCGATCCATTTTATTTAACGCGAACGTTCGACGTGGAAGGTGGGTCATTTTGGTAAAATTAGTTGTCCAACTTCATGCAAAATTTAGAAAGATTCGCTTTCGTTTAAAAATACTTTGATGCAATGATGTTAAAAAACAAATAACAATTCGTTTTAATCTTTTAATAAAGACAATGTCTCTTTGCCGGAAGGGATGAAAGGGACGACGGTCAATTATTCTGGAACTGTGGCGTATTCGTTCTCGTTCGTGCCATTCTCGTAACTGCGATGCACACGCAGCGCAACGTTCATATTCACACGTACGATCGTACCAGCATAGGTGTGTGCATATGCTCGTCTGACACACAGCCATTAGCACAATAACGTAGATGACGCCAAGTGACATGACGGAACATAAACTATTGTGAACTGCGATGGATGCGGAGAACCAATACGTTGTCATATTGACCCATTCAGTATCACATTTTTTCCTTTTTTTTTTTTTAAATCAAAATATTGCAACTTGAAATTAATTGCGTATAGAGAACGTACAGTGAAAGACTATTTTTTATTTTAGTACAGCGTATACTACACATACAGATAAAAAATATTTAATTTATTATTCATAAATTATTATGTTATATGTTTTATATAAGATTTCAATGTATCGTGTTATATTGATTAAACTGGAGCCCTCTTTATTTTTAGATAGTGCGCATTTCGTACTTCGTGATTTTATACATCATTAATAAATTGTGCCTTGTAAGACACTCAAGGCAGTTGATTTATGACTTGTGAATCCTGTTGAAGTAGACGAAATACGGTTATGAAGAACAGAAGTTAGATGATAACTGATTTATAGCCTCGTATCGGTATTGATCATAAATCTTGACTTCGCGCTTTCTTCCTCACATTTTGGCAGCACCTTTGTCTCCGTCTGACTTTCATCAAAGACTCAGCTCGAAATGCTCTCTACCCTCTGATGTTATTTCGTATCCGATCACACAGTATCACAATAACCTCCTTACCTTTTCGTCACGCTTCCCTCTATGATTTGATTTATGCTTGCACGGAGCACCTACTTCACACCGCGCTAACGTAATCCCTCGTTCCCTCGTGTGCGAGATCTGTGTATTATTTTTATATGTTGAGCTCTCAGGATCCTCTCATTAATCCAGGAGCTTATGAGAAATTTTCACCTGTATGTAATTAATAATGGAAGGAGAGGTTTACCTAAACCTAAGTTTATCCTACCAATTCGTAAACTTGATAATATTTAGAAATAAGTATACATCAGAAATAAGAATTGCATAATTCGTGCAATTATATTATTATACGATTATTGAATTTATTTAATTTTGTGGCCATAATTGTCAGAAAATTGGAATCTCTTAAAAGCATTTTAATATACATAAACAATTACCTTTTGCTTATCTACTCTTTGGGAGAAATGTTAATCAGAAATTTATGAAATTGCTATTTAATAAATTATTATTCTTATTAAGCTGACAATTATGAATATTAAAATGAAATTCTAATTGATATAAGAATCGATTTTTTTCCGATATCGCATAGTCGGGATCGCACATATTAGCTTTTCATTGAGCCGTTTTATACATGAATATATGACACGTCCTTAACTCCTACAGCAAACTTTTCCACGATCCTATACGCAGAAAACAAAGCGACCACGTATACTTCCGTAGCGCAGCGGATACGCTCTATCGTTCTGCCTCTTCTTTTTCAGCACGATGGCGACCCGATAATAAAGTTTTGCGAGCGAAGCCCGCGTTTCGTTGCCAACGGTGCGGGGAGAAACTTTTTCCCTGTACTTTCGTTTTGTTTGATTATCCGAGGACGCGCCGTGTAATAACCACGTTATTGTTACTGCCGTTGGGGGCGTTCTTTTTACGTCAACGCATATAACACATACGAAATCAATTTATGAATCTGTTAGCACTTCTATTTCAGTTTTAAATTAAATCAGAAAAAATTCTTATAAAAAATAAAACTATATAAAAATAATTCCAGATAAAATCGTTGTAAAAGTTAAAAGATGTGAATCATTTAATTCAGATTTTTTTATAATTAATACAGTAAAAGCAAATTTATATCCGCAGATTTTTATAAAAATTAGAATTTAGGTACATTGTAAAGTTTTGAGATTTTTTTTCTGGATTCTCACAGTCTGTGTTTTAAAGTATAATTAACAGAGTTACACAATAATTTATATTTTATATAAAAAGTATTTATTTCAATGTCGCTCATCGGGAAAATCCAGCCATATATCTCGAAATTTTTCAGGTCACATATTATTAGATCCCGCTTAAAGTAACTCTTCTTTTTCGTAATCGCGCTTTTGTTGTTTCAGCTGCATTTCATACCGGTCCCTGGAGGTAGTGTATTTTCCGTTGCTTATGTTCAAGAGAGAGATCCCGGCGATATTCTCAAGCGGATGTTTCGCGAAATAATATAGACACCGCTCGGCGGATGCGCGGTTATATTAAAAATTTGCACACGGGAGCTCATGCAGCAAAAATATTATCCAACCAGACGTCAAGTTCGCTAAGTACAGGCCGACTTTACCGGAGCTATAAAACATTGAAGCTTCTGGCGAACGAATATCTTTGAATACGCATCTTATCGCGCATAAAAATTTGCATAAAAGGAAGACCATATTCGGAAACACGCGGTGGATATGTAAAATAACAAACACCGACGAGAAGCGATATTGTAAATAAAATTTTATGCATTTTATGCGTCACGGATAATATTTTATGCATGTTTGAGTTATATTCCATGCATGCGTGTCGGAGAACGCATTTTATTGGATAATAAATAATAAGGAGCTTAATTGCATAGTAGCTGTATTTTGATCTCGCGAAACTCTTTTCGTAATATAAATTATTAGATAGAAAAGCTATGTGCGTATTTTTCAAATGTATGTTCTGAATCGTGTTGTACAGTGCAGATCTACTAAAAAAAATAACTAAAATCTCTGGGGCAGCGCAGCGTCGAGAGTTAGTCGCGATTCTGTTGCCTGCCTATTGGCGGACATTACTACTGCAGTCGTTGCGGTACGGGCAATTTCTACTCATGTTGCCTGCTTATTGCGAATTGCTGGTACTGTATGCGTTTCTTTATTTTATGCGCACATATAACGCTGCGAGTACACGCGCGTAGTATAGTGAGGCATTAGTAAAAAAGCTGTTTCAGTCCCTTAATAAAAGTTAGAGTAGCTTGCCCGAATATACCTGAACATGGAAAAGTATTATTATTATTGACGCGGAAATGCTCCTAGAGAGAGCTAAAGTAGAAGAGAAGGCGTTTTCAGCGACGTTCACTTGAAAATATAAGAGCAGTCGCAAACTGAAAGAAAGAAGAAATTGTCGTAACACGTGGTAAGCCGTCGATATGTAGAGAGATGACGCAGTGCAGTAACATAAAAGGGCATGTTATATCTGTCATAAATGCACATCCAATGCGCCATTGTGCATTTTCGTGTTTTAACTGGATACATGATTTGTATCTTCCATAAGCTAACGTGACCGATTTCAACACGAAAAAAGTTTCGTGAAAGTTACGCATGACGTTTGACAGCTTCTTTATTTTTTTCAAAGTATAGGGAGAAGATATCTTTACGTGTCAAAGTTTATTATTTTTGTGCGTGTTATTTTATTTAACATATATTTTTATACATAAATATCTAATAACAAATACAATATTGTCGATAATTTAACTTTAGCTATGGCGAAATTAACTTTCTTGTTCTTTTTCCACTGCGTCTCTGCCTGTGACTGTTCTTTCGCTGTTGTTGTTTCTCCTCGCTCTATTTTCGCGATTCACGCATGAGTAATGGTGGCCAATTTGGCAGCTTAGCCCGAGCAAACTTGGGAAAAGCCGAGGAGGTGTGCCAAGCGCGTCGCGATGACTCGGATAAACAGATTTCCGCGGACGATGAGAACGGCCATAATGGAGGGACTGGAAGTTAAAGGCCTAGAATCTCTCGAGATTGAAAATGGACCGTTCTATATCTTGTATGCTGATATTGGAAAATTAATAACAAATTTCCAAGATAATAGAGGCAAAAATTGATTTTAACGCTAATCTATTTTCGCACAAAATTGTGTGACTTACTGAGAATTAAATTAATATGCTCAAATAATATGTTTAATAAATTTTAAATTAAAACGATAGAATTAAACGATCGAAGATAGTTTTATTAAATATGTAGTGACATCATTTCTATTTATTAACATAATATAACTGAGAATTGTACATTCACCTTGTATTGTTTACACTATTATTTTATTATTTATTTCTTTATCACTTATGCATTTATGCTTTAATAATTTAACTTTTATATAATAATCTTTGATTTCAATGTCCTCAAAACTATATAAAAAATAGTATAAAAACCGAATATTAAGTATGTAGGAAATTATTTTATTTAACATATACGCATCGTGATCTCGAGCATTGACAAACGCGTTGAACAAAGAATGTTAAAAGTCATGCGGTTTCACCGTGGCATAAATAAATTCGGGTATTGGAATTGGCGATAAAGTAATTACAAAATTTAAAACCGCAGGTATCGGAACCGCAGATATCGTTAATAACAATTGTTGCGATGTATAACTGTGTTATCGATATTATTTTGATGGCGACATTTATATGTAATTTGTTTTTTTTTTTACTCATATACTATTTCTTTGTTTGCCGCTGCGAATAGAACAGTAATAGTAACAATCTAGGATGTAGTGCACTTGTGGACTTAACGTAAATTCGATACTAACTCGATTCCCGATCGATCGGGTATATTACATCAGGAACGTCCACTATCCCGCAGGAATTCTTCGTGGTATCGCTGTCGATTTTTTTTACATAAATCCAATGCTCATCAGAGACGGAGTCGAATTCAATTTTTGCTGTCAGGAATTTCTGTAATTTCCCAGGGGTAGTGCTTTAGCCTCGCCTATTATGATCGATCTTCTGCCAATTGCGGACGATTTTTCCAGCATCATCGTTATGCAGGGAGAAGAAACGGCGCGCGAAAGTCTGGAAAAAGTGGAGTGAGGTTACGAGAAAGGTCTTTTGCGACGATAGCATCAAGTCGCATTGTCAAGACCTCATAAATTCTGTAACACTTCCACTGATGCATTCTCTCGTTGCTCTACATCAAACTTTCCTAAAGTATTTCCCCCAAACGAAAAGTTTCCGCTCAGAAAACTTCTGACTGCCACTACTTTTCTGACATTTACAAACACCAGCAATTGCGACGCATCAGATACAATCGCATTCGTCTATGATGATTTTTGTTGGCATGCCACTGGGACGGAAATATATTTTCAACAGAAATTTCTTGAAGCTGAAATGGCAAGGTAAAAATGTGTTTTTGAGATCTGAGTGAAGTTAACGTATTTTCTCTAACATTCCTGTGATATTTGCGACACATTGTTATACATTTATAAGTCTTGTTACATCAGAAAATTCAAACAATATCAAAGTCCTAATTCATATTCTTTTTCATGTTCAATTTTTACGAAGTAAATAATTTCGAAATGGTTTACATATACATATATCTTTTTGATTGTATCATGAAATTGGCAATAATATCAAGCTGGGCCGAAAAATTAAACCGAATCGTTTATAAATGGTAAATATTCTTTTAAACAATTTTTATATGTAACTAAAATTATGTAATGGTTGGAAAAAAAACATGTCATTTATTATGTGTAAATAGTAATCGCAATATCTACAGAGCGTTGATGCTAAGTCGATTTATCTCAAAATCCTCTCGTGTTTATAGGATCATATATAAGGAACAAGGGACGGAAACCGCAGGACGAAAAGATGACTTTATGTCACCTACATATAAGACAGATATTACAGATATCCTAGATATTATTACATCGTAAATTCTCGTAAATTCTCACAATTAAAATAATTTAGTCAATCTTTTACTATTTTAGTCAATATTTTACTATTCTACTTATTTACGATGTTGAAGCCTTATTAAAAATTTGACAAATTATTATTATAATCGCGATTATTAACTTACAAGATAATCTTTATTAGTATATATATATATAAGTTATTAAATTTACGAAATTTAATCTTAAACTTACAAATATTCTTGAATAATAATTAGGTCTGTTCGATAAATGTGCACGTACATTAACAAACTAGTACAATTTCATGCTGTAACACATTATAAATATAATATGTACTCCTGAAACATGGATGTGTACTACTGTATTATTTAACAATATTTTTTTTGATATCAAAAATGCCTATTCACAAATTCTGTTGAACTGCCAAAGACACGTTTTTGAGATGTCCAGACGAGATGGTCATTGTGCTCGCCACAATGCGCGTACTCCATTATTGTGAGAATCTCGCGAGAATCCAGCACCGTTTATCAGGTGGACAAAAGACGCTGTAAATCTCAGATACCTACTTTCTTGTCCAAAACTTCGAATACCTGGTCTAGGAGCGCAACATATTCTAAAAAAGAAATATAACAAACATCTTCTATTTTAACATGTTTCTTAATAATTAAAGTAATTTTTAAATTGACTGACTGGCAATATATAACGTCTTTTTGATATGAACATTGGAAAAACTGTGAGCCAACTTGGTTTGTCGGATTCATATTTTTCGCAATAAAAATAAAACTATTTAATTTAGAAATTACATCAACTGACCAAAACCATGGTCGAAATTAATAATGTCTCGATGATTGATCCGAAAAAGTGCTGTGTGAATCCGACAAACCAAGTTGGCTCACAGTTTTTCAATGTTCATATCGAAAAGACGTTATATATTTCCAGTCACAGTCGATTTAAAAGTTACTTTAATTGTTATTCTAAACTGGCAAAAGAAATTTATTATTATGTTTCTTAATGTTTTATTACATTAAACTAGACTACAGGTGTAACATTATTAAATATAAATTTTTATGTTATAATCATTTATTGTAGTTTAGTAATTACTTAATTTACTTAATATGCTTTCTGCTTTGTTATCTTCGTATTTTGATCGCGACTTTATTAGTGAAAAGTTGAATTACATTCTTATTGTATAAAAAAAAATAGCTCGAGAAATAGCAATTTCTCGTAACCGAATATTCTCTTGAAGTAATCTGGAAGAGTTCTCGTAAAATCCCATCTCTAGATCATTATTGCAGTTACTGCGCGACAGTACTAACGTGGCTACATAAAGTGGGGTAACGGTTTACCATAAAAAAATTCTCGTAACAGCGGAGTGGTTTTCCTGAATGTAAGACGCAGTTAGAAGTTCGTCATTGTGGCGGGCCCATCTCTTGGATTGCACGAGTTTTACGACGGCAAAATTTCCTTGCTGAGGGATTTTATTACGGGGAAAAGGAATCCCTTCCAGAAATCCTATTCCAATGGCGCCGCTGAATTCCTAATCCACCGATATATCAGAGTTACCACTGCCGTATTTGTTCAAATCCGTATCTCGTGTCGCTATACGCTTCGGGTGCGTGTGCGCGTATATCAGAAGCGGGCACATGCACGCGCAACAAATTCTAAGCGGCTTACGCAAAGCCAGACGTTTGCATCAAAGATGCAGGAAATGTCTTTGCTGCTAAGAAGATTTCGCGAAACATTGTACATCCGCTGGAAATACTGTTACATAATTAATTACGATTCGTGCTTAATCGAAGATCAGGTCAATTTACGTCTCTAAGATCAAATACTCACGATAAAAGAAACTTTTTTTTTCTAAAATAATGGAGAACATAGTATACTTTAATTACTTAAAAAAAGATAGATTTAATATAATATTTTATTTTAAAACAACTCGTCATATTGTCATGGTGCGCTGTAATCTTTCTCGAGATCATTATTATCTTTTCATTAGGGAAAAGTATACCTATCTACCGAGATTTTGTCGTGAGGATTGTGGATATAGTAAAATCCAGATGGAAGTGTATTGAATCTGTAACGGGACAAGTTCTATTTTAAAACAAGCGCAACCAATATTCTCCCTGTATATATCGAGTAAAGACATTTCTCTAATTTTAGACTTCCGCAGCAATATTCTCATTTATTTCTGAAATTACATTAGTTGAAGATAATGTCTCTTTAACAGCTACCGGGAGATATTCATAATTTTTTTAGTAATAGTAAACTGTCACATTACAAGAGCATAACCGTCACATCTTTAGGATACCAGTATAAAGTTATTCATTCTGCCATTCGGTAACAAAATAACAGTGATACAAGATTCAGAAAAGATGTAATACGGTCATGGTGATCGATCCATCGGATGCATCAATTCCATTGCTGCTAGTGCTGCTACCCCTCAACGCACATTTCTTCAGTCGGTGTCCAGTTACATCGAGGGAGAAGCCTTCGAGGCTTTCGGACATCGTCGAAGAGATCTATCTACTATCAGATGGCTTAAAAAAGTGATAGCCCAGGGAATATGAGACGTGGTTGGCGTATAAAACTAGTCTGTTATTTGCTACTGTCTGTTGGCTAGCAAGTGAAATTGATTATGAGTATAAACGACAATAAACGAAAATGATTAAAGAAAACCGAATATTATATCGTTTCTTATGATTAGGGATGATTAGGGAATCGTTATCTGCTTTGTGTTGAAGACAGACACATTTATTTATTTATTTTTTAAAATAAAGGTAAAAATGCATATTAGTGATCTCATCGATCTTAATAATCTTGACATATATATTGTCAAAAACGTGATTTTAAACAATATTCAAAAAATTTTAGCCTATATATAAGAAAAATAATTATATTTAAAATTTTTTTCATGTTTCTGTAAAAGATAGGAAATTTCAACAACGTAGTTTATGAGCTTTTTTTCGTCTCCTTTTGTTCTCGCGGTTAATTAAGTGAATCTCTAAAAGGGGGAACATTGCCGCACTGTGAGTCCAAATGAATATATCTGCGGAGGCATCGCAACGTTCTCACAGGACGGTCGGTTATTGCTTTCTACTAGGAACTTTCCGCCAAGTTTGCCTGGCTATGGTAATTCCGTTGTGGTCCGTTTCAACCGTAGGATCGCGTTTCTCTTAGTCGAATTAAATCTCGGTGCGAAACATATCAGACTTGATGCAAAGGAGTAAACATAAATAGTGAATGAAGTATATTTGCTACCGGGGAGCGGTATAAAAATTAAAGTAACATTTGGATGACGTCACGTTGTGATGCTTGCAATAAAATGTAAATTCTGATTGTGACATTGTCTTGTGCTCAACTAACTGTGCGACGTATTCAGTGATGAGACGAATAATCTTACTGAGAGAAATATGCAAATTACAGCCTTTCCAGCTAAGTGCAAGGCTATGTAATGAATTTGAACTACGTTTAATGTATAATTTCCAGCAACATTTATCACGAAATCTAATATCGTCTCTTACTTGTTGATAGAACGGCATACATTCTTTACGTTAGATTACGTAAATTTTACTTCTTTTATAGTTACTTTTATAATTCCTTTAATATTTTAATTGTGTTTTATGTGAAGTATATATAATTTTTTACGATAGTGTAATAACAAAACAGCAAAATAATTCCTAATATATATGTATACACAATAACGTATTAGTTCTATATTCTAGTAACTTAAACAAATTTTTATTTCTTGCTCGTATCCCTTAAAAGCACGAACATCATGCGTGTTACGTGATTGTCGGGCTTATACAACAGATTGACTACTAGCACGGGTAATGTGTACAAGCGAAATGTTAGACAAAAGAGCGTTCTGTTTCCTAAATTATGACCAGTGATTTGGTTGAATGATACACGAGGACTAAGGATGAGAACCCTTTACTGAAGGGGCTGATACGAGAATGGGAGTAAGATAAAGTGATATCTACTACATAAATGTTTGTAATATAACACAGAATGTCCATAAATTTGGTTGCTACTGTGAGATAAACCTTAGTATCGTTGCAAAGTTCCAGCCAACTCGGTTATTGCGATAAATAAAATATTGATAAATTGCAATTTTCAGAGAGCTATTTGTGCTACATTATGTGCTCAATTATTGTAATACAGTATTTTTAAAATTGCCACAGTTATAATAATTTTTAAAAAAATATTTTTATCAAATTTTACATAGATTAAAATACAAACAAAAGATATTACTTAATGAAGTAAGACTTATATGCATTTAATAACTTCTTTGCTTTAAGTCTATTATCAAACCTTCATTCTCAACTTTGAATAATTGTTCTTTCCTAACAGTTTTGAAATGTCGCTAAGCTATATTTTAATTTCCCAAGAACTCTCTTAATTGTCCCCAATCAACAAACTTAAGGGTCTATGATTAATTACTTTCCAAGATGCACTATGTATATCAGCAGCATCAAGCGGGTGTCCTGTCTTTGTGAAATTATCTTTGAGTGATACTTTGGGCGCTCCTTAAAGACTGCGCCACTTGTCAAACGGTTCATTACCTCTCGATGGAGAATATTGCGGAAAAATATTTTATCTCTAAATATCTTTTCATGCATTGATATCATGAAATTTTAAAGTAATAAATAATAATTGAGTAAATACTTTTCATTATATTTTATAATTACGTATTATTATTATGAAACGATGAAGAAAATACTGGATGGAATAAAGTATAAAAATATACATTTTTATTTAATATCATATAATTTTGAGACAAAATTTCGAGTGACATTAAAATTTTTAAATGTTTAAAAGCGATTATTATCAATTAGCTCATACTTGTTTAATATATTACTTTAATTTTCTAAAATTCTTACTCTTCTACAATTGATATTAATTAGTCATAGCTTTTCTCATTTTTTTACAGCATCTTTATATTAACTGTGTACTTTGATTATTTATACGCTACTGAAAATATACAAAGTGCATTTCTAATTAGCCACGTAATTATTTGTCTCTTATTCGTGAGTTCTTTTCTCTTCTGCAAATTTAAACAAATGTAGATTCGTCTTCTTGTAAGAACAAAAGACGTTTTTCTTTAGTATACGTGATGGTTTACATCTTCTTCATATTGCCCAAATTTCATCCGCGTTTTGGAAATTCACTGACAATACCAGTCGTCATGCAAACTTGTTGCGTTTTTTACAATTCTAACAATAGACGAAGAAGAAAAAAACGTGTGGTTAAGAAACGGCTGGTTATGATCCTTCGGTTGCTTTATATTCACACCGGTAACCCGGGTCACAAGCTCCTCCTTTTTCTTGTACCGCATCTTTCAGGAATATGCGTATCTGGCAAAGTTCAGATAAATGCGTCGATTCGACACGTTGGATAAAAAGAGATGCAACGAAACAAAACGTTTTGAAGAGAAAAGAGTAACATGACGGAGATATGTAGTTTCTACCGCGGTACAACCTGGTCCAGCATTCTTCTTTCCTTTTCTCCGCAATACCAATCGATTTTCTCCGTGCCAATTTCCGCGCTTATCGGAGACTTCGTAACATCTTTACTAGCTTCTTTGTATTTTATATCTTCTACCACCTGCGTTAAAACGTACTAATAATATGATATAATATAATTACATTCAGATATTATATAATTATATCTTTAGTACATTATTTAATAATAAAATCTAGATACATCTTTAAAAAATACTAATTACATGGGATAATTTTATCGTAATTTATACTCTTTATTGTAATTATTTTTTATTTTACATTTACTTCTAAAAATATCTTATTTAATTTCTTTTACAAATTCTCTTACTTCAATTTTCTAATTTCTATCATCATGACTGACATTGGAGATCTCATAACATCTTTACTAGCTTTTTTATATTTTATATACCTTTTACTACTTGCGTTAAAACGTACCAATAATATATCTAATATTATTATATCATAAATACCTAAATACATTTAGGTATTATATTATTGGCTATATTTAATAAAACTTAAATACATTTTTAATGAATACTAATTACATCTTTATCCGATAATTTATATTCTTTATTGCAGTTATTTCTTATTTTACATTTACTTCTTAGTATCTCATTTAACTTCTTTTAGAAATTCTCTTAACTTCTATTTTCTCATTACTATTTCTGTCATTATGACTGACATCTGAAATTACTTCTGCAGGAGCTGGAAATGTAACGGGGATTTAGATGTTAATATCTACATTCTCTTTGAACGTCCCTACAGTCTATCTGTCATATCCGGTTATATTCACTCAGTGCCAATGGGAAATCATGCATATAATTACGTCACGATATGATTTAACAGATATATATATGTACATAAATATATATACACATACATATATATATGTAGGTCCGGAAGTATGTTCCGGGACTTTTATTTTTGATATCGGTATATTCCGGGACATTTGGCAGTTTCCAGGACTGTCCTGGAAAAAATTCATGTCCTACGGCAATTTTCGGGACAGTTTTTTGAATCTGATTACATATATATGCGTTATATTCCAGGACTGTACATTTCAAAAAACGTAAACAGTCCCGGAACATACCTCTGGATCTACATATATATATATTTATGATCATTCATTACAGCCCATCGAGTCCACTGTTGGAATTAGGCCTCCCTTAATCCTCGCCACCTAGGGTCTTTTCTGACCCCATGCACTTAAAAATAGTGATATTTTTTGTTTTATCGAAGATAATGATTCCGAGTAGTTATTTTCAGCAATTAGCAAGCATTATTAGCAATATTTATACTTCTTTTTACTTTTTATTTCAATAAAAATGTTTATATATTAAAAATCCTTTATTTATACGTCGAAAAATCCTCTTCTCAATATAAAATAAGTAATTATAAAGTGGGATAAAAAACGACCCCAGATGGATTATATGAAATTGTAGAACAGATGGGCGGCGAGGGTTGAGGGAGTGTTTGGCCGTTAATCTGCCACGCAGCGGGTTGGTGAGTGGACGGAGATATTCCTGCTTTCATCATTACGTCATTAGTGACATGTTTTGATCTCTCAAATATAGAGAGATTCTCGAAGCAAAATACTCTCGGTGGGTTGTTATTATCTTCTGAGAGGCGATCGAATAAAGACCGACGATTTTTGGTCAGAACTCAATTCTTGGACAGCAGCGCACTTCTCTTTGTGCGCCACAATCGCCAACAAAATATTTCTATATACAGGATGATTCAGAAATACTTGTACAAACTTTGGGGGTGAATTCTCCACACATAAACAAGAAAAAATGTTATATATACACATATGTCCGGAAATATATATATACATATGTCCGGGCCTAGCGGCCTGCTAGTTTATGAGTTATAATCGAAAGATTATATTATCGACAAAAACTGACAGAGAATACATCTGCAATGAAACATGATCAATGTAATATATCTTCATTTTAATTGTTTATCTACTTATAATTCATAACAAATGTCGTTGTAATATCCTCCACCTACTCCAATGCACGCATGGACACATCGGATCATAGACTGTCGCAGATCCCATGTAGATTGCAGATTTCGCAGGCATCTACGATGCGTTGGTGACACTTCTCTTCATTTGTAATTTTAGTTGTATAAATTAGGGCTTTTAAGTATCTCTAGAGATAAAAATCTAATGGATTTAGGTCAAGTAAACGGGCAAGCCTGAAATGTAAATTTTTCGATTATAACTTCTATATCTTTTTATTAACATTAGATTACTATTTTTATTTTTATTTTTTATTTACTCTGGGTTTGAGAAATCCGGAGTACACCTAGCTGTTCATATCTTAGGCAAGCATTATTATATTTTACTTCCTTTTTCTTAAATCAAAACACCTAAACTAAACTTTATTTTAGAATCATAAATAGGAAAAAAGTATAAAGGCTTAAAGCGAAAAAGAGAGATTTTTTTATATAGCCGAAAAAAATCATATTTTAGTAAAAAATAAGAAACTGATAATTACATAAAAGTTTAAAACAATCTATACAGCATTACAAAATATAAGGTTATAATATTATTTAAGAAAATGTTTTACTAGAATTTAATATAAAACTGCAAAAGGTCAAGTACATTTTAAAGTTTGTTTAAAAATTTTGTAGCTCCTGGATAAAGAAGCGGGTACACAAAAATACATATTAATACACTTATTTATTCTTGCTATATTAACCCTAACAACACTCATTCTCGAATCCTTAATTTCGATCTCGATAACATATATACAAATACATAATATGTTGCTATACTTCCTGCGGACGAATGGTGAAAATTATATGAGAAAAGTATTCACGTTGAGAGATAGATACACGCTTAAAGAAATCAACCGTAGGGCGGGCGCACCGAAAAACGAGATGAAAAAGCGGAGACTAAAAAGGGAAGTTAGGCGGCATCCCTTATCTTGTAATGGTAGCAGGTATCGCATAAAACGACATGGGGGAGCTACATTAAGAGATAAAAGATTCCTGGACTGTAGAATTTACGACCAATTTCGCCCACCGACACGTTATTCCCGCGTGCGTTAACTCGCGCTTGACAATCGCGTAAAGTACTTTCGACTGTCGGTCGGATTTTATTGGTGTCGCGGCAGAGAACGCTCCGTGTAAAAGTCATGCTCGCCTGCTACACAACGCGACGAGCGATGTCGAGTACTCTCGAAATAATTACGAGAATATAATAAAGCGGATTGATTTACAAGGGTAGTAATTGGAGCAATTATTAGCGGCGAGGAGGATCGTAACTAAAATAAATCATAACTTCCTCTTTTTTTTCCTTTTAAATAAAAGTGTGATATGCTATGTGCATATTATACACTTAATATTTCTGCACATTTGGCGTAGAATCTACTATTGAATGTAACAAAGAGAATGCAGTATAGAAGAGGGAAACCAACAATAAGTGTGCCGCCGTAGAATTGGTAGTTGCGGTGCATCTTTTATTTTACCATTACCGTTGCAGCGGCGGGGCCAATAAAACTTAAGTTACAACGTTCTAATATTCCAAAGCGATTCCGGCGTTTTGTGGCGCGCGGTTTGTTTGCACGCCTCGCTCGTGTTTACCCTCTTGTATTCCGGGACACGCGTACATCGCGGTACGTGTACATATACACATACATTTCGTGACTTCATGCATATATGCAGGTCTCTGCCGCATTATGCATTTGTTGCATGTGCAACGCGTCAAATTGCGCCGCGTTTAGTTGCTATGCGGACGCGAATGTAATCTCCGTAGATCTCGCGGTAACAAAATGCGAGCTTCGACACGGTGGAAAAAAGTCACCCACGACCGAGACTGGCCGTGTCACGCGCTCCGCCGCAAATGTATTATTTCGCGACGCATTCACCCGCGAAGTTTCACGCGTGAAATGCTCCTAGCTCCACGACAATTCAGTGACTCTGTGTTTAATCGTTGGCGGCAATTCGCGTAGAAAAAATTTTGCAAATTCTAGATTCAACTGTATGAACAGTTTTCGTTTCGCGTTCGTACAATGCTCAATTATAACTCGCTGTTTTATTTGAGGGAAAATATCTCTTCCGAGTTAATTAACAAATATCTTATAAACTTTTAATTCAAATATTATACAAACAATAGAAGATAGAACATTATTAACAAGAATTAACAGTTGTTATTTATTGTTGCAGGGTCGAGAAAAACCGAACATCTGAACGATGTGAGAGGAATATATGGACGGACACCAAACGGACTGGGCAGATTCGGCGAAATTACGAACACGTGGCGGGACGTGAAGCGGGGTAAGTCAATAAATTAGTTCGGGCTGTAATTTTATTTATATAATCATTTGAATCGATGTGGTTAGAAGTCAGTTTAGAATTTGCGAAATATCCATGTTACGCATAACGCGGTGATCCGCGGATTATATAGGAACTATTGCCGAATTTAAACCTCGAGTTATTTTTTCTCTAAAATTCTCTCACAATTATACATATTTATTTCGCAAATCAAATATCTTTTATACGTTGTTATTTATTATATTTTAAACAATAATACAAAGTTATAAATGTAAAATTAATTACTTGTAAATGTAATAAAAGTTTTAATTTTTTTTATGAAAGCGGATTATTCTGTCTATAAATTTAACAATGCTATTGTATGTACTTTATAAATCGCGCTGGTAGTTTACTATGGTATATGCGTTCTCAATTCTTGTTTCGACCTAGTTTCGAATAACGTGGATTGCATTTTTGTTTCTTTAATAGAAAAATCGCATTTTTGATCGACGGCCATTGCACGCGAAGAATTGCTGAGAAGTGATGAAGAATAAATGAGCTCTAATAAATAAAATTTTGTACGACCTCAATCTTCTTGAATATGTGCGACGTTGTATAAGTATTCGACTTTCATCTCACGTACCTATCACATGGTGAGCCAGATGACGGATAAAGAATAGAAAAAGCGGCGATAACTCGACTGTTCATCGAAACTTTAATTTTTCAAGTTTTGATAAATTTCGCTTCTTGTGAACTTCCATTTCAACAAATAAAAATGTTTTAACAAATATTTCTTGCTAAAAATTTGAACAAATTCTGATACATTGTTAATATTTGAAACTTTAACTTAGAAAGAGATATTTCAGTTTTCAGAAAAAATTCATACAGTTGTGACTTTTTATCGAGAAAATAAAATATTTAATTGTTTAGTAAAAACTCTTGAAAATATAAGTAGAATAAAGTTTTTATACATAGGTATTTATTTATTGAAGGAAGTAGATTGCAAATACTGACATTCTATATCCGATAAAATGGCATGTGTATTGTTTTTGTTAGCAGTGTTGCGATAGTAGAAAAATCTTCGAACTCTATGGAATTAAATAAAAAATAAAAAGCAATACTATCGAGAAAACATTAATGCCATCCCGTGCATTCGCAAAGAGATCTTATGACACACGATTTTTTTCACAAAATAAAATGGTTGATCTATATTGATTAAATATATTTTTTTTAATATTACAAAGTAATTTTATCACAGAATGTGCGCACACTGAAAGCTATATCAGGCACTTTTGATCCTTTTTTTATCCTGAGATGATTAGAGCACTACTCCAATAGCTTGCCAAATTCCCAAAGGACTCTGCCTATAAATATGTATGGTGGCATCTCCAATTTCCTAGGAAAGAGCTATCGAATGCCGAGCAGAGTACATCGCTTGAAAATGCTAAGCAACCTCTGCAGTGTGCCCTAATTATACCGCAGTTATATCGACGAGGTCATTTAATTCTTTCAAGTTTACTCGCGAACTCTTTTCGCGATTAACATCCCTAATTCAAAAGTCATTTTAGTCCGATTAAATTTACTTTGCAATTTTGTCTCGTCAAATAATAGAAAGAGATAAACGACATTATATATTTATCTAATTGTAAGCTTGATACATAATCATCTTATATGAGAAAAGCTAAAGTATGTATTAAGTCATCAATATAAACGAATGTAATTTACAGTTTTTAAAAGTTCGCTATGTTGCACAGAGAAATAAACTTGCTACTTAGAGCATAATTACAAGTAGATTTATTCAATTTAAAATTAAAAGTTGTATGTGTAATGCACTACTTGTGGTTTTTTTTCAGCGTTAAGCCTGCTGTGCGTAAAGAAATTTTCCGGCAGCGCGACAATGCTGGAGGCGCCGCCCGGAAGTCGCGAAGACCTTGTCGAGGCGGCAAGAACTCCATGTACACCCACCGGTAGGTGACGTCGACGCTTTATCATAAAGTTCGAAGGGAGTTTCGGTAACTCGCGAAATTTATTAGTCCGCGTAAACACGCTCCGTTATGACTGCGCGAGGCTCCGAAATATAGATGGCCACGACTTGACGCCATTGTACATTATTGATAGCCGTGATTACAAGAAGTAAAATGCGAATATAACTTGGCGAATTAAGGACTTTGCCGACGATATCTATGCACCCAAAATAGAGAAAGTATATTATCAAATTAGTGTTTCAATCATTTAAAAAACATGTCAGGATTGTTTTTCGCGTATATCAACGTATATCAACGTGAATAATAACGAACGAAATTATAAAATAATTTTCTTATTATGTCAACTAAATTTGAGATTTATATCAAGTTAGGGGATATTATAATAGTTTTATACACACATACACCCGTATTCAAGCGCGAGAAGATTTAAGAAACGAGATTGCGACGTCAAAAATTTTGCGGTACTAACTCGATAAGCACAAACCCTCCATCGTCTATTCATGTCCAACCCTCAAACTTTATCACCGCATCATGACGGCTATCACTCACCTCCGAAAGGCAACGGTACAAATTTCCGCCAACCGGGGTACAACGAATTACTCTCCTCGTTATGTCTCATCAGATTGCATTCCGTCGCTTCCGCTCTAACGCAATAAATTAATTTCTCCCCTTATCTTCGTCTCTGCCTGGTAATTACAATTTTTCCCGGTAACATCGTTGGAAAATTATCGTCGAGAAATTTTCTGTCATAGCCGTGCCTTGATCGCATCCATCTTTTGTACATGCCGGTGTCGTAAAAGCGGTTTCCTCGCGCGGGAGGTGCAAGCCGCGAGACACCATTTCCCTGCCCCAGACCGGTATCGCCGACACCGGCGGTAATTGACATCGTTTTCACGGCTAAACCGCTTTCCAATTTTCCCCTTATTTTCACGATGTAATAACTTACTCCGAGCCTGGCGTAAGTTTAGCCAAGGGACGGGTCAAGGGGGTGAAAGGGCTGTTAGCGGTGGCTACTAAAGGTATACGTGGAACACAGGCGTCTCCTTTAGAAGCCGCCGCCGCGCCGCCCGCCATCGCCGCCGAGATAAGCTCTCATTGGCGACCGAAGCGTAATCACTATGGCTTCCTGAAATAGCGCGTCAACCCCTTGCACCGCCAACGCTGAGGGTCCTTACCGGAGGAGCTTCGATCACTCGTCAGTAGCAGAATAGCTGCGGTAAGAATTACGGTCGACGTTGCGGCGAGCTTGACCCAATGGAATTAAAATCGCAACGGATAACCGACATTAAAATTAAAAGACTTTCACGGTCAAATTGCAAAAAACCAACAGCACTCTGAGTAATTTGAGGTACAAATTGAATTAATTAACAAATCGTTCTTTTTTTTAATTGTTTTTAATTTCATCTCGATGCTATATATAATCGAAATGCAAAAGCGGATTCAGTTTTAAAAATAGCGTGCAGCTCGTGTAGCCGGTGCCAGGGAAATGTAGACTCGCACTATACTCGAAACGATCGATTCCCTTTTTCGCATTTTCGGTCTCCATTTTTCCGCAGCATCGGGACGTCATAAATCTCATGAGAAAGCACTCTCGCGAGTGTTCTCTTACAAGCGAGTGACGCGTACAATGATGATCGAGATGCAGATCGAAAAAATTGGCGCCGCTGGATAAAGGCGTCTGGGAGTCTCGCAGGACGCAACCCTCCCCCTCAGTGTCTCGTGTCCCGGCGTGGGATTTCCATCTCTTCGCTTCATAAATCAAAATGTCGTCGATTTTGTAGCGGCCGCCCGTTTTCCCTCTAACTCTCTTGTGAGCCACCGCTGTCGCGGGGGTCGTGTAAAAGTAAATAACGACCGATCGAAAAATGTCGGCATGTTTTAAAGAGCTCGGTTTTAAAAAGTTTCCAAGGGCCCTCTTCGTCTTCGTTCTTTCTTCCTTCTTTCCCCCTCACTCCTCTCTATCGCCCCGCAGTTATTCCCGTGCTCGCGAGGCAACTCAGAAACTTTGGTAATTACGCGGAATTAAGCTCCTTAAAATTTATAACGCGGCTCGACACATTGGTAAGGAGCAGAATGAACGACCGGGTGGAAGATGCAAGATAAAGAAAGATTGTTACTCTTTGAAATATTTTTTTAGCACAAATATAATTTATATTGAGTAGCAATTTTGTGGCCGCGCTAGTAAATAATATTATATTATTATGTACATATTAATATTTTATGAATATACAGTTGATATGTAGCTTGTGTGAAGCATACACGTAATCAAGTTATAAATATAATTAAAGCACGTTACATTTCCGTCAGCGATTAATTACCATTACGTTAATAGCATCAGTTTAACTTGTTTTAAAATCTGAAGCAATTACTTTTAACCTGATTGTTTGTATTATCAACTTTCTAAAAAATATATATAATAATTATGTATTCATTTTAATACAGAGTACATTATTGTTGATGTAGTCCATAATGTTTAAGTACATCATAAAATAATGCGCGCTTCTCTCGTGAATCCAACATCGAGCGAAGTTATAATGCGGAAACAGTTTGCGACGAGCAAGTCGACGCGCACTGAAATTAATAATAACGCGCATGAGAGCATTCTGCGCCGTCTGTTGTATTAATTAATATGAAATTCTAGATCGGCAACTGTCACGCCGACAGCGGAGCTGTTTTCTTGTATAATTAATAATGATCTTCGAAGTTCTCGTAAATGTGGGCGTTTTGTTACGAACTTGGATAAACGCGTAGAATACGAAATGTTGCGAATGCATGGGATTAAAAGGTAGGAGAAATTTAGACAGGAATGATTAAAATATAGTAGGAGCGCATCTGGCGCGCCGAATACATTAATTACTTTACGTATATTAATGTCTTTCTTTTTCTGAATATTTAAAAAATTCGAATTTGGAAAATATCAAATCAATTTTGATCGAATTGATAACGATATTTAAAGCATTTTTGGAAAAGTACACGGTCTAATATTTATAAAAAAATATGTCACCAATACCATTTAACAACGTCCATCAAAAAGATAATGAAATATTAAGTGTATTATTGCAAAGCTTAATTGACTTACTAATTAATCGTCCATAAGATGCGATTAACGATTACGTTTCTTTGAAAGATTATTTAAATTGTAAAGTTTGATCAAAGATTTAATCTTGCAATATTTCGAAGATAACAAACTATAATTAAAAAAATCGAATAAAAGCTCATATTGTGCAAGATTGAAACAGATAATACGCACCCCGAAACGGCTCGCATCCTAGCGAATATATCGTCAGTATCATTACGATTTCTAGTTCTTCGTATTCTCCCTCCTTCCCTCCCTCCTCCCTCCCCGCTCTTTCTCTCTTTTTCTCTCTCTCGTACGATGCATATTGCACGTTCCACATTTATATGCGCAGGCGACCATATAATGAACGCATGGCACCAATAATGCGTTCCGAACACAATTTATCAGTGATAATTGACGAAACGGATTACATGCGCGAATTGCGACTGCGATTACTATCGACATTTTTCCTTTCCCTGTATCATCGAGAATTCGATATCGGCCGTAACGAACGGCTCGAGCTAATTAAATTTGCCGAGAGGGATGCGCCACGTACGTATCGCGTAAATATTTGCAAATAAAAGCGATCGTCCTCTACTCGACTCTCGAGACCTAATCAAAAATAGTTTTAGTCACTAAGCGTCGTGCCTGTTTTATTTATAGGAATTAATTAATAATTATTATAGATCATTACCAGATTTGTCACTTGACCTTTTTCTTAAATTTGTTTTGCAAAAATTACCTTTAAATAAGAATATTTGCAATGCGAATATAATTGTCCTTTTATTAAATCGATCTTGTTACTAACAATAAATAAGATTAAGTATTTATTACAGTATCTCGTGCATTGTAAAGTACTGGGTACACCAATTAATAAGGAAATGTGATAATATACACATAAAGTATACTAACTTGACAGAATAATTTTAATGAGTTATGATACAGTGACAAACAATAATAATGCTTCAATTTATTTGTATATGTTAACGCAATAATTAGCATTAGCTGCATTTTTGTACATCTCTTGTATCGCAAATTAAAATTAAAATTTGAGAAAAATAATGTAAAAATACATGTTACAGTCATCTCTTAATTTTATTCGATAAGAGAAGCTTATTATTATCTATTAATTTAATGCAACATTTATTATCTGTAATCTTATGCAAAGAATTTAGCGTTATTATTATTCCAAAGAGATTAGTTATTACTTATTAAACAATCAAATGACATTACTTATTATTCCAGTTGAAACGCGCGTGCGCGTTTTCCCTATATATTTTCGACAAAATAATGGAATCTTTATTGCAATTTTTTATCAGCCTGCTAAAGTAGCAAATGTTTGAACGATTTATAATGCCGTTGACAATATTTGCTATGCAAACAAGACGGGAAAGTTATTACGTAATTTCACGCATTATAATTACAATATGCTGCGGCAAACTTCCCCAAGGCAAACTTTTGCAATACATCCCGTAGAGCGAGCGAGTTCTTGTTTGCCTCGCGCGATGCTATCGGGCAGTAACGCCGGCGGCGTTAAGTCATGCGTGCGGATTGACTTACTCAGGGTCAATAGGGCGTCGCGATCGAGTTGTGGCATTTGGTATCGGCCTGGGGGTCAAGGAACGAGATCAAGTGAGTGTTCTGGATAGTATGGGGCCCGACTCGGTTTTAGAGGTAAATACACCAAGGTCCACTTGGCTAACATTGAATAATTCATAGGGTCCGATCGAGCGTCTATATGCCATCAGAGCTATGCCAATAGCCGTTGCACCGTTCATCACGGGCTATTGATTGGGGTGGCGATTTTCCGTTCTCTCTGCCCACGTTTCTGTCGTCCGCACGTCAGAAATGAATACACTTCGCTAAGTGTATTATATATTGCCCACACGGATCGATCTCTTTTCTAGACTCACGCTTTCTTACGTTGTTTTTTTAATAGAATTCTAATTATATTAATTTAAAATTCTAGCAAAAGTTGCTTTCAGTATTAATGTTACCATTATATCAATAATTTTATTAAAGTTGAAAGCTTCGAGCTGATAGGATAGTATTGCACGGATATTAAATTTTATCTATTGATATAGTTAAATAGAGAATACACGGGATGAAAAAGCATATATTGTCGTAAAAAAAAAATATATATATATATATATATATATATATATATATATATATATATAACTGAAGAGTTATGATAAGCTCGAGAAATGTATGTAATGTGTGCGTCAAAGAAGTAAAAAAATTGCAAAAGTTTAATGAAGTAATTACTTCACGTGAGTAAAACTAAAGTTTATTTTAATGAGAAATCTTGAGAAAAGATCGATTGCGAAATAAGCTTGAGAAGCGTACATTATAAGAGCACGGACTTTTAGCAATGAGTTTTTTCTACGACGCTGGTAAATACAGCGAGCACAGAAGGTTAATTGAGTTCTGTTATCGCGCTTGTTAGTCTCGCAGCAGAAGCGTAATTTTTTAACCAAGTTTGAGAACAGGGTTATATACGCGCATACATAATCGTATTTAAAAGAAAGCGAGTTACTGTGCTGTACGTGCGTTAACACCTGATTGTTTATTAACGTACATGCAGTATTTTACAATATATGAGATACAAAACGTTAATATTCATTCTTAGTTTGATCAGCAGATTGTATCAACGGAAAAATAATCACCCGCATTGCAATTATCCTCATTTAACGAAGGAACAACTTTTGCGAAATGGATTCAGGAAGAAGGGCAAGATAATCGGAAAAAATAAAATAAATTGTAAAGCATAACCGATAAATACGCTGGGCGACTTTATGCATCGCCGTGTGTGCGCGACAGGTTAAATGGGCGCAAAAAATGGGTTCGTAACGTAGGTCGCGAGCAACGACTGTTTATCAACTCCCCCGCGAATCGCATTGACTGGCAAAAAATCCCGCGCCGCGCGCATCTCGGTGCAATAAAGTTCGTCATCGCGCACGAATATTTGTTCACTTACGGCGCTGTGCGATATTGCTAAACGCCGGCAGTCTACCTTCCTTAATCTAGGATCCAAGGGGCTTCGTGTGTGCGCGCGTGAAAAGATTGAATAACCGTCCTGAAAAAAACTCTACCATGTATGTATGTACATATAGCTTGTCCGCCATAAAGTTTAAACTGTCCAACTGTTTCCCATGCAAGTGTAGCATTTCGTATTTTACACGAACGAATTTTGCATATCGCGTTCCTTTTGGTATTTTAACTTTTAACGATGGCGCCCCAACGGAGCGACTCTTTTTTTTTTGCAGAAGCCATTTCCCGCAGTTTTGCAGCGTGATTTCCGCTATCTACGTAAAATGCTAAAATGTTTTTTGCACAGGCGCAAAAAAATGGTCGTGCTTTCGGTTCTAGCGCGTAATTTTGAAATGTCAGTCTAATTTGACCTTTAACCTATCGCGTTGTCATATCAAATAACATAATTCATAACGTTCACACGGCTCGTATTCCGACTAACGTAGATGGATGACCAGATTCCGCAGTTGTCCAGATCGTGGTTGTATATTTAGATATACACGGAAATCCGGAAGCCTCTCGTCGCCAGTGTTTTAGCTACTCCTATGTTGCTTACTATTATTTATCTACATCAATCTCAAATATCTTGTTCTATATTCCACGAGTTGATTTATCTTGCGAATACTATTTCTGATATATAACATAATATTTTTGATAAATTGTACGTATAACAATTTTTTTTATATAAGAAAAATTGCTTTGTTTTATCGAAAAAGCGATGCATCAATTTGCAAGGGATCATCCGCAGAGAGTTTGCGTCTCTCATATAAATCTCCTCATATCGCATTTGAGATTATTCAGTTAATAGTTCGTTTAAATGATAAACGTACAATGAATGCGTAATGAACATTACGCGGCAAAGTAAGGTAAAAGACTAATGGATTTCGCTAGCAATATATTAGTCTCTACACTGCACCGATGTGATAAAGTGAAGTTTAATTTTACTTTTTACTCGAGAGATCATTTGTCACGACAACTTGAAATTCCTGCTTATAACATGAAATGTTACTTTTCGGTATATTTCTCGGCGCACCGCGCGCTGCGACCACGTCGCAGTATGTAAAGCCCTGAGTTATTCGGCTGCTGGACGTAGCATCCGACCTTCCTGATACAATATTGATTCGATCTCTTGGTGCACGGCGTGCTCGAGCTCGCAGCATAGAATTTGCATATGGAATTACAAGGGTACGGCTGCGACGGAGCTAGCAACGTATAACGAATCCCGTGTTTGCCGTTTGATTGTACGGAAATTGCATCGGGCGTCGACGTACGCGCAGTTGACAAGCATGATTTCCTGGACTTCGCGGAACTTCGATCCTGTGATTGGTCTGTCAATGCGATATGTACCTGAATTTCTGCGAGCGGACGAAATCAAACGATCTTGATAGCTGAGTTTTGATAGTATAGTCTTTTAAAATCGCGAGAACCAGAAAAATTAAAGAATATTATTATTGCCACATTTTTCAGCGTAATAAAATCAAATTCTATAATCAAGCACAATAACATATTTTTATATAAATAAAAACTATGTTTTCTTGTAAGACTAATTTCCAATATTACTCAATTTATTCAATTTATGCAGTTACGAAGCACCAAAATAGTAATTATCTGTGCGTCGTGTCATGCGTAAATCATCATTACGTACGAATAATATTGTTATTAGGAAAATGCAACAACTGAATTATAATTGTAGCCGAATATATTGTTTCGCTGTATTTCGAAACGCCCGCGCCGATTAATTACGGTATTTCGCAAATCAGCGAAGTTGCGAAGTTAGCGATCGAGCAGAGTATTAAGCCGATCTTGCGGAATTACTTTTGTTCGTATAATTACTGTCTTGGTCGTAATTATAATCGTGAAATTTTCGAAACTGAATCCACATTATGACTAAAATATAATCGGTTTTATTTTTATATTTTTTATAAAAGTAGAATAGAGATAAAAATTATTATTAGAATTAAAATATTATCTACACATTATAATTTGTAATAATTTATAATGTAAAAAAAGAAATATTAAAGGAAGGTATACTGCTATATTTTGTTTAGCATTTTGAATTTTGATCTATATAAATTTTTGTTATTAAAATCTAATAATGAAATAACGTATAATATTCAATTATTTAATTATAAATCTCTTATATGTAGGTATATCAAAGTCTTATTATCGTCTCTTATCTTGAAGAACTAGATGCATTGATGACAGATTTCGTGGCAATTAATAGTCATAAATCGCATTTTTCATATCATATCGCGATATTCAAATATCTGCATATATTTAGCCAGGTACTCACCAGGGAGAGTAAAAATAATGGCGATAAATCCATGATAAAATGATATTCGTAGTCGAATAGCTCGGCTATAGACAAGTAATTAGCAATAAATTTTCGCGGTTTGATGTTACCGCGGACTCATTTCGATTTCTTTATGTCTCCAGTGAATAGCACCTTCAGATAAGCATTGGTGCATATCTATAATTTTAGAATTTTTTATAGAAAAGCAATTTGAGAATTTTACAACGAGGAACAAAGATCTTTTTTTCTATTTTAATCTAGATCTCTTAATTTTTTCATTTATTCTTTATTTTACAAACAATTATTTGCAGTATGTTTTTTTTCGTATTGTCAATCTCTATTGTTTTACTTCTCTTGCTCTTTTCCTCTCTTTCTCTCTCTCTCTTTTTGGGGGAAAAATCAAGAGGTGACAATAGGAATCTGTGAATTCAGCAACTCGCGCGGAGAGAATTTTTTAAATAACTCGATAGGTCAATTCACCATTCCTGTCGCAAACACGAATGACTCGTTTTTATTTTTTACGGTCATGCTCTACCATAGCAATTGTATGATTGTTTTGTTGCAGTTCACGATATCTCCCGCGAGCGTGATTCCGCGTTAAAAATTGGTCAAAGCCCAATTCTAAATATAGAATGTACTCGTCTCACGGAAAAACGAGGGCACACGCGTGACAGAGCATAGAAGGAGAATTGGCTTCGGCCACGTCGCATATCTGTCGTCTATCATGTAACACAAGGAGATTTATCAAGATTGGCTCAATGTTGCGCTCACGTTATTCATCATGCATTCATGGTACATTGCTGCATCGCGAGCGGACTGCAGTTGCATATTACTATCGCTCGCAGTATTCTTTTCTGAGACAAAGGTCGGGCTTTCAAAGTAGAAGTAGCTTCAGTCTTTTAAAAAGCAATCGATAAGTCTTTGATGTTCAAAGAATTATCAACAACAACAAAAATATTCCATGAGTTTATGATACAATTTTTTTAGTACAATTGAAATACAGTAATTTAGGTACGGGAACAGTTTTTAATACACTATTCACGTAAATGTATAGGGTGTAAGGCAAACCGGCCATAACCGCCGCCATCCAACCGGAGTTATAGTCGATTACAGTTCGCGCGATGCGCGAAGAATATGGGAGACGGAGGGACATATATCAGTAGCGTGAAACAATTTCGATATTTGCGGTATGCAATGGCAATGCGGTTTACGGACGCAATTCGGAGTCATGCCATTGTGTGCCCCGCAGCTTTGTATTTCCGCCTCTTTCGCCTATGTCTCTGCGTTTGGGCAATCTGTGTACATTCCATATATCGCGATATACCATAAGGAACAAAGAAAACGACATTATTAAATTTTTATTGTAATATATATCTATCGTTAATTTACTACAAATTTATTTTAAATAATTTTTATACAAGATGTGGATAAGTTATCATTAGAATGAACGCTCTATATGTAATGTTAAATTAATGAACCTTTCAAATCGATAATTTTGTTTATCGATAATGCTTTAAATACACATCGTTTTCATCCTGCAATCGCTTTTCCTAGGAATAAACGTTCTATAAGTTCTCTCTTGGACTTTGTTCAGTCACAGCTATTTTTGTTTGTTGGAAAACTTAAACGAGCTTCAGGATTAACTTTGCTGCCATGAAGATTAGCGTTCGTTTATAATTTATAATACAGCTGAAATTTTTAAATACTTATTTTGATACACGTATGAATTTTAATATATTTTATGTGTCATATTGTTCGGGATCGAACGCATTAAATCTATAAAACGAGTAAAATTGTTCCTAAATCATTCCGGGAAACGATTTTAATTTAAAAGCTAAATGTAACTCTATACATATAAAAGCTTATATATAAATTCTAAACTTATTCCAGAAATAAGCAGGTCGTTTCTTAGAACTTGCGAGAGACAGAAAAACTGTTTCGTTTTTGCTTGTGCCGACTCTCTCCTTTTGTCTCGGGGCCTAGTGCCCTAGTGCCCTAGTGCGCGAGGTAAACACCCGGGACAAAGCGAGAGATTCGGCGAAAACAGCTGATCGGTTGCCAATCTCGAGATCAGCTGAGTCGTTTGACATTTTACAAATCAACTGCTTTCTTGGGATGTCAGCATCCGATTAGCTTCACAGATTTTTCAGCCCGCTGCCGCGGGTCCGGAGTTTGCGTTAATAAAGACCCTGACTTCCGCGCGCGGATTCGCACTCGATAGCAATACACCGAATTAATAGCGAGCGATTTCCTATATTACGATTCCGTATTAGAGAGTGTACGCGATTCCGTGCTCGGCATATTCTGTCGATCGGCTTCTAACCTCTGCCTTCCAGCCTGTATTTCGCTGCTTGCGAAATAATAATCGAGCTTGTAGAGCTGCCTTTTCCGCGCGCATTCGCTCGCGTCAATTCTTTAGTTCGCGAAAGTTACATTTCGCGCGCGCCTTTTATTCACTCGCGCTGCGCCCCAGTTCCTTCATTCGCGAAATAAAACTCTCTGTAAATAACTTGTAAATATTCTTAATTTTAATTATAGACTTTTTTCGTGTATAAAATTCTGTATAGACATCGAATATCCTTCGAACTCTAATTCTTTCGTCTATTCGCGCACACATATATTTTTTATTCCTTCAACATTTTCCACGTCACATGTTACGTCACAAATTAGAAACATAATTTTTCTTGGATTCTGATATTTGTCTAATGTAAATTAAAAGAAAAATTCCTAACTGTTCTAGCGTACTGCTTCTCGCAATAATAAATCTATCTTTGCACAATATAACATTTATCTGAAATCTTTTCTTTTCTCTAAATGCTGTTAAATTAAAGCCCAAATTTATACGTATACGTTCTCTTTTGAAGCGGCGTAAAGTGCCGTAACAAATTCTGTTAGCCTCGAGCGTCCAATGGCCTCAAAGTGACCCTGCGCGTTTGGTACGAACGCCTTTTAGCAACGCAATGCCATCCTCGCAAATTGAAATTCCCATCGAATCGTTCAAGTAACGTGACGTACCGCATATCCTTCGGGAAAAAGGCACGAAAGCAGCGAGTCGTATCGTTTCATCGAAAATCGGCCGTCGTTGAATCCGACCGATTTTCCCCATATATCCCATATATCCGTTTGGACGATACGCGAACGCAATATAATAGACGAGGTTGAAGGCTGAGAACTTTTATATCGCAATGAATCGTTATCAAGATGCCTAAGTGCCTCTCGTTCGTTCAGAGAATATCGCGCAATAATTTCTGAAAAATTGCTCCGCTATATCCGCCAGCGTCAAGCTTCCGATTCATAAATCGTCGATAGGATATGTGCCTGCGCTATGAATACAACTGTCTGAGCACTCAGCAATCTTTTTAGAATATTGCTTACGGAATTTTACGACGATCCTTTCGAAAAATTTGTCTGAGTAGTAGTGTGGAGTCGCGGAAAGAGAAAAAGCCTTCACTAGTCAGATAAAAAAAAAATTTTTTCACGATTAATTGATTGCAGATTTAATCATGTGCTACATAGCATAAGAATAGTTAAATGACATTGTATACATTGCATAATTAATAATTATGATTAATTTAATTATTAGGTGGCAGGAGTTTTTTTTTTATTAATGTTTTTATAAATATTAAGTATATAACACGTACGCTTTTAACATTATCACTTATATTATTTGTCCGAAACAGGAAATCATTAACAATGTAAATTTGTGGCCGAGCTTATGTGGTATTTTGACCTACATGACCACCGAATGTTGTACGGAAGTATTAGTTCTCCGCGATCGACCGCTATCCCGTTATTAAATTTTTCGCGGACATACATGTTGCAACAACCGCAATGCTTTTGCCACCACTCTGTGTTCACTGCCAATAATAATTTTTTCCACTGAAGCAACGAGCGTCAATGCGGAAAAACTCGTTAGCCCTTCGACGGTTATTGCGTCAGCGTTATTTACAGTCAACGTTGTGGCTTCGGTAAACCGTGTTCAGACAAGCTTTTCTATCACAAATTATTTTATCCAAAAAAATCATGTCAGTGTTTAATAATTGTAATAACTGACTTATGTAAAATGTATAAAATATACATGTAATACATATAGCAATTATCTCTATATAAAATTATGTACATACATATCTGTATAAAATTGTGTGTATTGAGAAAATGACAAGCACATAGAATTTATATTAATTATTTGCTATATTATTATCTGACAATATATAAAATACTATTTATCTATTATATCATACGGGATTTCTAATTCTCGGATTTCTAAACATTGAAATACAACTGTCAGGTGCATTGTGGTGTACAATGTAGCATAACGCAAGGTAGTACCAAGAAAGTTTTATGTACGTAAACATTGAACTGAGTTAAACGTAATGCTGTCGTAAGATAATGTTAGAACGGCTTGGCAAGCCCCGAAGGAAACGCACGAAGGGCTACGGCGGCAAGGAGAGGACGTCGGGAATTTGAAAGCGTGTGCTCTCATCCTGCGACCGTGTTAGGAAATTGCTCTCCTTTGTGCTACGTTGCATCCAGCGTAAATTAGAATACTGCGGTGACGCAGCCCGCGAGTGTGCGAGTACGCGCGGATATTACCGGCATTAGTGTGCCACACGGCTCGCAACCAGTTAGATCCAATTTAATGTTCTGCTCGCTCTCCTTGGGTTTCAGATCTGGACACGATGCTGTACGGATACACGAACAGCATATACGTGCTTGACCACACGCCTGAATCCTTGCCGGTGAGTACAATTCGGCCGTGTAACAGGCCACTATGGTACAGCTGTATTGCGATCCTCTCGTAATCCGGGATCGCTTCATTCTATGAATCATATCGTGATCATAATTGTTATAGCTATTTGTATTTATCTTATATCATCGCTGATCGTATATTTTTAAATATCTACAAATATTGATAAGATAATAACAGCGACCGAAATAAGTAATAAATTGCACTTAACTGTTTAATTGTTGGAATATAATTTACACAAATATCTGGATTATATATAGATAGCTTTCTTACTTCATTATAAAGCGATGGTGTGTGGTTGCGGCTTAACTTATATGTATTTGAAGAGAATTAATTCGACAAACAAGCCGTCGCCAAAGCGTGCAGTACAATGCGTAATCAGGCCGTTAATCGCAAACGTTGCTGCAGAATGCATCATTTAGTATAACTATTATCGTCGTATAATCACGCGTAGAGTTCTGTAGTCGAAGTGGCGAACAAGCTAATAACAAAACGGTGATAAATGGTAAACATACAAATAATTCAAAAAGCGCCATAAAATATTTCTTATCTAATTGTAAAATCGTTTCATATAACATCGCGATGAAAGCTGATTACGATACTGGATACGGTAATTTGGAAAACGTGTAATTCGGGAAAGTTCAATTCTCTGATGTGCGCACAAAATAAGCAATTATTCGATACCATTATTTCACGCTCTAATGGATATGCAATTCCCGATTAGACCCATCAATTATTGCTATAATTGCGTAGCCAAACTCCGGCGTCGCTCGATGCATAATAACACATAGATCCCAATGACGATAACCGATTAATTGAATATTCCTAACGTAATTAATCGAACAATCGTATAACTGTAATTTGCGGGGAGTCACGTTAGACTTCGCGATACAATAGCAATAGTACTTAATTGCTGTTCATTAAACTAAATTTTAATTAAATTCGATGAAAAAAGATACGCCGACTTCGGTACCAATTAAATTGAAATAACGTGCGAGAGTTTTGAATTTCAAACTTGTTAATGGACGTGATAAACAACTACGAATTTTATCCACATCCCCCAAGCCATTTGTTAATAAATGGTTGTTTTTATTTAAATAATGTTTCAAAACAGAGTTTGCGTATACAAATACATGCAGATCCGTGTAGATCCATCAGATAGGTTTGCATGCGCGCTCGCGTAGTTGTTCGTAGATAATGTTAATCGCTATAATGCATATGGAGTAGGAACTGTTATATGGTAAATAAACGCATAATTAACTGCTATATATTATTGTTAAATTATAGTATTCACTGTCGGACATGAAAGCTTTTGCGATTATTTGTGTAACGAATAAATTAATATAAATTATGAGTAAGATATCGCTTTATCAGATATTATTCTACAAATAAAATTGTCTATCCGTAATGTGAGTTACATATATTTCGTTATAATAACTCGTACAAGATTCTTGCCAAACACATAATAAAAGAGATATATTATAAGAATTATTTGTAATATTTTCTACAATTTTTTATTTTTTTCACAGTCACGCAATCCCGACATTTGTCAAAATCAATGTTAAATCACCACAAAATTATCTTATTACAATTCTTTAAACCGTTTAATCACGCAGATAAAGATATTATTGCATCGTTAAAATATTTATGCGACATTTCGTAGCGCGTTGTACATCGTCGTAATAATCATAGCATGAACAATGTCTGTCGCAATCGCATTCACGAACGTGTTCAATTAATACAAAGTCGATCGCGACGCAATGGTATATCGATACATGTTATTATTCGGATAATCTATCGGCGATAACATGATTTAACGAACACGATTACAATATTTGGGCATGCCCCGCAGATGTTGCAAAGTACGGGCGAAACGTGCCTCATGGTATGGTAATTAATGCGGGAAGCATTCTGTTCTCTTCCAATGAAAGTGCATTCGTTTGGACTCACGCACTAGCTTTAGTAATTTCGTTTAGTAATTTGCATTAGTGTGAAATCGGCGGCGCTACGCGAATATATAACGCTCTCAAACGATTTCCTGCAATTATTTGGACATAACGTATGCGACAGCATATACTAGTGATAGATAGGAAAAAAAAAAGAAAGAGGCGGGAACATGTCGGAATGTACGGTGCGTGATACTCATCGAAGCGATCCGCTTATCGAAGCGTGGAAAAATGTATTAATTAAACGAATGTCATCCGTGTCAATTAAAGCCCTTTTTACGCACCGTTGCGCGCGTTGTTTTTACACGCTCTGCAAAAATATGTCAAAATAGATTTATCTCTGCTCAGTCGTTGTCATGAATATATATGTGTACCAAATTATGTTTTATACGTCAAATGCTTCATATAAATTTATACGATTATATTGCAGACTTTATTTTTTCAGTTTGAACATGATATGTGTTAGCCATTTTATATAACGTTAAGAACTACTGCTACAACGATATATATTCCGATCTATTATTATAATCGCAAATAGATTTTGTCCTGGAACATAAATTATTGTTAACAATTCAGCAGAACATGATAATACCTTTCGCTGGATAATACCTCTCTCATTCGTACGTGACAATTATCGCTTCCGTGGTCCATGGAACGATGGGACACAAAGAAGCGGAATCACCATCGCCGCGAGCAAAATGCGTACTTGGACCAAGGGGGGGGGCTTAATAAAAATCCTAGTTTCAATAAAAGTAGATTTGCCATGGGCGTGCCTTTATTAATCTGACCGCATAAGCGCCACGATACCGTCTCGCGGTATTAATCCTCGACTAAACATCCCTGGGCGAACAATGTTCTCCTATTACCCCGCTCATCGGTACGATGAAACCGATATAATTATCCTGTTTCGCAAATCGTCCTACGCGTCCTCGTGTGCGCGCTTGTAACCTCCCCTCCGACCGTTTTCGTCCCTTTATCGAAAGTTTCCTATAGAGCTCTTCTGTCGGTATTAATTAACTTAATTAGATGGGTTCTCTTCATTAGCCTGTTGACAGAGGTTTACAAGGGGGATTAACAACATGGGCGAGCACTACCCTCCCGGACGAGCAAATACAGCTGGATATTATCGCTGATCGGAATAGATTCCCTGGTAGAGTGATAAACAATAATTCCAAAGGAAAGATCGGGAGCTGAACATGTTCATACGACTATACATATTTGCTGTTTAATGACGGCAGGTTGCACTGGAAATATTTAATACCCGCACAGGAGGGAATTAAATCGCAAAATAATGGGGCATTAAACGCGTTTCATAAATCCATAAATTCTACGAGCGCTAACGATAGCTTTATGCGATGTATAACGTTGATATAACGATACCGATTCGATATTTGGAAAATTGATGCGCATTAATGGGAACGGGAGAGGAAACGTTATTGTAAAGCTATTTTTGTTACGCGAGCTTGCTGCTATCGCTTCCATTATCGCAATCTTCGGATTTTCAATTTAATATGTAACACTAATTAATATATACGGAAACAGAGGAAATTTTTATTCTCTGCTAAATTGCTTTGTAAATTTAAATTTTTTTCTTTTCGTTAAAGCAAATGTATTTGCTGAATGATAACGGCAACAATTATAATATGACTTAACACTCAATTGCTGTATTATAAAATTAATTTTGGCTAATTAACCCACAAGATCGATTTTGCTCTACTTTCTGTCCTTTCTGGCTATCTTCGTTTAGCTAAAATTAATACAATTCTTAATTCATGAGTTGATAAGTACAAGCAATTGGAACGATTTGTGAGCAATTAAGTTATTCGGCTTATATATAAATCGAATCGATCGCTGTTATAATCAAACTATGTTTACGCCCAATCAATACTTGAAGCTAATTATCCAAAGCATACCGAAATTCAATTTCCGGATGGTCAAATTGTCAATTTTAGTGTATAGAGTTTAATGAATTTTCTTTTAACGTTATAAAAATATATTTTGCAGTTCAATAATTTGCATTATTAATAAAAATCGATGAGTAATGTAAAAAAAAATTAATAAGAGAATAGAGGCAAGAGTAAATTGAAAGCATTTTAAAGAAGACGTATTCTTTTTTCGCTGTGCAATATTTGTTTATTTACGGATTCTTATAATTTACGTCTAAATGGAATATTTCTGTATTTAATCTTGTGATAATTGGAGCAGGACAAATTAAAAACATCTTAAAAGAGATGTTTCTTTTTGCTGTGCAATATGTTATCTATTTTTGAGAGAGAAACTATATATATACTTATATAATAATCTCAATAATAATCGGAGAATTCGTCCAAATGGGATATTTTTCCGCTCGATCTTGCGAGAAGAAATATAATGGATAATATATCTTGTGGGAGGTATATCTTGCAGTACATTTTTCAACATCAAGTAAAAATTATTTCTTTCCCCACTACATAAACTCCTTCCGCAAAATCCGGTCTCGCGGCAAAAAGTCTTCGTCAGTCGTTCTATCCAAGTCCGCCCTTTCGACCGGGTTATCTATCAGTGTTGAAGGATTCGAGAAAAGTTCGCAGCGCAGCTGAAAATACCAAGACCGACGGACGAGGATATGCGTCCCGAGGGATCGGCCTGGGATACTGTCTTCCCCTGTACACTCGGTACATCGAATCAGCTTGGCGCTTGTTATCACCCACCATTTGATCTCTTTGCCATTTTCCATCGACCTCTTTTGTTCGTCGTCGACTGCTCTGAAGATGACGTTCCCTTCAGGCGTCGCCCTCGAAGGTGATAAAATAAAGATCGCGCCTTTACTGCTCGGAAAAGAGAAATGGCTATGGCCGGAGAGAAAGTTTTTGTTTTCCCGGGATATAATCGCTCGATACCGAGGACTCATGCAGAATTGATCGGTCGCGATAAAGAGTTAAGAGCATTGCTTTCATCCCTATTCCGTACTAGAACGTTAGAGATAGGAATTTTAATCGTTCGTTAAGGATGATTGTTAATTTTGTAGCTTTAAATCTGAATGCAAGTTTGCAACAACATTTTGTCCCTTTTCTTTAATCGAAAAATTTTCACAAATACGTTAAATATTATCATGTAAATTAATGATATTTTAATAAAAACTTTGATTATAAATTTATAATAAACAAATGGATAGTAATATTTTGCATATATACATGTTATACCCTTATTATTATAAAAATTATTCTATATTATTGCACAATTAATAAAGTATGCAGTCAGATAAATGATATGTCTTTTTACTTTATTGTATCGAGGTATTAACATTCCAAACAAATACTTTAAATTAATTTATGATCTTTTCCGGACGCGGTAAATAATGCTAAAAGATAATTGCACACCTCTATTGAAGTTCTTCGTGACAGTAATGTATCGACGATCTCGTTAAAGTTGCAGCGCTAATACCATGTCTCTGAGACTATAAAACAAGAAGACAAAGATACATTTTTTACTAACAAAGAAGTGACTCTCTCGATTGACATGGACTTCCCAGCATATTCGATCTGTATTATTATAATATTATAAGTCAAAGTAGTAATAAATTACCATTTTGTCCAAGAATGGGTATATTTATTGTTGCGGGGTGTAACGTAAATCGTCATTTGAATTCTGTGAGGATCCTATGGGCGATTTTTTTGCTTATACAGAGCATCCCCTGAGACGGATGTTTATGTCTCGTGGGAATCTCAAGAGTTCAAGAACACGATGCGATGGTACGATTTCGCATCGGGAAAACGCGGCCCGGCAGGCAGTGCCAACAGACATTTCCATTACAAAGACGGCTGGTTTTGGATGGATCAAGCCGCGAGGATGCTACTCGAATATGTATGTGAAACACTCGTGAAAGGGGCTGCCTGACCTCGAACTCGAAATATATATTCGTCAAGCTGCCTATTTCAATGATTCCTGACAGTTCCGGAAGCCCTTCCCGTTTGTCTTTCCTCGAATTCGAAAGATTGCAAACATTGAAATATCGCAGTTATTTTCAATGTTACAGTACTCAAAACGCACTGTATGAAGTATGATCCCCAGACAATATTAATCATTTATGCTCTGGAGATTTACGCGACAAGCGGCTTATCGTTGATTTAAGAGTACAATATAACATTCATTTCTGTATGTAACAGATCGCGGAATTAATTTCAGCAGCACTTTTTTATTTTATATTATATTATATAAATTTCGTACACTATTTTGTCAAATTTGTTATGTAAAATTAATGGCTTTATCCATTGACCGCGCGTTTGTAAAAGAGATCTCATATAAGAACAGATATGAATAACTGAATCTAAGCCTTAAGGCATATACAACTCATGGTCGCATAATATTGGCATTGAAGGAACATTGCGGGGATTACATTTGCTTAATTTGTGATTAAAATGCTGTGTCCGTTGGTAAAAAAAATTCCATTTTATCTAATTATTGTTGTTGATATTTTAATAATCCCTTCTTATTTATTTTTTGCTATATATCTTCTGTGGAAGATGTGATTGTTAACTCATTCAACGTTCTTTTTTTCATGCGTTTTAGTTTTCTTTGTTTCAAATTTAAATGCAATCTCCTATTTTTAAATTTTATTTGTCTTCGTAACCTAACCCAACAGAGCATTCCAGACGTGTACTGGCCATCGATTTATAACTAAAGAGAAAATAGTTCAGAGAAATATATAACAAAAGACTGAGAAAATTAAAGGCAAAATATGGAATGCTGAAAGAAAAAAATTGAAACAAAAGAAAGAAATATAGATAGAAAATAAATTAGAAATGGAAAAATTTGAATTATATAAATTAGATAATAAATAATTAAATAGCATAGTATTATTGTAAATTATGATTAATAGTATGATAATGCAAGGTACTTAAAAAAATGTTTATACTTATATGGAAGTAACTGTTTTGGAGAAACAGAACAGAATAACACAAAATATGATAGTAACAAATGTATTTTCAAAGACTTCTACTTGTTCATCGTTGTCAACATATTTTTGGAATCTTCTCCAGGTGGTCTTTAGAGCCTTGAAGCACTTCCCATATAGCCCCAAGTTACTTTCATATAAGTGTTAACATTTTTTCAAGCACCCTGTATAATTGAGTTTGATAAAGATAATTTCTTTGATAAACATTTCTATAATTAAGACAAATAGAAGAAACTGTAGGAACTTTATTTTTCTTATAAAGGGAAAGAAACTTTGCTAGACGGATGTAATTAAGTCATAAAAGTTATTGGTAGGTACTTGAAACTTTTCATAATCTTGGAAATTAAAGGTTATACAACTTTCGAAATTACATCAAAACCAGCAAGGATATCTTTTCAAGAAATATTTAACCAAGAATTATTGATTTTTGCTTTTGTAATAAATTTGTGCAATATTTTATTTATGATATACATATGTCACATATATGTCACTAACTCCTTTACAGCGAATGCATCTGTTAAATTTTACAAAGTCGATTTTCCTTTAATATCCATTCCGAGTGTTCCAGTTCGATATAATTATAATTTAATTAGCTGTGTTTTATTCCATTCATATAAAATCTCGTGTGATAAAAATTTATCTAATGTTATTTTTCGAAATTGATTTAGTATATATTATTGTATAAAAACATGTCATCGCAATTGCTTGTACGAAATCTGAGTTTGGTAATCGAGAGAACAATTATAAAACCTTGAAGATAACGAACAATTTCCGGACATTTATGAATTATATACCAATGTAGGCATTGTCTATTCTCTATGCAATAATTTATCCACGCTGTACGAAATTTTTTTAATAATTAGTCTAAAATTAATGAAAATTGAACAAACATTCATTATATGTTTGTAATTTTAAGAAAGAAGTTATATTAACCTATACTATATTGCTTGTCTTTTACATATTAAAATGCATAATAGAAAATACAATTGGTTTTTGTATAGCGTGGATCAAATTTATGTCGAATATAACTCAATCTTACAAATAGTCGCACGAAGGAAAGGCATTTATTTATTCATGCTATATTAATATAGTTTACAAACAAGTCTTTAAAACAAATAATTAAAAAATCATCTTAAGTATCAAACATTGATGCACATTGTGTGCATAATAGCTATATAGTCGTCTGGGCATCGAGGCGGCAGTGTGGTCTAGTGGTAGAGCGCCAGACTCGTAATCTGAGGAACCAGGTTCGAGTCCACTAGAGCCATGGGAAGCTTTTTCCGAAAGCTGCGCCCTCCGTGCAAGATTGGGGCCCTTGTGCGGAGCAAACTGGGCTCCGTCTTTCGGAAAGAGACGTTAAGCCGTTGGTCCAAAGGATTAAGTGAGAGGAGAAGGGTAGTAGTGGTAGTAACTTCGCCTATCGTTACATTATTCCCCGGCAAATAATACTTTTTACAATTCAATAGAAATAAATCTCAAAGGTCACGAATTGGTGTTAAATTATCACGTTGGCGACGTTCTTCATGTGTACTTTCATCATCGAATTGTAAATGTAATAATAAAGATTCAAAACGGAGTATACTAACATGGTTGAGCGATAGATAGGTGTTTCATGATCTGGTTTCCATAATTTCCTAATAACAGTAATATAATTTTTTTCTTTCGAATCCGCTAAAGTATAAAATTCCTATATAAGGGGTTTTAATTCCTCGAGATTAATATATCTTAAAGAACTATGTAATTCTTTATAATTTACTCATTTTGTGCAATTTCAATGTTAGTATATCCGACAATTTTACTTAGCATGTCGCCAGTAAAACGGAGAGATCATACGTCCATTGGAGTATCCTTATCCTTCGCATCGCCCAACACTTCAGGTTCATAATCCGGTACATTATCTGCTTCTGTTTCTTCTTCTTCCGTCGGCGGTGTAACGGACCATTCAAAGCGGTAGGCGTCACGGCTCTCCAAGGATCCAGTTCCTTGCGTCGATGCATGCGCTGCCTCTTCGTCTTCACTTTCAGCCGGTTGCTTTACACGGGGCGTTTCCATTTTCGACTAAAAATGATTAAAGATACTAGTTTATATTACAAATACAGAATATTATTGAAAAGTAGAAACATGCATAATATAACAAAGACATAAAGTTACGTTGATAAGAAATATTGTATTTTTAAAATATACTCACTCGACAAAAATGCGACGCAGTTACTGTGATCACGTTTGTGAGACCTATAAACACTTCGCGACGTTTTCGTCTTCGCTACTAAGGTCGATTTGGCATTATCGTTATAGCTGCCACTTCGGGAGATTCAAAACTATGTTTCCTCCCCACCACAAGTCAAAGAAATCATTATTATTACCTGAGTACCAATACTATCAACCGATGAAAGTTTCTGCTCGAGTCTTCCAGATCCAAGAATATATTAACCTATAGGGTTAATTCTATATCTTTTTAATAACTTTCTTTTAATTATTACGTTCTCGTGTTTAGTATTTTCTGCAATATTTAATTAAATGAGATCGTTTACGAATTTCAGTTGCACTGAATGCAGCATCTCGCTGAATTTTGTGGGGACTTCCATTTTTGTTTTTAAACCCTTCGTAGGTTGAGGCACATTAAGCGGTGAGAGCTTAAGCTGCTCGTAGATGAAGCTCGCTGAGGTTCGCCAAAAGTGTATCTTGCATTTTCGGCGCGAGAGTTCACAATGTGTAACAACTCGCCTGCGGCGATCTGCGCACTGAAAATGCTTCCCAAGCCGCGCTGCTTCGTCCCGGTTTCCCTGATCGTAACTAGTTTCAACGAGATTTCCAACAAATTCGATGAAAAGTCTCTCCGACGAAAATACGAGTAAGCAAGATATTGAGCTGGCTAGATAATGGCAAAAAGCATAAAGCATATCGGCGTAATTACGGTTTTCCCGACGCACTGACGGAACGGTACCCGCGCGCGCAAGAGTTGCGAAGTTTCGTAAGAGTGCAGGGAAAATTGTTCACGCCCAAGATGGGAATTGAGATATCTTCGTTCGAAATTCTCCAACTTTTCAAGATGAATTCAATTATTCGTTCTCCCAATTATTTTCTTCCGGTAGAACGATCCGGGGATCCTACGATGTAGAAGCACGTTCACTTCGTGGCGCTCATTTTAGCGAGCAATTTTTAACGATCCCCTTGTAATTAAGCAAATCGCTCTCTAAATGTCACCGTCATCCGAGTTTGCGTTTGAGCTCCCGGTATATATATATCCCTTTATTTTACGCACGAGAGGTTTTCCCTTGTAGAAGGTGGTAAAAGACCGCACCTAATCCTGTATTAATGATCTGTCTGCAATTTATTTCTGACTATAAGAAACGAGGACAAGTTGCGCAAAAATCTTTTTTCAGATATAAAAGTTTGAGAGGAGTCATTATGAGGAGAGTTCGAAATAAAATACGCGAACGAATATCCGGCGCACAATCCTGCAATTTTAATAACATGTTTATATTAAAAGTTTTAAAGTATATATATATATATATATATATATATATATATATTTTTTTTTTAAACTCCGAAAGAACGAAAAATGTGGTGAAGAACTGCCGCGAAATATCTGTGAAAAGGCATATATCCTTCAAGAGAAGAATACTAAAATATAAAATTAAAAAGGACACTTGTACAGCCTCGCAATTTTAATAACGTATTTTTAATAACTATTGCTTCCGAAAATAAAAACCACGGGAAGATATCTGTTAAGGATTGAACATATTCTCGATAGAGAATATGTAATCGAGCCGCGAGGCAAGTTCTTTCGGCTTGATGCAAACATTCTCAACCGATTCGTGCGCGGCATTGCCGCCCAATCATCCAAGTGCGTGAGTGTCCAGAGAGACTGTATTCTCTGCGAGTAATTATCGAGTTCATCAAAGGAGTTCGCCCCGAACCTCTGTGGTCGTGTCGCGTTCGCGCTCGATCGGAGTCTGCCTCGCGAACATGATTCTCCGTACGACCGCAAGATTTCCGTCGTAAGGGCATCAAGTCGATGCTCGGCAAGATCTCCGTTTCGCGTTTGCGGCAGACTACCGACGCCTCAAGATTTCCGAGCGATTCGAACCACGACAGTGTCCGTGAAATTTACCAAGAATTTTCGGTGCAAATTAATCGCGGTAGCGAAAGTCGTTCTCTTATCCGCAGCTCTCCCCTCGTTTCGCACTCTTTCTGAGTGATGCCGGCATAAATCGCGCTCTGCTGAATCCGGTCGAGCAGGAAACAATATCATTACGGGATTTTTGTGTTACGTTTTTATTGTAAGAGATATCCTGGGAAATAATGTTCGCGAACATTGCACTGAACGTTTAACGTAATAATTTTAATAACACATCTCTTCCGTTTCATATGGCATGTTTTTCATTATCATAATACTCGCTATTGTTAGAAAAGTCTTTTGCCTGGGGAGTGCACTACGAATGAGATCCTTCGCGATCCAAAACGAATAAGATTTCGGGATACGAGATCTTTGTTGAGAGTGTTGTCTTGTTAGGTGCACAGTACGCTTTGATTCTATAACAAGCATTATTTGTAGTCTCGCTGGACACTATTTGTGTAATTCCAAATTGCGTTATACATATCGTTTACGATGAAATTTAAACGTCTTTTTTTTTAGTTTTTAAAATATGATGACGGAGTTTTTAATTATTATTTACATTGTTAAAAGATAGAGAGAATTAATGAAAAAACCTATTGTATGTTGTTATCTCTAACATGCAAAATATCTTCTTTATATGAGTGAATTTTTGCAACAAAAAACATGGAATTCTAGTGTATTTTATTAACTGTAATATGTTATAAGATTGACATATTAAACATGTTATGCACGATATCGTGGCGCAAATGTAGCATCCACTAATTAGTAAATGTACGACCGCAGGACATGGATATGCTGCAGCTGTTCGCATCTCCAGCGGGTCGAGCGTTACTCACGAGCGACAATCGGACGAGGGGATCAACGTCGACCTCCTCCTTGTCTCGAGAATCCTCGTCGAGGTTGAAGAGCAGCAGGAGACCATCGGGTACTGGCACAGTCAGCGCACCTACGTCGCCACCAAGACGGCGGAAGTCAAGCGCCGAGCTTTACAAGGAAGCTGTCGAAATTCTCGGCCTCACTTGCTCACTGACCGATAGCTGTCGTTGCATCGATTGCCAGGTAATCATTTATGATTTATGCTCGGTATAACATACATCAGGCCTGCTATAATTTTTTATGCAACTTTTATATGATATTACCACATCATGATGTGAGATGCGTCGAACTTGATACATTAAAAACTCAAAAAGTTACTAAAGTTCGAATAAAATTCAAATCGTCGATGAATTTGTAATTTTAACAACTAAAGCTTTCATTTACCTAAAGATTTGATTATTTGAATGAATGAAGATATAAAAATTCATCAATACAATGTTATAACTTTTCACATTTAACAAAATTGCAATGCAAACTGGATGAAATGTATGCTTCAGTAATACAATTTCACTTTTAAAGGATTTTTTTATTATACGATTTGTCGCATTTGCTTGTAAGCACTACAATGCCACCCATATTGCAAATATTAAAAATTTTATTGCAAATATTAATCAAGAAGTATTAGAGATTTTAATTAATATTTACGGACCAATCCTTTTTCTTGTGAGCCAATTACATCGCGTATGCAGTTGCTGCAGACAAAAATGACGTCAATAACTGTACTCACGCAAATAAAGTTGATATTGGCTAGTTTGTATACTAATTGGACAATTCTGTTACGGATTACTCGGGGCGGGACGAACTTTTTTTACTGCTCCATTTTGGCTTGCACTTCTAGGTTCGTTAGCTACGGAAAATTCTGATTTGATTCCATCAGGTCGCAAGACCGTTAATATATAAAACTATAAACTTCAGTTGTCGCTTCAAAAATTTTTATTAACATTACATAAATAAATCTTTGATCTGAAAACTGAGAATTACTAATTAATCTCTCCAAAAGCCCAAAATGTATATTAATACATTAATAATACATACATATTTTTATGCGATCTTTTTTATTTTATTTTTTAGAAATGAATAAACAATAAAAGAAAATAATAAAAGAATTTTTGTGCAACGTTTATACTTAGGTATACACCCGCCCTATATATATATAGGGCGGGTATATACCTAAGATTCTTTTATTACTTTCTTTTATTATATATTAATATATATATATACATATATATACATATATATATATATATATAATATAACAAAAAATTCTCTCCGTGTAGAAGAATTTTTATATGTAATATTCATACTTATTATCAGAAACCATTTCTGGTAAGAACGTGCCTAACAATAAGTATGAATATTACATATAAAAATTCTTCTACACGGAGAGAATTTTTTGTTATATTTTACCCTTAAATTCACTTCAAACTTGGGACAATTTGGCAACCAAGGAATTTTTAAAATATACAAAAGACATTTTACAAACAACGTGATAAAAATTACCAAGCAGATTGGTAAATTTTGAAAAATTATTGAAATTTCCTAGATATATTTTAGTAAAATTAATCAAACATATTTTATATTTTAATGTAATAGATATCACGGTGCGTCTCGCTCCGCGCGTACTTTCATACTCTGAAATTCAACGTTTATGCCTACTGTCGAATTTTTCTAGTTATACTGAGAATTCGTCTGCCGAACGGCAAATATAAAGGACTCGTGTGGCAAGATACTCTCAGTGGGTTGCTATTACCTTTCCGAGAGGTAGCGATCGAATAAAAACCGACGATTATTAGTCGGATTTGAACTCGGATCTTTAGAGCAGCGCACATCTCTCTGCGCCACGATCGCCACGGATACAAAGAAATAAATTATTTTATGATAAAAGAAATATAACACACATGCTAATAATGTTCTGTTAGCATGTTCTCTTTATAGGCTTCATTAGACTCGACATAAATTCAAGTACTTTTCTGCACTGTTGCAATTTACTAACATTCGCTATTCTTTTTGCAGAGCAATTACTTCGACTGTGATGACGATTGCGCCGATGCTGGTACAGAATTGGCTGCAGGCACTCCTATTCTATTGGACCACGCTCTGCATCATCTGACTGTGTGTTCCATACAGTAGCAAACGACCGGTAGACGAAAATTTCGGTCCCCTTTTTAGCTCGCTCTGCCATACGTTCCAGAAGAGGATGACGACATCGTCAGCATGTCAATATCTTCCAACAATTGCACAACAATTCGCGTTAAATACAGGAATTAGCGAGACTGAAAAACAGCTAACGCGGCAACGATATTACGTAGATATCGAATACCGGGTAGCACGAAAATTGAATCGTTCGTTTTGCATTCCGTGAGTCTCCATAGAGTTTAAATATACATTTTTCCTTGCCAAGTAAAATTTATCTGACACCTTGTACGATTTAGTAATTATTTGCTCAACCATCGGATAAACGACAGCGTTAGGCGTTACACGCGATACGTGAATTATTATTCAGATACATCCGAACATGTTCATTTCATGATAATATAGTAGAATATCGATGAACTTTTACGATAATGATGTAAAGCGAAGTAAGTTCTTGCACATTATTATTTGTTTCGTATTATTGTAGCGGCGTAACGACTCGTACGTTTGTATTGTATTCGAAAATTCAAAAATTACGTTCAGAAACGATGATAAAGCACGGCTCAAAAATCGCTCGAATTTAAATTATGCCAAAACAGCGCCAAAAACTTTACGATAGGATTTCCTAATTAATAATTAGCCCGTGCACCGCGTTCGTTATACCCCGTTCGGTCATCCATCGGATAAATGTACCGGTATTATCTAATCGGATCGCCGATATGCGCGGTGTATATGAAGTCTGTATACATACATGTACGTGCATGTATGTATACAAACATATATATTATATTTACTACATGTTTTATTATTAATACCTATTTAAGTCTAGCGAAATGCAATTGTTGAATAGTAAGTGCGCGAAGCTAAATGATAAGACACTCCATCAGACGGTGGAAATAATTTCGCACGACGTAATGTATAGACTTTATATATGTATGTTACGCAGTTGAATATGTGTTCGATTAATTTTTCTAACGTAAACCCCCTTCTACTGAGAACTCTACGTTGAGTTAATTAAGGAGACGCGAATAATAAAACGGAGTTGGTTTTCTCAACTTGTGTATGGCGCAAGTACACAGTGCCCATTGTAAAACAATGTCTCGGCGAATTTTTTATTTGCTATATATAAATGAGATTTTTGTGAGATATAATTAACAACCAGAAGGTTAAGGAGACTTCTCGCAACGTGTAATTGTAAGCGACGTAACGATAAACAAAGTTAGGCCTGAATTACGTTGCGCACTTCGAAGTAGGTGACATAAATTAAAAAGGTGCGAACGGGAGAAAGCATCGTACTGTGAAAGATTAAAAAAAAAGCTTAGCGATATATCTAACCGGGATTTCAAAGAGGGTCAAGTGCCAAATAATTTATTGCTAAGCTTTGCCAGATAAATAATCGAATTGTTAAGGAAACTGTCGCGTGTATGTTAATTAAAACGTTGCGTTATATATTCGGACGCTCCGATAAAATTTTATACCGAGCTGGAACAAAATATTAACTTTTAGATTTAATCTATAGGAATCTGGTATAATCTCTGCTCGCGAAACTTTTTCTCTTGTGTATTAAATTTTCATCGCCTTTTGTTAGTTGAACATCTTGTAGTGTTCTTTTAAATTATTCTACATAATAATTTAAATTATGCAACTTTATAATGCCATATAAATAAGCACTCCATAATTTTTAGTTTTCAGAAAGTAAGTGCATAAAATTTAAGATGTCCATAAATAAAAGGGATATCTATAGAACTTTATTCAGGATACGTTTAGTAATTAACGAGAAAGTAAATCGAAATTTTCATGCACTTCCATCAAACTTCTATCGTGATTAACTTAAAAATGATAATTTCAATGATTCGTGATTTTAACATTTCAAATTCAACATTTGAATGTTTTATTATTAAAGCTATAATTAAAGCTTTACTTCCTTACGTAACTTCGCTTTTAATTCAATTCAGTGTTCATCTTTTAGTTCAATTAAATGTTCATCTTCATTATTTAAACTTGAAAGTGTACTTTCAGAGAGACTGGTATTATATAAAAATCCTGGACGAGATAAATCCAGCCTTTTCTTGTCCAGAATTATGAGCATCGACGAATTCTCGTGTTTTTCACGTAAAAGCACACAAATATAGAAAATTTATCGTCGGACGAAATTAGAGCGCGACATCATCGTTTCTTGTACAATTTCATAATTTTGTAATTTTTTGTAATTTTTAATTTGTTTTTAACTTTTTAATTCTTATTACAATACTTCCCAACGTTACTTTTTACAATGAGACATTTTGTCGATATTAGAAATAATGGACAATTATAATCTAGTCAGTCAGGCTCGACATCAAGTTTCTTCTAACTTGTTGAATGAGTAGATTTGCGTCTTTCTTGATCTGAATAGTTGTCGCGATTTATTGTGAAATTGTGCAAATATAATCTTTATGAAAACGATAAAAATTGTTCTTTACATGCGAAAAATGTTACACCTGCGAAATTGTTATAAAAAAATAAGTGTCTTTGATGATCGATCTCTTCACTGGAAAAATGCTCTAACGATCTAAAGACAAGTGGCAGATTTTTAAATATTGTATAAATAATTTTTAAGCTATTATACGTCAAATAACTTCACAAAACAAAATTCATAAAACATTACGATTGTTATTAGCTATCAGAGAGTAATCAGAAATATTGCATTCCACTTTAATGACGCAATGAGAATAATTTCCAGGGCCGGTTCTGACGAGCGTGCAATGTGTGCTTACACGTAAAATTTTAAGGACGTAAAAATATTTATAAGAAATACAAAAATAAAAATGTTTGATATATATATTATTTTGTCATTAAACCAACCGCAGTTTTACTGTTAAGAGTCCGAATGTTATCGCCAATGCTTGAACTCGAATTAATTCGATTGCCTTTAATCCAATGCCCGAATTCACTAAATTTAGTAGTCAATGATGCTGCTAAGTAACTTTTAAAACCGTCATTTTTTTAGCTTTTATTCAAAAATTGTATTGTTTTTCTGCATCACATTTTTTCTGTATTATCGTATAGATGAGATGTATTAAAAAATAAAATACGAAAAAAAGCTTATCGAATCATTACAAGGTTATATTGTTAAAAATAACTTACACTTATCATTTCTTAATTTGTTATTTTTTTAGAAATGTTTTCAACATTATCGACATAACTGTTGCATTTAGTGAAATAAGTTCTGTGAAATTAAAATTAATAAAGAATTATCTGCAATCCTTTATGACTCAAGACCAATTAACCGAATTAGGATATTTAACTATAGAACATAAACTTTGAAAGTTTAGATTTATTTGATATTGTAACCGTTATAGATAGTAAAAGGTCTAGAAGAGTTTAATGGTAATAAAAAAATGCTTTTGTTTCTTCGTGGTTTTTTAAATACAATGTATGTTTACGAAATACTTTATACGTATAAATGTATATCTTTTTGTTGTCTCGTTTTTCTACACATCTATATAAGGGCGTAAAAATTGTTCTCGCACGCAGACTAGTAAGAAGCCAGAACCGACCCTGATGATTTCTACCACGCTGGGAAAAGTCTAATTGTAAATTGAATGATCGATTATACCTGATAAGTGATGTATGCTCTTCTCCATGAGCATACGTTTATAAATTAGTAATTGGTTGATCAATGATGATGAATATCAAATGACACTTATTGATGTATCTTTTTTTACTAAGATAGCGGTTATTTATCTTTGTTAAGAAGACGCGCTATAGCAGAGTGTTGGTATGATTGAAATATTATCGACTAACGTTATTAAGTATAGATAGAAATAAAAGAAGCGATCTTTAATTAAGTAGAAGCGAAGTGGGAGAGAGCCGCGAAATTAAAGTTTAATGTTTGCGATTAATATATCGATTGAGGCATTCTAAGAATTCTGAATATTTCCTTCTAATTTTGCAAGCATGCAAGTGTCGCCGTGAATGAAAATTTCATTACGTTTGCGTCCGTTTAGTAATGTCGTGTTAAATATATTTAGTTTAGTACAATTATATTTATTACAATTAAATATTAGTATTATAGCATAGTATTATTACTATATGATTAAAACCGTATGATTATTAATATTTTGTATTTCGGGCTCTTTTCTGCATACATTCGTAGCCAATCCAATTTTAGAATGCACGTTCGTTGCGTCGGATTGGCTTCTTCTCATCGACGAAAGTAACAGCGCAATTACTAATATCGTTCCAGATATATTCGAGAGCCGCGAGAAATCTCGCGAGGGTAATGTAATGCGAAATCTCTGGCTTTTAACCATTTTATAGTAACATAAAGTGCGAGGAAAATTCCGAGCAAAAGATCCTCGTGAGCCGTTCCGGCGTACTCTTGAGTAAGAGACTACCATTAAAGTACGATACAATATACTCGACTCTCGTTTCAACCGTATTCATTTTTAATGGCCCTTTTCCTTTCCCACATGCAATAAAAATAGGATTTATGGATCGACAAGAAAACCATTAAATTATTAGACCAAATATATCGTCACAATGTGCGTAGAGATATACCATATTTAAGCTATTCATAGTCAGATCTTATATATAAGATCGTCTTAAGTTCATCTTTAGATTACTTTCATCCCTATTCCGTACTAGAACGTTAGAGATAGGAATTTTAATCGTTCGTGAAGAATGATTGTTAATCTTGTAGCTTTAAATCTGAACGCAAGTTTGCAACAACATTTTGTCCCATATTTCTTCAATAGGAAAATTTTCGCAAATACGTTAAATATTATTGTGTAAATTAATGGTATTTTTATAAAAACTTTGATTATAAATTTATAATAAACAAATGGATAATAATATTTTGCATATATATGTTATATTCTTATTATTATAAAAATTATTCTATATTATTGCACAATTAATAAAATATGCATGCTTGTCAAATAAATGATGTGTCTCTTTACTTTATTGTATCGCGGTATTAACATTCCAAACAAATACTTTAAATTAAATTATGATCTCTTCCGGACGCGGTAAATAATGCTAAAAGATAATTGCACACCTCTATTGAAGTCCCTCGTGACAGTAGTGTATCGACGATCTCGTTAAAGTTGCTAACACCATGTCTCTGAGACTATAAAACAAGAAGACAAAGATACATTTCCTATACTGACAAAGAAGTGACTCTCTCGACTGACATAGACTTCCCAGAATATATAATTATTATTACCTGAGTATCAACCGGTGAAAGTTTCCTCTCGAGTCTTAAATAAATTTATCGTTTTTATGCACATTTTTCTGAAAATACATTGTAAAAAGCACATTGTGATAGCAAGGATGGAAATTAAGAACTGCATTGTATCTGCAATTTTCTTATCTTACAACTATCAATAAAACAAAAGTGTTTCCGTAAAACCAAGAAATAAACACTACATTAATAGATTTAATACAATAGTTTAGGACATGAAAAATTTGAAAAAGATCTTATTGGCAATCAAATCTCCAGTTTGCATAATAAAAATATGGCAATAAAGAGCGTAATTGAATAATTATTTTCCTAACGCAAGCGTGAAATGGGCCGCTTTTCGCGCTTGTTTTGAGTGAGCAAAACGATCCATTTCGCAATGATGACGTAAGCGTTGAAACATGGAGCCATTTCTCAACTAGTGGAAAAATGAAATTGTAAAACAAGCGCGAAAAGCGGCCTGTTTCACGCTCTTGTTAGGAAAAATAGTATGAACAACTCGTGGGAAGAGTGGTCGAGCCCAAATGAGTGTGATGGTCTCACTCGCTTCGCTCGTGCGACCAACTTCACACTCATTCAGAATCGACCACTTTTTCCACTAGTTGTACAATATACTATTTCTTAACAAAATTATGTACGTTATGATGCTACATACACGTTCGCCCTTTCTGTTTTAAATATTTTAACTTTGTTTTAAAAGTTTAAATATTTTAATTGCTTTAGAAATATATGTTTATCTATAATAAATGTTTCTGTTTTACAAAAATAAATTATTTTTAAAAATATATATTTTTAAATAGAAAATTCGACTGCTCTGTATTTATTTTAATACGAAACTTCCAAATCAATAGAAAGTCGAAGATATCCAAATTTTGATTTTATTTTTTCTAACATTGACAGATGTTAATGTAAATCTCTTTGTATTACAAATAATTGTGACGCGTGTTTCTATTTTATTATTTGACGATAATTACTACTATTATTTAGTTGGTGATATAGAAATCATAATATCCGTCTGCTATCAATGTAGTTTGCTCCCTTATCGTCTACGATAAGATAGATATTTTCATTATTATAAATTACATTGAATTAGATATGAGACCAAATAAAATAAACAAACAAGTAAATATTTATTTACAATTAATAATTTACTAATAAAATTAAAATTTTTTATTTTGCACAACTGAGAAATTATTATCGTCACATTTAAAAATAAAGAAAAGGGCCAATTACAAATAAATTTTGTTCTAAAATAGGAATTAATATTAATATTATTATAAATAATATTATTAATAGATACTAATAATGTTAATATTATTACATATCTAAAAATGTAATAATTGGTACTGGTATTTAAATTATATTTAATAAACAGTTTAATATTTAACAAGATTTAATAATCCAATAACTCAAGGATCAATCATTAATTTCTTAATTTATCTATTTATTGCAACAGTTATAAAGTAAAACTTCAACAGTTAAAATGTTCAAAACTAACTTTTACTATCTCTTAATTTTAACATAAACAGTTACACTTTTAACTAATTATTATTTTCTTATCTAATTATATTCTTATCTATATTTGTTTTATTGTGCATCAAACAGACCTTCTGTTCTGAAACTAGTAAATTTCTATTTTCATAGCAACGTATCAGTTATTCTCCGAGAAACTATTCGTCAAAAGACATCCGTCCGCATTTGATATCTCATTGCATATGCCTCAAAATGCTGGTAGTGGACCACGGTGCCATTGCGGTGATCGCTACAAGACTCCATCGATGCCGGGGATCATAGGAGATAGCACTTTGGCGAAGTCAAGGATCCACCCCCGCGTCTTCGAGAATGGGAGCGAAGCAGTCGGGATGTAAATTCGATTGGAGGCACCGGCTACACCGGGATACTCTTATTTCCGAAGATCCAAGGGGTTGGGCGTGAGCGACAAGGGTAGGGAGGGTCTGGTGTCCTCCAACTTATCCTCCCCGTCCTCCTCGCGGCAGAAGGATGCCTCTGGGAGCGCCGCTTATATCGAGTTAGAGCCGTTTGAATACAGACACACTCCTCCGGGCTGGTAGGGGCCCGCCAGGAGCCTGCCGGAGATATCGGAGGATCAAAAGTTGATACCCGATCTTCCTCGCGCGACTCTAGCTATCCTTATATGATTACCCAAGGACCTCCTACCACCGACGTTTTCCTCTCCCGGCGAAAGGGTATCGGCGCAGTCCTATCCCGCGAGCCCTCCTCCCGCGCCGCCATCTTAAGACCGATGCACTAGTCCCGAGCACGACGCGTAGAATATTTAAGGATCTCCGTGTCTTCCGCGGTCCCTATATACCACCCGGCACCCCCATCCACGACGACCTCCATCTTTCCGGACTAGGCGGTTAGAATGACGTGTAGTACGCATAAAGTATTCCTAGGAGACGATCCGTTTGGAAACTGAGTTACGGCTGCTACGTGGTCCAGGCGGCGATACCGGTCCGCGCGACATCGGCATCGGCGAGGTCGATCGCGAAATTATGCACGGTACCGCGAAGTGGAGGAGGGATGATTATATTTCCATTTGCAACTCGACGAGATGTTACGCGCGGGAGCGATAAATGCGAATAGGTCGAAGAAACGATTACGATCGAAGGATGTAAGATTCCGAAATAGTTGTTTACTCAGTTAGACCCGAGAGGTGAATCCTTATGATCCAGAATAACATCTTTAAATATAATGATGATATAAATTAGAGAGACATATAAAATTGACGAAAATTAAAACAGAATTAATATAAAATGGAAAATTGTTATTGTATAATAAAATGATAATAACTCATATTGCTAAATGAAGGTAATAATTTAGAGATATTATTTCTATTTTTCTGAGTGCAAAATTAAAAACACTTAAAATCATGATTTAAAAAAAAAACTAAACAAAGCTAAGCTAAATGTTTATTATAAAAATATGTCATTTTTGTTGATTTATGCATTGAACGATTATTCAATCCGTCTCATAATGTTCAATGCAACGCTGTCGTCGCATAAAACATCGTAGCGAAGAATCGAGAGCTAAGATACGGAGAAGAGATGGGGGGAGAGAATTCGTTGATCCTACTCATCAATGATGCAGCCGAAGGAGATACACGAGGCCACGGTTGCTTCAGCGAGGCACGATGCATGTCCTTGGGGGTCGATTTCGCCGAGGACGACATAGCATCGACGAATAATCACTTTTCCGAAGTATTCTCAGGCCAACATTCCCGTGGATAGCCACCCGCGACCGTGGACGATCATTTATTCAGGATGGGTAATGAATCGGACGCCCATGGGAGCGTCGTCATCACCTTCGTGCGGATCGCCAAGCCTATTCGTGAGCTCTCGTTTAGTCTTGAAGACTTACTAAAAGACTTTACAGTCTATTGGAAACGGCATTGTCGCACATGCAGGCTATTGTTGCCCGTTTCTCTTGCTTCCAAATTTTTCAATTAAAATCGATTGTTTTTCTCAAAAACGATATTTTACTTAAACTCTCTTAATTTCAAATCTACATCGACCTAATTTGGACTTTTTAACCTTAATATTAATTTGATTTTATTCCAATCTAATTTTAATTGCAAATGTTTTATTTTGATGACAAAGTACAGATGATTTTAATGAAGTACAATAAATTTCAAATTTCTTTTTAATATTTCACGACATCATGAGAGAGAATTCTCTATGAAATCCTCTATAAAAATTCACGAAAACGTTATACGGATCCAGTGCAAGTCAGAATTCAATCGATCTCTGACTGTATTAAGTCCGGCCGGAGACGCTTGATTGATCGCCGGAACGCGCGACGTGCCCTTTTCTTCCTCGCAGGCGTAAGCGACCATTTGTTTTCCTCTTCCCGCTTTCCATGTCGAGCTATTTGTTTAAAGTCACATGGCGCGGCACACGAAAGAAAGAGAGAGTCGCCTCGTTATTAGAGAAGCCTACTGATAAATGGCTGCATCCGTGACAGTCTGTCGCCAGATCGATCGTATGTCGGACTGTTTATAAAAACAAGAAAAGAAAAGAAAGTGATAGAGAAGAAAGAGGGATCGTCGTTTAGCAGCGATACATATATGTAACTTTCAAAACGCGTTCGAAGATGTCTGATAATTTCCGAAGAAGCCGCGAGCGATTCGGCCGGATGCTACGTCAACCGAATTGACGAGGAAGCGTGCACGCGCAAATTAGTTACTATCTGACTCTATGTGGCTCTAACTGTAAGTGATCGTGAGCGAAATTGCGCTCCGTTCCTGTACGGTTTTCCGTCAACGGAAGGAACATATCTCCGTCACGATCCGCGCGTGGAACGAATTAGCTCGCGGCACGCAACGCACGAAAATTGCATGAACCGTGCGGCGCGCGCGAGAGTGTGTTCCCTAATCTCCCTCTCAAAAATTCCATTAGCCGCGCCGCGCCGGTGTGTCCGACGATAATTGGACATCGACGTTTTTTAATCCGGTTGGACTCGCGCAAATGCAACTGACGTGCAAATCCACGCGGCGTCCGGAGCGCATTTGCGCGAAATGAGATTTCGCTGTATCCAGTCACTTGTTGGCTTGGAAACTCAACGCGCAAAAGAATAAAGAATAAGGAAAAAAATAGCAGCGCGATAGATGGCAAATATATGCAACGTATAGTATTTTGTGAATAGTAAAAAAAAAACAGAAAAATAATAAAAATAGAAATAATATTTCTAAGTAGGAAAATATTTTATACACAAGTGCGTTGAGAGAATGCGATAATATTGATGGATGCGTATCGCTTTTCTGTTATTTGACAATCATGAGAACAAATAGACAAACTGTCGCAGTTATCATTTTCTAAAGCGATTTGAGGGAATTGTTTAGCCAAATTGAAAGTAATCACGTATGTATCGTAGTGCAAATCGATAGAGCATATTGTTTGCTGATGGTTAAATTGATTTATTGATGCGTGTGAGTCTTAATTAAATAAGATAACCTTGTCCTTAATTAAATAAACGTGACGTGACGTATAATATAAATAAAGTTATTTAATATCGGTTTTAAATATTTTTAAAACCGATTAATTTTTTAATACATAAAATTAAAGAAATATATATATATATATATATATAATTTAAAAGACAATTAGAAATTTGTATTGTTTAAAACTGTCTACGACGTTTTATGTGTCCATTTGTCAGTTATCATTTCAACATTGCCTGCATATCAGTCACTCATCACATAGAATGATAAATATCAAATCTATAAATTAATATATTTCTTTTTTTCAATATATAAAATTATGATATTATTCTAAATTGTCATAAAAGTTTTATAATAAATATTAATTTGTATAAATAACATTGCAGTACGGTAATAACTATATAATAAAAATGACTAACTTCGGCAGTATTTTTCATTGATAGCCGATTACAAGCGTATCAATTCGAGCTATAACAAAACCGTCAAAATCAACCCTAAAGAATTGTCGTGCAATCATATTTTCCGTCGTTCTCTAACGGACACATCCGTACGTCGGATCCTTGTGCCACTACATCACTCAGAGTTGTCACAGGGCAGGACAGGTTACGACGTCCTCGTACGGTTTCCACCAATTTGGCGACACGCTCGCACGTTCGCGGATCCAGACCGAGTTATTGCGGGGGCAACGCGCAGGACGGGGGTTGTAAATAATATGGAAAACCGCGGTATAAGGGGGATGCGCGGCCTTCTCCACTCTGCGACACTTCGCCGAGCGTGTACGTAGACGTGTACAAGGACACGAGGAAAGGAATATACGAAAAAGGAAAAACGGAACCGCGCGGTAGAGAAAGAGAGAGAAGGGGGGGATTGAAAACGAAGAAGGGGAAGAACGCGACGATGCGAGATAGCGGCGTCTCTGACTGGCGGTATATGCTGGCGGTGACCCGAGTCGCCATATTTCAAACTGGGGCGTCCTCCGAGGGGCCGTGAATACCTTAATAGTCATAAGGTGTATCCGCATACGCGGCGGGTATATGGAGTTGTCCCCTAAAACGTATTCGAACGTTCCATAGCCGGCGCGGCAGCTGCACGGAGATGATACAGTCTCCTGGACGGCTGTTCTCCGCGAGGATACGATGAGGAGGAAATACATAGGCGATACGGGAACTTGCACACCAGCCACCCCGCGCGCGCACCAAAGTGGTGTCACAGAAATTGCGATAGCCGGGAATATTCGCGATTGGTATCTCGCGACGGGGCGTTACCAATAACACGAAGTATTACGATCGTAAAACGGTACTTCGCAAAATTGTTCGGACAATTTTCAACGCCGCGCGCAGATCGTTACGGACGATTTTGTCACTCCAATCCAATTTATTGATTCCTTATTAACTTGAAATAAGTTGATATTTCGTTCATTCATACATAATTTTTGGGATATCAGGCGTATGATGTATAACCGATTAAAATTTTTGCAGAGTATAAATGGATATTTAAAAATGTATTGCTTAGCTTATAACTCTACAAGTATGCATTAAAGCATACTTAGCAAGCGCTTGGATCCATATGACGATGTCTCACGTACGTCCTCGCGCGGCCCGATACTATTTAATAATGAACGGCTCTCTATTACTCAATGGCTATTAGGAAGTACGCGGGAGGGATGGTTTTCGGTTCCACTCGGTTCACGGTGCAATCGGTTAATCACCGCTCTCTCATCCCCCAAAGCCCATACAGCCTGAGACAAGGTTTAAGCGCGCCGACGTAGCCGCGCGCGCCCTTCGGCCCACCCACTGGTCCCCATATCAATTAATCTTACCCAGAATGCAATAACTGTCCAATCTGCTCCCGTGGCTGCGTCACGGTGTCGTGCAGTCTGTGCTGTAATGTCCCTCCACGGTCTCTGTCTCGCTTCTCTATTTATCTTCCTCCTTGCCCTATCTCTCTCGCAGATAAATTTTTCGACGTTTCCCAGTCTTTTCCTTCTCTCTTTTGCCGGCCCTTATATCCTTTATCTCCGCGAGACGTCCCGCACGATTGGTGCAGACGATGGAAGCTGTAAACGAGCTTACGGAAAATCTCACGTCCGCCTCAGCATCACGCTCGTACACCCCCTTGCACGAAATAATGAGCGCGAGAGCAGGAGGGAGAGGAGAGGGGGAAGTTTGGGGAAACTCTCTCTTCAGCAGAAAACATATTGGGCTGTTAAGGGGTTCTTCAGGGTAGTCTGCTTAATTGGCACGGCCGTTTAACCCTGAATTACAGCGAGTGAAGCTGGGAAGATTGTGATCCGGCAGTGCCAGATTCAGCGACCTTGATTAATCGAGCTATCGACTTGGACGGAAAGCGGAGAAGGCCGTCTAAATTAAAACACGTATATACCGTAAACGTATTCGACAATGCGTTTATTTTTTGTTACTTTTTCAATTCCACCGCCGGCGGAATTACTTATCACTAGTTTATAACGTTAATATTTATAATATATTAACGTTATATATTTATAACGTTAATATATTATTTAAAAAATTAATTTTTATGCCAACTTTACAACCATAGCTATACATTGCAATGAAATAAATAATAAGAAACACATCTTTTTCAACAAAAATATATTGAACGGTTAAAGGAGAGAAGAAATTGTTAGACAGAAGAGTTTACAAATGGTAACAGCGTTTATTGTTAATAATAATAATGACAATAATATTAATAGCGAGTCTCTAATTACAATAATTACATAATGATATAATGATACAACAATAAAAATTTCGATAGCGAGAAAAAGGGAAGAATATAATAACTTCTTGATGAGGCAACGGCGAGCGAGCCGCCATTAGTCGGAACGACTCTGCGCCGCACACACACACACATTATGTGCCCTCTCTATTTATAATATTTATAGCTTCGATTTATTTATATGTATATATTTATACGCTTAGACTAGCCGTGATACAATCTACGTGCTATTTACAATTTTTGGTCACAGTTGCAACTTTAGGGGTTGGTGGTCTTAATGCTCTTTTTTTCAACGACAGGTGCGGGAGATATGCAAAATACAAGTACGTTCTCGCCGTACTTTGACACGTTATACGCCATTCGACGATCTCGTGCTATTCGGACGTTATTTACATTTAAAACAAAACATTTTAATGTAATATGAGAAAAACGTATAGGTCTTAAATTATGTATCATTAATTTCTTTTATATTAAAAATGACATAATGTTATTTAGGTAGATTTTCAATTAAAAAACTCATCTTTTAATAGTGAATGCTTCAAAACTACAGATCCAGAATTCTATATTGGAGATCATAGATCTGGTGCAGAACACTGGGCTGGGATTAAAAACTCAGTCTCGGAAACCAGAGCAAGAGAGGAACTTTTTAGATCTAGATGACGTTGGGGACTAACTTAGTCCCGCCCGCCATCATTACTACTACTGCTACTAATAGTGAATGCAATTGTTAATACAAATATATGGCATCTTTATAAAGTTTATGATCTTGTAAAAAATGTCCGATTAACTCGACGGTCGCGCTGCATATCGTGAGAATATCTATGCGATAAGAGAAGTTACAGTAACAAGTAATCGATTTGCAGGTAGCTAGACGATTAAAGTAGAAAGTGTTAATCACCATTTGTAACAAAAACAGTTCGTCAGTCCATTCACTTTTACGCTTACGTATCGTTATGTAATTCATAAATTATCATTTCTCACCGCAAAAGGTTTTCTCCGTCCGAATAAAAATCGCTGAAGGAACCAAACCCCGGCACACACTTCACTTAGGAACGAAACAGATACAACGCTTTTTTTCATGGAATGTCTAGTCGTGACGATTCACCAATTCACTTTCTCCATTTATCCTGAGTATATTCTGCAAGTTGAGAGTCCTTGAATATTTGCGTTAGATCAATCGACGCACGTGAAACAAATGGTCGAATAAATATCAACTTATACAGTCTCCTCGCATTAATATCAAAAGATCAATAAAATCTCGCGATAGAAAAAAAAAATGCTACAGTACCCCCTTTCCGGCAAATTTTATTTCATCCCGAGAGTTTACCCTCGAATTGCACTGTTCCGGTCAAATTCGCATCCGTTATGCGATCTGAATTTACATGAAATTTTGTATCTTTTCAATATAATGCGCAGTTGACTGATATTAACATTTTGCCTTTTAGTAGATTTTTAAATAATATATTTTTAAAATTCAAACAAAGGGCTTGCGAACTAGCTAGATGTTTGTGCTACCGTAATATATTTCGAACAATATATTTAAATAAATTTTTCCCCTTAAAGACTATATGTAATGCAATTCTTTTCGTATTAATATTGCAAATTATATATGTAAATTACACATAAGTGTCTCAAATGACGTTAATTTTTCCTGTTAATTGGGAGGTATATTAAAACCAGAAAACAACACAAAACGGCAAAAGGTTAATATCTTCCAGCCTGCAATCCACCATGATGCAATCTGCAATCGCCTCACTAGCGATTCCATTTATGAGATTAATTTATCGCTCTAGTCTCCGCCATCATCGACAATCACGAAGATCATCGTTCATGATTTCATTTCTCGTAGTTGCATCCTCATCCCGGCCGAACCGCCTGATTCGCGGAAAAGAATCGCTCATCGCGACGATCTCCAATCGTCGTTTCGTATCAGTCATTCCCGGCGCCAGATTATCAACCGCATCCTCGTCGCGGTCTCACTGCATAATCGGCGGATTTCCACTGGGTAGGGTGTTCTGTCCGGGAATCGAACCAATCGGCGGTCGATGTGACGCGTTGATATCGGCGTGCTGGGTCTCGCGGTGCCTCCTCAGATCGACCTTGCGCTGGAAAGCTCGGCCGCAGAGCTCGCAGGCGAACGGCTTGAAACCCGTGTGCTTTCTCGAGTGCGTGATCAGGTTGCTGCTCTGCGAGAACGCCTTGCCGCATACTTGACATTTATGAGGTTTCTCGCCTGCAACAGAAAGGAGACGAAAAGTGTTTAGAGGGAACTAGACTTCCGGTTAATTAAGCTTTCCAATCGATCGACTTCCGGACGTACTATTAACTAGGAGATAAAAAATTATTCAATTATAAATTTTTTACTATCGTCGAAAGTTTCTGTACCGTGCGATAATCGGAAATCGGGAGGAGTATGTCGGGAAGTTTGAACTTAAAAATTTATTTCGCAGTGTTTCATAGTTTTTTAATCCAATGAAATATCTAATAGTTCTTTCGCTAGTGAAATCCTTATTTATGAATGCAGCGTGTCATTCCAGCCGAATTATCTACAAAGATAGTTCATCGTCGAGTATACAATGAACTTAAAAAGGGGAATCGGAAAACTCGAACAGCGCAATCCAGCTTCCCTCTTTCGCCTGTCGCATTCCAGCGAGCATGCACGTTAATCCCAAAGTACCGAAGTGCCGCCAGCTCTATCCCGCCTCGGTCAAGACTCTCCTCAAGGCGAAGAAGATCACGGGGTTGGGGGGAGGGGAGGGAAGGGGTGGAGAGGGGAGGGAGGAAGACGAAGGGTATGGAAGGCTAGCCACCTCGCAAGACGAGTGTAGGTGGCATCAGCGATGCGGGGCACGCCCGGTTAAGATTTCCTCCCAAGCGAGAATCTCAGCCACCCCGGCGGCGAGAAAAGGCAGAGAGAGAGACGGACCGAGAGAAGAGGCGAATAGTGGAAAGGGGTGTCTATGTGCGCGAGCTGTAGGGGTTCGTTGTCTAAGGGGCGAGGAGAGAACCCCCCGGTACGAAGGGTCGCCGCTCGTTTCTCTCATCCTGGCCGCGAGCTCTGATTGGCGGCCGGGGGCGGCTCCAACCCACGTGTTACCATGACTACCGGCGGGATAACCCGGCTGCTGCTGACTGAGGGTGAGAGAGAAAGCTGCCTGCTGAGGGGGTGGCGGCGCGGCGGCACGACGACGATGCGAACTATACGCCGCTGGTGGGCAACAGAGGGCCCGTTAATGGACTCCCCCGTACGTCCGTACGTCTGACCGAGCAACCGGTATACATGTACCGTACACGCTCTCGGCCTCTCGGCATCGGCACACGGCTACCTACACGGGCGGAGGGTGGATCCATAAACAACTCGTTAGCCGAGCCTTCAATCTCGCCCCCGCCGATACGACGTGGCCCGTCGATCGCCCTCCACGATTATACCCCGGCCGCGGCGCGATCTTGATTTTCGGGAAAAAATATCGGCTACCTCTTCCCAGGGATTTCTCGGGGTTGGACGTGATGACCCATATTCACGGAAGTGCGGTATCTCTCCCGAAATTCGAGAATTCAATGCGAAGTGCCCCGCGAACATCGACCCGGGGAGGTTTAATTTAGAATGCGCATATTAGTTACCTTGCTCGATGCGATGTCTTACAGTTTGATACCTGATAAGTCTGACATTTGTACTTTGCTGCGCTGAAATTAGCAAATTAGCACTTTGAGCTTAATAACGTTTCTCTGTTCTAGATGTTCTCTATTAACACTTCCTGATATTTAATTTTTTTTCCAAAATAAATGATTCTATATTGTTAAGCTTTAATTTTAGAATCAAATATAAAAGAGATATTGCAGAAAATATAGTAATTAAATACGGGTTTCGACCCGTATTATCGGACGTATTATTCTTCCACCTTATCAACGTTTACATATCGCGCACGAGGCATTACGCAGTCATTTTATGCGAACATCAGTCGCATAGTTACGCTGCCCTTCGGATCAAGATTCACGCGCGGATTCAGAGTTAAGGACGCGCTTTTGCGGAGGGTGTACCGTAGGAATCCGACGAGTCTGCCGCTCGATGAAATTCCTCGGAGTTCTACGTGAACCCCGTGAGAGGGTGAGACGAAACGGATAGAATTTTCGCGGAGTTAAGCACCGATGGAAGCCAGGGAACGGGGGTGGAAGTGCAGGGCGGCCGTTTGAAATTTATGAGCTCGTAAAATCAAGAGCCCGTCCGAGCGCTCGCAACCGAGGTTGCCCGTTTCGCGTCTATATCGCAACGGCTTTGCCATGGTTACGGAATATCGTTTCTGCCGGGCAAACGGCCATCCGAAAATCCAAAATCCCTCGCACTCGGGACTACAAACCCTTCTCATTTGACTGACTAATAAATGGATCTCAAAATTCGTTTTCTGCATACTTAGACTGATATAAACTAAATAAAAAATAAAATTCTATCTTACAATTAGATATTCAGAACTGACAAAAGTAATTTTATTGAATCTCCCTTCCCCCCTCTCTCTCTCTCTTTCTCTTTCTAAAAAAGATATCGATTCCAAAGATTAAATGTCAGTACGATGAAATTCCAAACTTTGAATTTCAGACTTTGAGAAATGCAGTATATATTTATAACGTAGTTCTTTATATTACTTACCCTGTATATAAGTTATTATATAATATATATTAACCTCACGATAGTCATGTTTTATTCAGTACGCTCTACGCAATTTACTATCTAGAGATAATGTCACTATTTTTATTTTCTTATGTTGTTGATGTAGCTAGCGCGAACCGCGGCATTTTTTAAGCTGAGGATATTAAATTCAGCGGTTCATATGCGGAAGAAAGAGGATGGCACTTTAAAATATCATTTTCTTGAGAAAACGAAGGATTAAGGGGACGGGAGTAAGAAGGGGCGGAGAAGGGGGGAGTGGAGAATAATGTGTAGAAATGAAACGTCGGGTCTACTGGGATTCTCGTTTCTCAGAAACAAAGTAAAGAAGAAAAAGACAGGGCAGAAAGAAAAGGAGCCGCCGGAAATTTACGCGCTCATAAAAATCAAGAGCCGTCGGAACTCACTTGGATCCGTCGAGTTTATTCTTTCGGTGGAATTGTCTGTGTCAAAATAACCGCGTTAATAAATTCGTTGAAAGCAATGAGTTATCAGGACGAAGTGTTAGCCGCATTGCAATATAATAAATATTGCGATTCTTCGCTGTGTGGATAGCATTACTGATTATATTGACTAATCGAGGCGATCGATCTATTCTCGATAAACATTTCTATTAAACCTTGTATAAATTATTTGTTTACGTTACTTATGGATATCAATATTCTCTTGCAAAGGCAAGACAATGCAGCTTCAAGAACGTGACCGGAACGGTGATCGATGATCAATAATACTACGAGTATGAACGGAAAATTCCAACTATGAGCGAAAGAATTTTCAAAAGGAGAAAAATAAAGAATATGAAATATGGCACATGCAGAACGTACGTGATCTTATGTGTTCGTGAAAGAAATATCGAAATGCTATTCAATTCTTCAAATGACATAAAAGGACTTCAGCTTTAATACATTCGTAATCGATTTTAAAATATTATTGCAAATTTTATAACAAAATCTTATAACAAATTACTCGAGTTTATTCGTAAACAAGAAAAGAAATGATATGATATTGCGTTTATTTAAATCATATAGAAAAAAAACTTTATCGAAAAACCAAATAAACTGAAAAATGAAATAATTTAATTTAGAGCTAAAATTATATACGTATATAATTATTTACTATATTATCAGTTCTTTTTTTAATGTAATATTTGCTAAGAAATTTCTGTAAATTGCGATAATTTAGCTCTCACAATTCCTAGTATACGTGATACAATCTCAACGATTAAAAACCATAAATTATAGAAGCGGATTCATTGAGAACAGAGGAATTTTCGAAGAGGAGGTATAAGCTGACGGGGAGGGAAAAAAAGTCGAGCGTCTCTCGGAATTTACGTGCTCGTAAAAATCAAGCACCGTCGGAGCGCGCCTTATCCGTCCTTATCCCTTATGCGGGCAAAGCACCGGGGTTTCGATCTAAATGCACACGGGGTGCATTCAGTGCACCGCAGCATGCGCATGTATACCTTCCGCGGCTTCGAGAAGTGGCGAGATCAAAGATTTAACCGGCGGCGGCAGTTGAGATTCGACGCTCGCGAATTTTTAAAACAGCGTAGGAGAAACGGACGAAGTCGGTTGGTTCTGAAGACGGGTGAGATTCGAGGCTGAGAACCCCTGAGGTTTAAGACGCCATTACACCCCTCAGGGCTGTCGACCGACGCCCCTAAAACTATATTAAACTCCCGGAAATCTTGTGCGCGAGAGGGTACTCCGTCTCCCGCTAATTCTCCCGTCCCATCGCTCGCGCGTCCTTTACGCGAGTGCCGCAAGTTCGAATGTACCCTTCGCGCATCCTCGCGAGGACTCAACAAGAAACCGAGCATTTTGTGTTCGACTTGTGCTCGACGAAGGTGCCATTGTAACAATTTTGCTTACTCAAGGATATCTCAATTCAGCAACCTGAATTTATACATTTAAGCGTTTTGTACATTCGTTAAAAGTTATTGATTCAATTAGCCATTCTCCATGCATTGATATTTATGTTTTTATTATAATATCGTCTAGAGAAGCTGTGTTTTAATAAAATAAATTACATAGGATATATTCCAGCATTTTTCCTTAATTTTCAACCTTTAATCAGTATAAAAATAATGATAAAATCATGAAAAAAACAAGATATTTTTATATTAGATACATCTTTAAATCTTTAAAAAATTCATTAAATTTAAGCAGAATCTCATGTATGTACTTTTCCGAAATATTATGTCCCCAATATCGGAGATTAGATGCAATAAAAATAAATTTTCAAATATTGGTTAGTTAGCCCAACATTGTGATTTCAACATTTTAATTATGGTATGTTTTTATATTTAAAAAAAGAAGAGTGAACGCGGTCCGCACAGGAGTGATAAGGAGCAAACGGAAAAGACGAAACTTGAAGTAGAAAAAGAAAAACAGAGGAAAAGAACGATGGCAAGAGGAATAGGGGAAGGAGGAAGATACTGGTATGTAGAAGGTGAACCGGACGCTGGCCGAGGCATTGATTTCTTCTCGTCTTCTTCGACCACGTTCCGAGCCTCTTGGGGCGTCTCTGCCCTCTAACTGAAATCCTCGCGCGAGACGGGAGGAGGGTGGAATCGAAGAAGAGCGCCACATCTCATATTTCATATCGAGGACAGCATGGATTTTCTTCCGTATCTTCAAAGCTCGCGCAAGGATTACCTGAGGATATCAATCAGACCGTTGCTTCTGCGGCACAGCGTTCGTTTCACCGACGGACCGGTGAGTAAAAAATATTGAAGAGATATGATTGGAGAACCGACGGAAATTACTGTATTCCTGATATATTTTGTTAAAGCGATATTGTGTCCAGCTTTTTATGTCACACTTAGAGAAAGCAAATTCTTCCCTTTTAAAATATCAGATTTTTTACACGCTTAAAGTATAAAATGTCTAAAACACGAAATACGAAAATACGTGAAAAGTCTAACAAAGAAAAATAAAATTTCTAATTAATAAGAATTATGGAAATTATATTAATAGTGTAATACTTTTATTTTAAAATTATGTATAAAATAGACTAAGAAAAGTTATAGTCATTTTATAACTATTAATGAGATATTATATATAAATATTGTTCTATTATTTCATTGTTATTTTGTCATCGAATTAAATCGATGTATGCCACTGGCCGACATAGTAGTATACATTTTTTGATGAAGCTATATCTAGCGGAAAACGAAACTAGAAAAATCTATTTTTGGCGAGCTCCCAATTTGGGATATATTTTGTCGTCACGTGAAGTACAAAATAAAAAACGCAAACACCAATACGCCCTTGTTCGGTGTATACGGATATACCGATTTACAAGCGGCCGTTACTAGTCTCCAATTTCGCACTGAGTCACGTTTGTGTTTACCAGTTTACGCCCACGTCAGCCATGATTTTACGCCCCATCCCGGCGAAACACGGGAATCCCTCAGTGGAAAGATAGGTGAAACGATCGATCGCAAAAAGATGTCGATTACAACCAATCCCAACGTGTGCACCGATTTATAAATAAAAAATCTCTGAGTACGTACCTACATATAATAAATCTAGTTTTCCGGATTAATTTATAATATCTGAAAAAGGTAAAAGAACTTCGGGACTCGGGAGTATCACAATACTTTCGACAACATTTTCTCTATATACGGTCAATAATTAAAAAATATAATTACAATTTGGAAATTTCCCGGATCCCGCTTGCCTCTTAAGGCAACATGTCTATGTGGACAATATATCCAGCAAATGTAAAACGCGAGACGTTTAAGCATGTGCTTCCATAACGTTTAGCAACCCTCTCTCGGAAAAATGATTACCGCTATCCATTTACACCCGTGAAATAATAAATAACATGGGTATAACCTACCAATGGATTTGTCCGTACTTTTGGATTGAATTGCTTTTGTATTTCAAGTGTCTTTCGAACGAGTAAACTAAACTCATCAGAATTAGTTGCGATTAGATGTTTGATATTGAACAATATTCACATAATTGATACCCATAATAAATAAAAATAAGACTAATCCGTTTTATAAAAGCACAACGCATATTTAGATAAATTAATTAAAATATAATTATATGTAATTGAAAGTCGTGAAATTTGTTATTACATAATTTAATCACAAATCGGGTGGCGAATAGCTTTCTGTATCGAACAATAATTTTGGCAGAGACGATCGGGGACCGGGAATCAAGGGAAGGAAGAAGGAAACATGATACCAAGGACTAAGTCCGTTAGCTCCTTAGTGCTTTCGGGTATACCGCAGGGATCCGCGGTAATAATCCCGTACGATCATGGCGGATGTATGGCTATTAAATTATTAGCGCGTCGATCAACATTAGGAATCGTGACAAATCCGATCTATGCCATCCGCACTAAGGCTTCTCTTACTACATCGCTCATGTGCGCGCAGCTTAATTGCCAATTGTGTTTCGAAATGGCTTCGTCTTTATCCTTAGTGCGCTCCTCCTCTTCGTCTCTACGTGGTTATTAATAAATGACCCACTGATACGAAAGCAATTGTTTCAACTGCTATAAACTGATAGCGATGTCAGAGGAAGTACTAGTTGGCGCAACAACGTTTGAAATTCGTCGGAAGGATTAAAGCTAAGCTCGAAAAATGGAAAGCGTCTAGTAATTTTAAAATAACAAAAGCCCACGTTTTGTCTTAGATTTTTTTTCTTTAAATATTTCCAAAATGTTCAATTTTAGAAATCATCTAAATAACAAAGAGCTTAGAACCGTGACAGGATGTTCGTGTCGCTAATAATATATCGGTTTGAATTTTCAATACTTGAATTTTCGGTCTTAAAACAGAGTTCTAATTTTTCTGGAACAGTAAATCCACATACTTAAATCGATATCGGTTTAACTAATCGATGCTAATCAGCATCCTTTATAATTGTTCAATTTTAATCCGGTTCTCCCATCATTTCCATTCGGACATTCCTACAGCGCGAGACCACAAACGCCACTTTGATGCCAATGACGCGGCTAAATTCACATAACTCTAAAATACAATGCAGCCGATATATCCGGGATAACGTTAAAACAAATTGATTGCATCGACTGCGTCCATTGCCGCAACCAGCTCGCGACAACAGCCCTCACAATAAATAACAATAACTAACGACCGAGTCTCCCTGATCGCCGGTGAACATCACACTCGCCCCTTTCCCCTCTCTGTACACGGTATATCAAACCCATCCCGGCTCGTATGCATGCGGCCTCAAGTGTCAGTGACGAGCCGAGAGAGAAAGAGAGAGAGAGAGACAGAGTTGGGGGTGCACAGACGCGCCGATGCTGCTGCGCGCTCCGGGTGCAGTTAATTTCAACCATCCGCGCACCGGGCGCCGGGGTTGTTCGAGTGGGTGGTTACGCGGATAGGCCGAGGAGTGAAAAAGGGGGTGGCGACGGGGTTTCGAGGGGGTTAGAGTCGGGGGGGAGAGGGTGCGGACGGTGCTAGAGCGGCGAGATATATACCGGATGGTAAAAGGGAGGTGAGGTGGAGCACGGAAGTGGCGAACGAGAGGCAGGATAGCAAGAGCGGACTAGGGGGACAAGGGGGCGGCGGGGGGGTTGACGTGCTCCCGGCATGTCGATATCCCTGGAAATTTAATCATGCCGTTCCACTATGAACATCGCGCGCCGCGCCACTCGACGAGCGCTATATGGATGACGCCTCGGTCCCGTGGAACGTTATACCGGCGAATTTGCATGTTTAATGTGGTATCGGTTGCTTGCGCGCCGCGCCCGCCGCTCGTTCTCTCACCGGCGCGACATTAAATATAGCGCTCCTCCGCTCGCCGACGTCAGCACCTCATCCAAGGGGCGCGCTCTTATCGTTCCTGATGACGGGGTCCTTGTCATTGGTAAATCTTACGCCGGTCTCTAGGGATAGCGTACTCGCGAGCACGCTGTGATCAAAGATAGCGGGTTATCATCGTTTAAGATTATCATTATTTCACTAATCGAATTTTAATAGTATAAGTACAACCAAAATATCACGGATATGTTTAGTCCATTAATCAAGCTAATTATTTAATCTCTTTGAAGTTAACTATTTAACTTTCACACGCCTATGAGACTTTATTACTCGGTAATTTTTATTTCAAACGTGCCCTGTTCCTCCAAATCAAAAAAGGCGACCACACCCAGCGATAAGAGGCCCGAACATTGTCCTACGTAATAGTATCCAATTAACCCGCACCCCAATCCGGAAGACATTCTTTAAGAATCGCAAACAACGATACAATCGCGCGATTAACACAACTACACTGACTACACAGCCGCTTTTACGTGTCGGCTCCTACGTGCCGTGTAAACACGCTTTTTACCGCGTGTGGTCCGAATATTCTGGGACAGGGCGGTACGTCGTCGTCGCTAACGAGCCGTAAAGACGGAAGAGGGACGAGCAGGGGCCGGGCCGAGGCCCCTCGCGCAACGGGGCGCTGAGAGGAGAGGGGCAAACGGTCCTCCGACCATGTCGCAAAGTTTAAACAGCTTAGAGGGATGTTGCGGCGCCCCGATGCTTAGGGCGCCAAGTCAGCCGGAAACCTCTAATAGCCCCCGTCTGTCTGCGCGGAAAGGAGAAAGGAGAACGAGAAAGAGAGGGAAGGGGGAACGTGTCGTAGTCGGGGGGATGGAGTCCGCAGGCATACGCCGTGTACGCGGCCGCAAAGGTGCTCGTACAGGTTGTATCTCCGCGAGTATACGATAACCGCACCCTCGAGGCGAGCCCGAGGGAAACGCCGTTCGACCAGGTATCCGCATACAGCCGCAACTGAATTCATAATTCGAGAGGGGGCGAGGACAGGGCGCGCTCGTGCCTGAGCCTGGGGTAATTATTAATCGCGTTGCGAACACACGGTGTGCCGGTGTGCGCATGTGTGTTTGTTTAAAAATACGTGGCTATTTTAATCCAGCAATATTTCCCGAGTGTTTCTCTTCCACGGAACAATTCTGCACAAATAATCACGCGCGACGACGTTTCCGGGAAGGATAATAATAAACGTGTAAAACTAAGTATTGAGACAGTTAATTTGAAAGCTTTCGCGAGCGAAGCCAAGCAAAATTAGTATATCACAGAAGACAGATGTGATGAAATCATGGAGTTTGCAATGATAATAGAATATTAGAGAAGTAATGCGCGCTTCGGAGTCACATGTAGATTTAACTTTCCCGAGTTCGGTCATTAGCCAAAGATTGCAATCATTAGTACGTAGATGCATAATGCATAAAAGCCAGGATTTCAACGCTATGTTTACATGTAACCAGGCATGGTAAAGTAATGGATGACCTCGACGATTTCAATTAATCATCCCAGTTATTGCGACTGTTCTAATGGATATCGTATTACGGAGTCTTTTACGAGGCTTTAATTTCCTCCGCGGATAACGAATACGGATATTGTTTGATGTGTATGACGCATATTAGATGTATGTATGTTTCTCTGAAGGCGTATGACGCTAAACGAACTTTATTATCTATTGGAAAATTTCATTTTTAAAAATCATACATATATTACCGAATAAAATACGTTTCTTCGGATTACCTAACAATAAATCAATTGCGTGAAATTTTAGATGAATAATGCGAATTGCAAGCGATCGTATTGAGAACAATTAATCGTCGGAAAAAAAATCGCCCATTCGCAACAGACGTCTCAAATGTGTCGCCGAACATTCGGCCGAAATAAAAACATTCAATGAAAAGATGAAAAAAGTACACAGAATGCACTCATTCTTCCCTTTTTTCCCTTTGCTGCTCGGCCCATCGACTTTACTTTATACCAACAGCGGACAGGTTGTGTTTATTGTGAAAACAGGGTACGATCACGCGTGTGTAGATAAGACCAGATACACACTGCGAGTTGATCATCCTGATGACAGAGGGTCGATGATTTCGATAATGTTCTTCTGCAATCACACGTCGGCGCCGAGAGCCGCCGGGGATCGTTAATTTTACATTTGAAATGCTGAGAATAACATAGCTTTAAGAAACACGCACGGTTAACCGATTAATTAAATACCAAACGCACTGAATTTTTTATGATTATTGTCTGTACTGGAAATTAATGTATTTAAAATTATTTCGGAAAGACATGCATTATTTTTTTTTAAAGAAATTCAACAGCAGCAATCAATTCTGACGTAACGTGTTTCATGAACTATCACGAATCGTCATTGTACTCATCAGACCGGACAACATCGCACGCAGCTGATGCTATCAAAACTCGCGACCTGCCAAACCAACCCGCGCAGTCCTGAAAATATTCGCCGCCCTTCCCAAAGACATTCTGCCAGTGTTTTCTCATCGAAGAGAGACTCGTGGCCACTTGCCAGTCTGTCACTTCGCTCGTCAACCCCTTGCAACGACCGTGCACTTGACTCGTCGCACCTCCCCCCTCCGTCACGTCCCACCGCTACTCCCCCCGAAAACGTTCGCCTAACTGCGAAGGTAACGCGAAGTAACGCTCCGGTCCCTCGTAGCCTATTCCGAGTTGCCGGCTCGCGCACGAACAATATTTGCAGAGCTCTTATTCTCAACCCCCGTGAGCGGCGGCGCTTCGACCCCCGTTCGCCCGAACCACCCGTTTCTCTTTCCACCCCTCGTGTGCACCAGCAACCACCTACCTACCTACCTAATAATGATTTTACGTTACGCCACGCCGTTCCCCGGGGAATCCGACGGTGCCGCACCCTTATTGCACATGGCCCGTGCCTCGGTACATGGGGTACGTAGGCGGCCGAAGGGGGGGAAGAGGAGGTTGGAAAGAGAAAGAGGGCTGATTATCATTAGCAGCGGAGTCCCAGAACACCCTCGTTGCTGCCTGACGCACGTACGCACGCAGCCGGCGCGCCGCTGCTCGAGGTCGTGGGAGCAACGAGATTTGTTCGTGCGTATGATAAAAAAGAGAGAGGGAGATGGAGAGATCGCATCAAAGCGAAAACAGTCAAATCAATCTAGTAAGCGTATGTACGAGCTACTAGAAGCGCGTATCTTATCAGAGAAATAACGAAACAAACGAGCTAGATTTGTATTTTATTTTCTAATAAATTTTATGACAAAATAATGCCCTTCGGAAAATTAAATATTTCAAATATAGTATAAACAAATATTAAAATAAAGACTAATTTAGTAAATTTAGCCTTCGGTAACACATGCGTCATGTAAAAATTCGATAAAAAAATTGGTTCTAAACTTTCAAATCACGTAGAGCGTATCGAAAGTATCTTTATTGAGTAAAGAAGGTTAAAAAAGAAGAACGTGAAGCAGGTCCCCTTTTACCGTCGAAGAAAGAGCTGTCCCCCGAGAGCGAAAGATTCCTACGGAGAAAGGACTCGGACTTATCCTCCGTTTCACGACGCAATTGCCGCGACCGTGAACGTCATTGGTCGGCGCTTTCACGGCGCCTCTGAATTTTTCATTTCTCCTAAATAATGAATTAAATGTTTCATGGCGACCCTCCGCACGGGACGCAGCGGTGCGTATAGGTGGACACAACCGCGCAGCAACACGAGGATCCGTGGATGATCCCGCAGGTTGTTGAGAAAAGTCCTCCGGAAGTGACCATCGCTTTGTATCTTGCTACGTTGAGTCCTTCGACCGGGTTTCGGGGGGCCGTAGAATGAGGGGCGGAGGGCATTGGAATGACGGCAGGATGGAGTGGCGTGGGGGAGGACAAGGTGATAATTTGATAAGACATCGGGAGGGGTTGCTATGGAGACGATACAAAACCCAGAGCCTCGACTGAGGCAGGAGCCCTCCAGCAGGCGGCCTTCTCTCCTTCGTTCGCTCTCTGTTTCTCTCTCTCTCTCTCTCTCTCTCTCTCTCTCTCTTTCTCCATCCCCGAGAAACCTACTCCTTCAAGACTCCGTTCCATCAACCGGGAGACACCGAAGTGTCAAGTGTCCTGCCGCCACCACCGCTTTGCGACTCCCTCAACTTTTTTGCTCCGGCCTCCCCAGTCGCACGTAGGACTTCGACGCGTCCGACATTGATGCGTATGTCGAAGATAAACACGCATACAAAGATACGAAAAAAAAGACAAAGGCTGCTACGAGGATTGCATCTATATCATTGATGATAATTTGAAGTGCTCTTTGGATGCAAATGACATTTTAACAAGATCACTCTCTTCCTTCCCTCAATGCGAATCTAAATATAAATAATCTATTTCTCAAATAGTAGTTCTCTCAAATATAGAAATTATTATAAATGCCCAAGAAAAATATAATTAGTAGCATGATTTTTGCTGCTTTAATTGAAATCGAACGAATACTTTTGTCATTCTAGATACAATCAGCAGTAGAAATATCCACTTCGTAAAATAAGATTACCCGCTTGTGTGTCTTGCACAGACTCCACGTTACGTCACGGCAAAGTTCCATTCCAAGATTAGGGAGGCCATGATACCACCCCGAAATCGTGGGAGCAAGGAACGTGAACGTTAAATACAGAAGAGACGGGGGGTGACCCCCGAAAGAGACATTACGATTATTACCGAGCGAAACTCGCAATGTGGGACTCGGCATCCCTGAAATGCATTGGCCACATGTGCTATATTCAACTGGATCCTCTCACAAGGACTCGGTCCAGACGGTTTGCTGCATTATTTATCGCACGAACTTGCCGGACTAATTGATCCCTTACGTTCCCCTCGATAACGATACCCATCGGAATCACGAGCGCGATTTTCGTATAACATACGCGAAAGTTAGCGAGCTGTCCAAAGATGGGATAATTGCGTTCCAAGTGAATTCAATTCGAGAGTAATTTTAGCATTTTCGTCCGATTGGACAAAGCGATGTAAGAATACCGGATTAGAAATATAGTTTATGAACATATTTGTGTATGCGGAACTCTAGTAAATGAAATTATTAGCTTTAATAGAAATTCATAAATTTACGTTGAAATCGTTTATAAAATCAAAGTCGACAGTAACGCAATACTTCCATAAAATATATTTTACCGGTATAATAGCTAATGATTTATATAATAGATATTAATGCACTAATTTTCAGTTTAAATATTTTCTACAGCTACATGAGACAGATGTGGTTTGTTATCGGAAGAAATCGTTAAATGAGAAATCGATTATTTGTAGATTACTTACCGGTGTGTATATAAGTGTGCTTCTTCATGTCGCTCTTTTGGTGGAATCGCTTGCCGCAGAATTGGCAAGGATACGGTCTCGTGTCCGAGTGTATTAGAAGGTGAGTGCTGAGCGTGCTGGATCTCTTGAAGGCTTTACCGCATTGCTTGCACTCGAACACTTTCTCCGCGGAATGCACAGCCCTGTGCTGCGTGAGACTGATTTCGTGGCCGAAGGTTTTGTTGCACAACTCGCAGGCGAATGGCCGTTTACCGTTGTGTGACCGCCTCGCGTGAACCTGCGCAAATCAATATCTTGCTATTTCAAGATAATCCGATGTACGAAATTCAAAACAATCTGCGGCACGACAGATAAGTGTCTCATTGATAAAAAAAATTACATGCGTCAAACTTAAAATTATTTTTTCATGAGTACGTGCGAGATAACTTTTCTAAGTATAATATGCACGTATTTAAAATAATACAAAGAATTATTTTACGACTCTAACGCGGATGTAACAATAAAGAGACGTTATTTTGATTAAAATTATTGCAACATAAAAATTAATTATTGTGACGATCAAGTTGTCGGAACGAACACGGATGAGAACGTCAGCGCCAGCAGCAAATCAGAAATGAATCAAAACAACTAAATCCGGAAAAAAGTATACGCGTCGACCGCGCATATGTACCTCGAGCCCATGCGGCGTGCTGAACATCTTGTCGCACTTGACGCAGCTGTAGACGTCGCCGAGCGGATGAGGATGGTGTAACCCGTGCGCCGTGTGGGTCGAGTGTAGCCCCGGGTGAGCCGGATGAACGCCGCGCAACAACGGGTGCAAGTGCGGCGGCAGAAGATGATGCGGCAGCAATTGGGGGTGCAGGTACGAGAGAGGGTGATGCGGATGGGGCGGCAGGAGGCCGCCCTGAAGGTGCAACGGCGGGTACAGGATCGACGAGCCGGGCGGCGGCGGATGGGCGCCCATGGAGGCGGATTCTCGATGCGGCGACGCGTTCTGCAGGTGTGCGGATGGTGGGTCCGGCCTGAGGAGCGCCGACACGCTGAAACTGTCGCCGGATTTCTTCGGCGGATGCGATACGGGCGACGTCGCGACGCTGACTGGCGACGGCGACGGCGTTGACGACGATCGCGGCGGGCTCGAGGTGCCTTCGTGATCGTCCTCGTCGCCGACCTCCTCGACGTCCACGTCGACCTCCTCCTCACCGACGTCGACGTCCACTTCGGCATCCCGGCGCTCGGGCGGAGGGGAGTCCGGGCAAGGAGACTGGGACGGCGAGGGACTCCTCGTCGCCGGCGAACCCACCAGACGACCGACTCCGAAAGATAGCCGTTCTGCAATATATCATTCAATATGATAATTAAATTTCATATCGCATTTGATTATTCCTAATTGGGTAGATGATCGATTTTTATCGATCATATTTTTATCATAAGTCAAAAAATTCAAGTTCAAAACCGTTGACCGTGCAAAAAGAAATCGCGGTGATCATCTTGCATAGATTTTGCACCACCAAGCAGATAGACATTTCGTAATCGATAAACCAGAGTTTATATACACCAGTCACAAGAGCATGATGGCCAATGATTGGCTGGAACAGCGGCTACGTCACGTATGAGAGTACGCTAGGTGCTGAGGAATCCGAAAAAGGAAGGCCACGGATAAATACAGTTTCTTCTGGCAAGAGGACCCGGCCGGAATGAGATTTGAGTCACGTACTGGGCCTTTTTTTCCTAGCGTGCTGGCGCGAGGGTGTTTAAGGGACGGACAGGGCACGAGAGGTCGTGACAAGGTCTCATGTTGCGCTAACGAGGTATCGCGAGGAGAGAGCCGAATAGTGAGGTGCCGAGAGCGAAATGTATTTCCGCGACGTTTTCGTGTGAAGCAGTGTCCTTAATGAAATCCCTCGCGCCACCCTTTCATCGGAATATTTCATCCGACGCAGTGCCATAAGTCGTGATTAACTCTCGTGTGACGGCGTGAAAAGGAATCATCCTTGTGTGTGATAAGAAAATATTTTATGGCTAATAGAAATTTCAATATTCTAACTGCACTTTTGTGTAATATATTATAGTTGTGAAATAGTACAAAAATCTATTATGCGTTAATGTCCTTTTGTTAATGATTAATGTGATTATCTATATTTATTTTTATTAGATAATATGTCACGTAATTACGGCTCTAATATCCCATGGCTGGTTAATATACAACGAGGAGATTAAACTTTTATCATTATTGAAATATTAAATTAATATTTTCACGATGACAGTTGCAAATTACATATCGGATCGCAATTTCGGTATCGCTTGTCAATCGGAATTTACTGTATTCTCTGATTATCAAATCGATGATTTCCGACGCAGCTTTGATTTGTACGTCGCGTCATTTTATCTGTTGACTGCCTCAAACAAAATATGATTCAATCGTGAATTTTGATGTATTTGTTCGATTAAACGTGCAGCATGTATTTATTTTGTTATTATCATTTAACGAGTATTTTCGGAGAAATCTAGATTTGATTTCAAGATATGATTAACGCGGAGATGGGCAAATTCATTTATTGCATTGTTTTGGGTAATCATTTATATATTTCAAATATCCTCGAAAAATATCATCGTTGCACTGTAAATTAAATAGTTACAATCAATGTTGATAAATTTCTAACGATTAAAAGTAGATTGCAGTAACAAAATCATATAAATAATTTCAAATATGTTTTCTAAAACTAATAAAGAAGAAATGGATTTGCTTGTAAAATCCTTGCTTCAAATAGAAAAAGACAATGCGGAGAGATTCTAACGTCAAAACCGTTACAATTTGAGGTTTAATTATGTCCAGAAACTATGCGCGGCTTGTCTAATAATCAGAGTTCGCTTCGACCGTCGTGATTTACGGCATCGGATGAATCGGAAATCGGGCACGCGTATACGTGTACATCGCGTCTCGCCACGCGAGAAAGAAGGGCGGACCTCGAATCTATCTTGCAGCCCCCCTTTTGATCGCCCGGCAATTTCGGACCACTCATATTGCGCCTCTCGCACACACCCGGTATATTATATTTATAATCCGTGCGCGCGACACGCGGTCACGTGCCGGGCCTGTATGATGCACCGCGGTGTCGGCTAATCGCATTTAAAGCTCTCCGCGAGCCCCGTCGTTGGGGTCGATTATTATCATGTCTCCTGGTGGCTTTGCAATCGAATCAAAATACGACTCGAGTCAGAGTGGCCTAATGTAATGAGAAACGCGCCTCGCGCGCCTGCGGGGATCTGTCCGAGGAGACAGATAGGTACTTTATTGCACACCGGTCAAAAGGCACAAAGGAAAAACGCAAAAAAGAGCTAATGAAATTGCTAATATTACATCCGAATTTTTTTTCCTGCTTCTACGACGACCACAACGACATATATTCGAAGCAACACGTTATCCTAAATTTAGAAATTATACATTTGCATGATTACTTGTGTATTATTTGATTAACATGACTGAACTGATCAAATTAAAAGCTTCTCAATTTTGGAAATAAATTTAACAAATCGTGGACTGATAAATTTCAAACACATGTTAATAGCAAATATTTTTGTTAATTCCTAATTAAAACGTTCTCAGAGAGATACGCTGCGTGAATTTAATCTTAAGTGGATAATTTAATATTGTGGACGCTAAATATAGATACTTTGAAGAAAAATAAAGTCAACTAGAAACTTGAATTTTGTGACAATTGAACGAAAACAATTCTATTTCGTCGCTCGCGCTTCATTGTCAGAAAGGTATAGCAGAAAAGCGAGACGAGAATGAGCAAAAAAAAGGAGGAAGTTCGGACAGATGTGTCCCGCGGCACGATAGGAAGAACTGCTTACGCAAATGCTGCGTCTGGGTCGACTGGAATGCGCTAAAAACTGACGACGGTGCAACCGCAACGAGAGAAAAACGGTCGGCGACCGTCCGGCAGATGGGTTTAAACTTTGGTCCGGGTTCGACGGGATCTCCGCATGCCTAGACGTTGCAGTTTACGCACACGTGCATCTCTGACACTGCATCGAGATGCGTGTCACGTGGCCCTGTAAGCGTAGTTTTCAGTCCCCCGATACGGTGAATGAAACTTCTTGAATCGACTACGCGATCGTTTTTGTTACGACGGTTCCGCCACTGATGCGCATCCGCCATGTTCGCGTAAAGTGCTCGGAGTTGCTTATCGGGACGAGCAACGACAAAGTTTCCAGAGTGTAGCTGAATGCCGTGCAAACCCGGTAGCGAAACGAGCCAAAGTAAGAACATGTCAACTTGTTCATCAAATATTACGTTACTCAAGTTATCGTACCGAAAATAAAATAATTCTGCTTATATTATCTTTACGAAGCAAGTTAAATAACATGTTTGAAGGAGAAATTAAAATACAATTGCAGATATCTCTAAATATATTTCCAAATAAAAAGTAAATCTTAAATAAATAAAGGAAAAATGTATTATATTATATTAAAAATATTTTTAATTCACATACATTTACCAGTAAAATAAATCATAATCTATCATCTTCAATCTAAATCAATTCAAATTCAAATCCTTTCTTCTTAATTCCGATTTTTTTCCGTGAGTACACCCTGATATCATTTCTCGTAATTATTGAGGGATTAACTTTAAATAGCCACTGACGGCCGGATGAAAAATCTGTTTTTGAAAACCCACATCGTCCTGTCACTCGGCTCTATTGACGCCGACTGCGCGGCAAAGGTCACGCGTATTCCTTTCCATGAACCGACATCACGGAAGGGGTTTGAAGTGTATAAAGGTTCTATATAGCGGCAGATCGCTACGCAGTAAACGACTGACGGACGACAGAAGATTAAAGTTGGCCGTTAACTCGATCTAATTGTTCCCCCCGGCTTGGCCTTCCTTTATTAATCCACGTCCACAACAATTTTCAGTATCGTCATCCCCTTGTCACGAGTCCTCTTATCGATTCGCAGCAAGAAACGTTTGGATACACCGAAATCGCCGATCGGGTTTACTCATTAAAGATATCTCGCATATCAATCAAAGATGTAAATCAAAATTTTGCCTCCTGTGTATACTCGGAAGTGAAGTATTATATAAATTCAATTCCAAGATTGTTTTCTTAACATTCAAATGTCACGTACACTATTTAAAAATTGTAAACTTATCTTCATTATTGATATATATAATATTTGTATTCTCAAATCATTCATTTAAAAATCCTAAATAAATCGATGATAATATTGACGTTTATCACATAAATATTGAAATACTTGTTTACTGTCGAGACAGATTGTCGAGATCATTGAAGAGATTTTAACTTCATCAACACAATATTCTAATAATGACAAATCACAAAACATTTCCGCTTTCTCGTCTCGAAATAGCTTCTATGAATCAGCATCTTCTACAATAAAGATAGCAGTGATAGTCTATATAAATAATAATATGATACTGCTCAACCAGCGCCATGTTTGCGCGACGCAAATCTTGGCAGAGCGGCGGCGGCGACGTAAACGCGACGATAAAAGTAACGCGGTTGATCTTATCATGTCTGAGAATGAACGGGGCAGATGAATGGCCACGTGCACGCCCGCGCCCGCGTCCGCACGCGCGCGGGAGAAGTAGGAAGAGAATATGCATGGGCGTTTAACATGACAAGATGTTACTAATTCAGGGTAGGTACAAGCACAAAGGAGCCGACGGACCGAATCCCTGTGCCAGCGCCTCTAATCCGCTCCAATTGGGCCGGCAGGAGCTAGAAAGGCCCATGTCCGTGCGTGGTATGACGCGTGCTACCATTTATCCCAATCGTCGACGACGACCGGTCTCGTTCTTAATGATCGGCAAATAAAAACCTGCCGTCATCCGGGCCGAGGAGGAAGCCATCATCACAACCGGGGCGAAAGGTCGGCGCTACACCCGTCCGTCTACACCTTTCGAAGAGAAGTAAGAAGCAACGACGAACGACGAATGGAAGTATGTGCAGCAATGATTGTGTGTCTGAAGCGCCGCAAGCGCAGTTTCTTTGAATATTTAATGTAAGTAGAAATAAATGATATTTAAAATATACATATAGTATACGTAGCAAATCTCTAGCAAACAGTGTGAGGTAGCAAACAATAATAATCAGTAACGAGTAAACATGCGCAAAATAATATATACGATTTAATACTCGATACGTTTTAATCTGACACACCATAACAGTGAAATTTTCAATTTTGATAAAATACTTCTTTCTCGATAAAAAGCAGTATTATTAAAATAAAATCAGAATTATTTCTACACTTTTATTTCTATATTAGTTTTTAGTTTTAGACGAGATGTGAAAGTGATATGAAATATATGATAGCGAAATATCAGAATTACTTTTTTCTCTCTCCGATATGTCAAATGCAGAAAGTCAAGGATGCACCTAAGTTCAACATTGAGAGATTCTTTCACTGTATTGTGATATAATTCGATTGAATATACGAACTTATCGACAAAACGGATTACTGACTCTTTATGCACGTACCTGAGTGACTTTTTGGTAAAGGTGGCAGGCTCGTAACTTCCGTGGCATTCCCGAAAGGTGCCCACAGTCTCGGAAACATTAAACGAACATTGCATCCTCCTAAAAAAAATAATATTATTACGTTAAAATCATTAAATAAACATAATATATTATATTTATTATATTAAAAATTTAATTAAGTATATCATACTATTATATAAAACCTGACTGTTTGTCTGTCCGTCCGTCTATCCGTGAACTACTCATTCGTTAGTGGACCGAATTTTTACCAAAAGTATATAAAACAGGGGTAGAATTTTCCGGGAAGTGCCATGATGTGTATAGTTTTTCGTTACCGATTTTCTGGAAACCGGTTTTTCTAATTTTCTCAAATTTTCGGGAAATAATTGACCGAATCTCAAAGAATTATAGAAGTAATATGTTATATAAAACATGTTATATAATTCTTACTGATTTATAATAACAAAGATTTTTAGATATATTTAAAAAAAATTGATAAAGTCTCATTTTATTTTGTGTTAAAGTACATAAATATTAAAAATTATACGATCATTATCGAACAAATATATCCGCCATTTAGATCTATTACGATTGACCGATTGTTGAAAGACAGTGTACGCGAAATCCGATATAAAAAGATAGTGATGCAAACGGCGAAACGATCGGGCATTCTTCTCGATCGTTTATACATCGTTACCCCGCCAGCCACCAGCGCTGCAATGACATCTCAAGTCCTGACAAATTTAGTATTCCTAGTTCGTAGGAAAGATCAACCCCTCGACAAGAGCGTCTTTATTAGAAAGGAGGAGAAACCCTCCTCTATTTATCAACCTTGCCTCGGCCATTACTCGCTCTCTTTCTCCCTGAAACCTGCATTCCTATCCCCGAACATCCGCCATCCATCCTGGTTGGTTTCTTTTGATCGTTCCGGTGGAGGATCAAAGTTCGAAAACTTCACGCCAATTTGCCATCCCGATGATTAATCAAATAAGTGAAAGTCTTGTCTTTCGCTCAGTGCAGTGCATGGAACGCCAAAAGTTATACCGAATTACGGTATATCGAATTAATATTGGCACGATTACAATGCCTATAATTAATGAATTTATAAAAAGATGACAACTTGTTTAACAATCTTTTCACAGATCATCAACAAGTAACAAATTGAATATAAAACAATTATAATTGATAACATTGATAATTTAATGTGTATCACACATTTTATAAAATCCGTATGACGTCATGAAGCCTTCAGTTGTAAATATAGATAAAAACAAAAGTATTTATTTCATTGCTCAATAATCTAAAGATTAACAATTTCCGATATCGCAGCAACGTAGAAACAAAGAAGTCCGCAACCATGCGGCAATGGGAAATTAATCGCGATTACCAAGCTGCAGTTCGACCGACAAACGATCGTGTTATAAATCCATGTTAGTTTTCTTATTCTTACACAGGTATGATAAAAATATCAAATCCGAGTTTTACGATGACGAGCGTAATCCAGAACCTATCTAATCGTTCAATTCGATCAAGCTAAATCAGATCTAGCTTTGTCTACGTCGATATCATATACGCGTCATTCGGTACGCGTCATCTCTTGATTTTATTGTTGAATAAAAGCAAAAATCTACAAACATCTAATCAGGAATGAATCAGAATGAAATTTTATTAACAGTAATAAGTATATATAAGATTATTAACATAAGACAAAATATAACATCTGCCAGAACTTTATTTCGAGGTAGAATAATAAATAGTTTATAAAACTTTAATTGCATCTATAAAAAATGGACATACATTTTATTAAATAAATTAAGACTAAATGAGTTTAAATTGCGATTCTATTAAATTTAACGTGATATTAAGAAAAACCATGTTAGGAATAAAATATATCAATAATAATTAATAACATGGTCTTCAGTAAATAATAATTGGAATTAATAATACAAGAGAAGGAAAGAAATGTTAATAATAAAAATTTGGCAATACATTATTTCTATATTCTTAGTTACAGTAATTATTCGCAGAAAAATAAATTTATTATTATATCCGATATGATGCATCATTTCTGTAACTTTCGGTAATCGCTATAAAGATTAATCGATCGATAACGGGACATCGCCTATACCGAGAATCGACAAAAAAAGCGAGAGAAATCTGTAATCCGGGCAATATAGAGGACCGACTGGGATAACCTGGAGATAGCACGAAGAGATTAGACACTCCGCGCCGCAAAGGCTGTCTCATTCTCGCCAGGATTATCAGAAATAAATCATATTTTCCTATATAGCGGACGTACCGCGCGCTTGAGATAAGGCGGTCTGGCGTAACACATCGATACGTGTGTACACACAATGCAGGTAACGCGTGTTTGTTAGCTAGCGGAGAATCGCGGCGATATCGGGCCGTTTGCTCGCGCGAGAGTCTTATCCTGGCGTAGTCCCGCGCGTACGTTTCGCGCTATCGGTCCGTCATAAATCTATAAAACGGTAAGGCCAACGTGATTTGCCGTGGAAATCACCGACAAAAACAACCGCGGCCGATCGGCAGATCCGGAGAATTCAAAGAATTCAGAGAAGAGATATCGGTCTGTTTAGGACTAAGAAAATTGTCTCGCACTAAAGGCGTTGGGTCGCAAGATTTTTCCAAACGAGGGAAGAAAAGAGATAGATACAATATCGTATACATTAGATAAAAATATACGTTGCACAATTGAATTCTAAAAAAAATCAGTATGCAAGAGAACGAGAGATCGAGATACTTAAACGAGAAGAAGTCCAAACACGTTTACATTCATTAGATTCAGATTGAATTCCCTTTGAATAATTACGTTTTCGTATTTTTCTAAGCTTACTGTTAGAAAAAGAAGTACTTAAATGTTGCAAGAGATACAAATATATTTCTTTTCCTTTCGATCAACAAGGATCGGACTGTCGGCAATTCCGTAACAAGTAGACGTGTCCGCGTGCTTTTAAGCCTCTTGTCAAACAAAGGCTTCTGAGTATCTCGGCGCGGCGGGGTACAAGCAGCCGAAGAACAGCCGAGTCAACCCCCTCGATGAGCTGCCCATCACCTGGCAATTATCGCTTAAACCGCTTAGCTCAACGCCTGTAGCTCGATATTATTGCGTTTAGCCTGTTACCGCGATTAGTAGCGGGGTATTAGTATATAGGCAGCCGTCTAATGCCAACCATCCCCTCTCACCTGTTGAACAGACTGTGTTGTGCACGATGACGGCACAACCCCCTACGCACCTGCACGCGCGTGTGCGTATTCGTGCGTGAGCATTCCGTGTCCCGCTTGTGCTTCGGGACCACCCGCGATGATCCTCGCGCGTGTGGGTGAGAACAAGCTCAGGTGTTGACGCGAGCTGCAGGAGCTACCCGCGTAAATGTCACGTTGCAGAGGTAATAGGCAGGTAATATAGACAGGATGATGACAGGCGAGAGATGGACACGGGGTGAGAGTGTCGGGGGCAGCTACGTCAGCGAACGGCATACGGTTGGAAATGTCAAAGGCTTGGACGCGATATGTTTATTATCTGGAATATGGGGGTTTCCTCCGCGGAGAGTGTATCGTCGGTGCGTATTTAGGGTTTGATCGACTCGCGTGGGTGTCTCAGTCAAAATAATTGACGGCATATTGAGTTTTCAATCGCGATAATGTACATATCGTCCATAAATACGCGAATACAATTGACAGAAAATAGATATTTAATATACTGAAGTTTGAGAAATTTGTAATTGTGCTATTGTATATTTTTATATACCTGAAAAATTCACATTAAATAGACATATTCAATTTCTCTCTGATTAAAAACTTTTAACAATTATTATGTAATAAATAATATTAAATTTATATTATATTTACAAAGGTCTTTTTTAATCTCAACATTTTATCTATAACTCAAAATTAGGGAAGATTAAATACTTTGTATATACAATATTTTTATCTCAAATCATTTTTATATATTGTACAAATATCGCATATTTTATATTTTGCTGTTTTTATATTATACGTTGTTAATGCGAATAGAATATTGTTTAACTTATTCTTTATTATAACAATATTATCATCAAAATTTGTTTTAAAAATACGTTTAAATGAATATTCGGGTTAATAAATTACCAGAAAATTACTAGAAAATAATATTCTGTGTCATTAACTGTTGCAGTGACAATTCAACCTCGACAGACCAGTCAAGAATTCTTACCTTCGTCGATGGGAATCTGCGGGTTCTCCTGAAGATTCTCGTTGTTGTTGGTTTCCGGCGGCAGCGGTTGCTGATGCACGAGCGACGAGGCCGGTTGTTTGGGCTTGACAACGCGAAACGCTGACGCCTCGGCAACCCCTCGTCTCGAAAAGTCTAGTGGACCCACCCCGACAGGCGAGTGTTGCTGCTGCACTTCCATCATCCTGGACCTCGAGTCCGTTCACCGTTTTACAACTTTCGCGTCACTACACACGACATTCGCATCTCCTCTCCCAACACGCTTGCAATCTTTAAGTGTTTCTTCAGCAATAAATAAATATACACAGTCCTTCCTAACTTGATTTCCAATGAAACTATGTCCAGAATGTCCTTTCAAGGATGTTTTGGCAAAGATGTCTGTGGGGGATTTTTTAAATCTTCGGCGACTTGTGTCTTCAGAAACAACGATTTTTCAACAATTATCGAGACTGTTTGTTGGATGCCTCATTAAGAAAGAGATGTTTCTTATAATCAGCAACCCCAAGGGTGTTCGATGAAATCCTTTCTCAGGACTACCTGTTCGCGGACTTCATCCTTTCGAGAGCTGTCAACATAGTTCTCTCGTGATAGCGCACAAGCACTGGGGATTCTTTCGCCGGCACAGTCAAGACACTCAAAGCTGTTTGTCAACACGTAGATGGACCCCCGTAGGACAGCTTCTGCCTGTTTTGCGATAATGAATATGTGTCGCGCAAGAGACTGGGCTTCCGGTTGTCAGCGACACTGATTTCCGTGCGGTCCATCGGCCGGACAGGACACGGATCGGAAACGGCGAAACACCGGCTCAAGCCCGGGGATGTGGAGAGACGTTAGCTGTTAGAGCGGGTGCCTCGACGCCGACTGCTGTTAACGGGTCTGATAGTGGAGAGACTCCCATGCGATGACGGCCGCGAGAGCGACGGACGTGAGCGAAGGAGCGAGACCGAGAGAATCACACGAACGACGCACACACCGTCGGCGCTTGTACGGAGAGGGAGAACACCCACATAGAAGTCCGATGCACACCAAGATTTTGGTCCCGGGTCCCGCCTCCCGGGCACGCCTTCTCAGTTCCACTCCACCCACACACACACCGGCTTGTTCCCGGGTGTACGTGGTGGTGCACGCATAAACCAACACGTGGACGATCGTCGTTCCGTGAAGGGGAGTGGGGCCGACGACGCTACCGAACGCTACCGGGCGTCGTTGCTCCGGTACCGCGTGTGGGGTTGCTGATGGGGTTTCGCGCCTGTATGCGTATGTGCCTCCGATACGTGTATGCGGTGGGTTCACGTCTGTGTGTGTGTGCGCGTATGTCTGAACTGCACCGGCCAGCGAATACGAGATACACGTTGCGCGCTACGCTCTCTCACCTCCTGGTTGCAGCATTATGTGGAACCACTCGGCCACCCTGATTCCACTCTTGACTCCACTGATTGATATTTGCGCGCTGCCCTCGCACACTTGAACGTACATGCACGTACGCCGGCTCGCGGCGCTCGTCCTTCAACACCCATCACGATGGTGGATGCTGCTGGGCGCGAGGAGCGAACTTAGAAAATTTAGGCAACGGGGCCGAAGGTGAGAGAGAGGAGCTCGGGCTTTTATGGCCGCAAGGGTGATCTTCGATTTTTCCTACAAGATGAGATTTCGAAGGAGATGAAATCTTCGTGGTTGGTTGAGAAGTTTCTACATCACGTCCATCGCTCTTTCAAGGGGATTGTATACTTAGATGATATCCGTTTGAAGAAAGTAGTTTAGAATTTCCGAGTATCGAAAATTACTACGTAATCTGGAAAATTACGTAAACTTTAAATAGGATTAATACATGTACGATTCGATTGAAATTAACAATATTTGTAGAAAAGCAACAAATTATAAGTGACTTTATGATTTGATAAATGACCGTATAACGATAAATTTGAAGAATTTGAAAAATTGTGTGTTTGAAAATATTAAAATTTAAAGAAATATGTATTAGATTTTTTTTACTAAAATTTCTCATAACAGATTTTTCGTGTGTTAGCTCAGACAAGAATTTACTTTAATCTTGGCTTTCATAAAATCGAGCGCGCTCGTATCCCCGATAGGAACGTTGAAAATCTTTTATGATACGCTCTGAAGGGATAAATCCAACACGATATCGGGCAGCAATAAAGTTTATCAAGCATCAAACAGTTTTAACCGTTTAATCGCTTGCCGAAACGACGACGGTGTTTTCCGATCTGGCGTGACTTCTGATAATCCAGAATTTTTGGTGCAACGACACTTCGCACATATTTCGATAAGGTACACACTGTGTGCAATAGGCTTAACTTTTTGTTACCAGAAATATATGCGGCGTTATTTGTGTCTGTCACCTGTCTACGTTTAATAATCGCGCATATAAAGAATAAAACGCATAAAAAAAAATTCTTCAGCTGCATTGATAATCGATGCATTAATTCATCGCATTTTTCTCAACCGCGCTCTTTCGACTCGATAAGAGACGAGATTATGCGTTCGTTTTTCGTGCGCTTATTTATCATGATAACGATTGCGAAATTATCGCAAGATGTTTGTGTAAATAAGTTTAGTAACTATTAAATCTATGCAAAATTAAATATATATTTTTAATACCGCGATTATCTTTAGCAGTTATTAGAACGAACGTTAAAGTTATAAATGCAGTTTGAAAGTATGGAATTTTAAAACAAAAGTGAATAAATGTTCGTAGATCTTTTCCGAGTAGCCGGAGTATAGTTACATCCATAAATTAATATGATTCATGGCACAATTTAATTATCATGCTACATGCTTACTCGCCTCTGCAAACGCGGTATTGCGGTGAAACGAATCAGATGCGAAAGTCAAACATAACAGAATTTAACAGGCATCAGCTTATTAAAGCTGCATCCTAAGAAGCATATTTGATCCAGGATAATAACATGTTGACAACATTTCTCAAAAATTTTGGTAGCGTCTACATCTCGGGGACAACTTTTATAATTTAATTCCACGAAAGTGTAATGACCAATAAAGGAGTTAACAATGTAATCACTTAAGTCGTAATACTTAGATTGCAAGGAATAAATTGCAATGTCAACTTCGCCGCATTTCAATACTGTTATATAATTTGCCGCGAAAAAAACAGCGCGTAATTTCAACGGCATTTCACTATGCTTCTGACATTATTGTTCGATGAACTTAAAAACGCGATACGATTACTAAATCGCGCAGCTGTCAAGTATGAACTATTTCCTCTTTGTGAAATGTGGCCATTTGTATAAATAACCGCGAGATGATAAATATCGTTGCATAGACAATACATTTGTTAGATTAGATTCTCAGGGTAATACGGTATCCTCTTCTCTTTTCGCAAAAACTCTCTCTCCCTCGCTGAGGATGCATATAACTAAGAAAAACTCAACTAAGTTTCTTGAGAAGATGATACTCCGTATCCCTTGGTAGATCATTCTCCGCGCGTACGCTGGGAAATCGAGACGCAGCGGTTCAACGTAAGTTCAGTCCCGCGACTGAATGCGCGGAGTGTAGCCGGCTGTAACACCGCCAGTGTCGTCGTCATCATCATCGTCGTTGTCGCTGTCCTCGTCCTCGTCGTCGTCGTCGTCGTCGGGGGCGTAAGTATCCACGAGCATGACGCGAGACGAGATGTTGGACGTCAGGCGAGACCGACAAACCGCATCAATCATACTCACTCACTCGCTCGCTCGCATCGTCGTACGTTCTCCCTGGAGCACCGACGATGTCCCAGGGCCGCTCCATCTTCGGAAGAAAATTGCTTACTCTCATACTCTACGAATACGGGTCTCTGCGGCGACGCGACGCGAGCGTGCGAAAAGCTGTACGACATCCCCGACCTGCGAAAAAAAAAGAGAAAACGAAAAAAATGACGGTCGAGGGAAGCAGGAGGATACAAGAATAAGAGTGTGACGGTGAAATTACGAGGTCATGAAGATGAAATCGACTGCGTAAGGATCGTTTCATCCAAAAAGTAGGTATTTTAATTAAGTGATAGGTAATGGTTGAGTTTTGTTATTTTTGTTTATTAAACATCATTATTTATCAAGAAGATTTTACACGCCCGCAAGTTGTAGTATCTGAAAAATTTATGCATTTTGTAGATTGTTTGAATTTCGGTAATTGTATATACGTAATGCAAAAAGAAAGAACATTATAAACATAAAGTGCATATTTCTTTAATATTAAATAGACTAATTTCAGAATAACGAAACGCGTAATCAACTTAGGTATATTGATTTTCTAAAAAAAAGCGTTTTTAGAAAGAAGATAAGTATCTTGTCGGTTTTTGACATCTCTCGATTTATAGCTTCATTATCGGCGTCGACCCGAATCTGTTCATATATTTATGTTTGATTGCGTAAGTAAATATACATGGATGTAATTTACAAGCCGAAGGATAGTCACATTTGTCATAGAACAAAAAATGGACATTTAAAATTTCAACAAATATTAAATATATTTATTTTGTACCAGTGTATTTTGACGATTATGTTGTGAAAACCTCCAGCATCAGATAATCTTCCATTTTCCAGAAAATTATTCTTCCAGAAAAAAGTTGTGACGATATTATTTCGCTCGATCGTTATTAACTTGAACTAGCATTGTTCGCCGTATGAGAAATCACCAGTATTCTGATTGGAACGCGAAATATAACGTCACTTCGCCGATCTGTATTTAATCGTGGGTCGATTCCACGTGTTATTGCAACGAACGTGTATACGAGCCCACGTGTATACGAGCTGGCTACTACCTTGGCAAACTAGTTCAACAACGCCGGATATACGGCTGGCAGCCGGCTGGCGCCACAAATTTACTACTTGATTGTCCCGTCGAACAATTGTTTCGCCGGTGGTAAATGCGAGAGAAGAGGCCGCGGGTGTCCCTCCTCTTTCTCTCTTTCTCTCTTTCTCTCCTTCTGCCTGTCTTTTTCACGTCGAGCGGACGGAGACGCCGCGCCGCGCGGCATACACAGCGTGACTCACTCTCAATCAAGGAGAGAAACATATTAGCGATTGTCTTTACCAATTGGGAATATGTGGGTGATGGTTATCGCCCGGCGGAGAGCGATACGTGTAAAAAAAAAACGTATCGTGAAGCGACGCGTACAATTTACCGTGCGTGTGCCATGCGCGAGTGTGCACGCATGTGGGCATGATCGCGGCTCTTACACGGCGCCGGGACGCAGATGGACCCCTGCGGGTAGACGAACGATCGTTCTACCGTAAGCATGCGCTATCTGGAAACTGGCAACGTAATTGGCAGAAATTGTTCCAATTTAAACCGATTAATCCGGATCCAGAGGAAGAATCCCGGCGCGAGTATCGGCAGATCGGTGATTCGATCAAGAAAGTCACTTCAGACCTCGAAATGTTTTTCATATAATTTTCTGTCCTCATTGATTATGAATATATTATATAACAGATTAATATATTATATAGAGCAGTTACAAGTAAAATATAGTAAAAAACTTGTTAAATTTATTAAATATTGATAATATTATAGTATATTAAACGTAATAAAAGGTTGAATTTTTATCTTTACACCAACATTTATATAAAAGCAACGCTGTCGTCTGTGTTATTCTGTATCATACTATTATATTGTATCATTTGCATTACGTATCTCAATAGTCACAACAGACTACAATAATTCATATTGTGACAAACGATTAAAAAATAATTTTGGAATAAAGAATAATAAAAAAATGTAGTCGTCGCAAGATAATTTCGACACACATCGCGATGGATTTCGAAATGACAATAAACAACAACAACGTGCTAACGCGCTGGCATTAACGGAGCCTTCCCTGAATCGCCGTTTATCTAATCGTCCACGCGATCGTCATCGGTGTACGCGATTTAAATCCGCGAAGATCGATGGATCTTCGCGCTAGAAATTCTGGCCAACAATAGCGTGCCGGATCGATTAAGCCTCCGCCTGTCATTGATCACGGCAAGACTGCGGTTGAGTTCACCGTACGAAAACAATTCTAGCTGCTTTTGTATGTTCACGAACAGAAACAAAGCTTCGCCGAGTCATGCATCCGAATATTACTCTCCCTTCTCCTCTCTCTCTCTCTCTCGTTGCGATTATCGGCTCATTAGGTCACTGTATCGCATAAACAATTGCGATGTTATCATCAATCCGGATTACAGTATCCGGGCGGAAATTTTCGTTTGCCACACTCTTCGATATTACAGAAGATCATGTGGCTCGCGGAATTAAGAATATAAAAGCGTTTTTAAAAAAATTCCGTCAAATATTTAAAATTTAAAATAATAACTATTTATACAATAAAGATTAAATATATATTACAAAATGTCTTATTTTACATTAAAATTATTGCATAGGTATCTTATACGAGAAATAGAAAACTCTTGCGCGAAATGTCTGACATACCGGAACGAACGTGTCCACGGCTGTTCCTTTCGTGCTTGCGAGCAGCGTCGCGCGCGTAATTTTCGTGAACCGTCGACGTCAACTCCCGGAAGGATTTGCAGTAGGAGCCGGGAGTTTCCGCCGGATTCGCGATTAGATTTTCATGCGAGGGGATGTCGTGCGCCCGCGCGTCTTGACTCCGGGCTGATGGGAGCGGACATATGGTGTCGCGCGGTGAGTTTTCATCGAGAGGGTAGGAATACGAGGGGTAGAGAGGAAAGGGGAGACCAACGGAACGAGAGAGCTGTACGAGAGTTACAAGGTAGCCCCGAGAAAGACGAAGAATTAACGCGGGACAAACGAGCGTGACCATGTACACGTACGGGCGAGAGGGATCGGCCGTGGCGAAGTTACCACGAGGGGAACCGGGGTGTGTAAACCCCCGTAATATACGGACATATGCACCGACGAGGAGCATCGACGAACCCCTCGCCGGATCCCCGTGGACTGATATTTAGGGCCGATATTCATTAGCAGTTTTGCGCGGGGTGAAAAGCGCGAGACCGAAAGGGGATCGGAGCTGAAAGAGAAAGAGAAAGGAGAGAAATGGACGAGAAAGGAAATGAGATGAAAATATAGAAACGGGATACACGGTGACCTGTCTGACGATGTAGATGATAACCGTTCCAAAGGGTACCTACTTCGATATCCCATAACGTCACTCCCCTCGCCTCGATGATCTATGGTTGCGTACTTTGATACGCAGGCAGAGAGAACGGTCCAGATTGAGATATTAAGTACGCGATGCGACTCGTGATAATGCGGGTGACACCGAGATGAGAGTTCGGTTTATTGCTCAGACAGCTGGAGTTCTAACGGCGATTTAAATGGTGATAAATAAATTGCCTTGTGTGTGTGTGCCCTGGAGATAACAAAATTTATTAGTAATTTTAATTAAAGAGTTCTAATTAAAGGGCAATTTTTTTCCAGAAATGTAATTATATATATTATAATATGAGAAGTTAATTAACGAAGGCAATTCCTTCAAACCTTTGTAATCAAACTCACTACTTGGACTGCAATCCAATCCCCATTTGTTCTAATAAATTAATTTCCAGTTAATACCGTCCAATGAAATCAATTGCGTAATTTATTTCAGCGTATAAAGTATGCTCCGGCAAGCTACACATTTAAATCTCTCTCTCGCCGATAATAGAGCGCGATATAGACTGTTAATCCGATAAATTTTAATGACGCTGGAATCCGCGATATCGTAACAATAAAACAAAACAGATTATTCGCGGGCTTGTGCAATTATAATTACGACGTATATCATGCTCGAAAAATGGGCACGTGCAAGACGGACCGGCGAAATTTTTACATCGAGCACGATCTTAATGAGCGACGCGTATCTTCCCTCCTTCGCCTAATCTAAACTTCGGGATTACGTCAGTGGCTGAACAGGGCAGACGAGAGAGGCATATCCGGTTGGCTTAGATTGACTTGGCGCCAAGCGCTGCGCGTACGACCGCCGGAATTAAATGATTATTGCGTTATACACGTCGGCCAGAATGGAGAGGAGGACGACGAAGGACATAGGGCATGCTGAAAAGAAGCGTAAGAAAAATATAATACTGCGGCTCTACAAACGTCCATCTATTTTTTTCTATAAAGTAAAATCTTTTGGTACTGCAAATATTGTAAAGATATAAGCTCTGATATTGAGATATTTACGAATTTTTAGATGTTTTTCAATCAGTTTATAAAAATAAACAAATAAAATCAAAATTCGATACTTTTTCTTTGATTTCACATTTTCATAATTAATTCAATAATTAATTTAATAAATAATTTAAAAAATTTTGTTTAGAGAATTTTATGTAACGAATATATTCCGTAATATAATGCACAGTGCGAGTACTTGACAATTTTTGTTGACGAAAACTCACGATCGAAGCCCGCATAGGTTGGTTCATGATTCAACGGGGCCCGCCAGAGAGGGGCACATGTCCATACAAATTAATTTAAGACAGTCGGGGCCCCCCCGTTGCCGCAGAAATTAGGAAACCGGGCAAAACGATTAGTTTTTATAAATGTATACGAACAACGTGGCGCCGTGGGGCGCTTCACATAAACTTGGCGCTCGGAAAAGCTAATTCTTAACTTAAGGGAAATAAATGAGGATAATTAGGGGCGAGCAAATGAGAGCAATTAAGCTTGCGAGGCCTAGGTGGAAATCCCCGCGTCATTTTTTTTTTCACCGAACAATTACTTGCGCGGTTAAAGTTATAATAATTCAAGATGTGTGAGGGGATATGTGCGAGATAATCTTATTTACTAATTGTAAGTAGATCGAGCCAATCAAGCGTAACCAATCCAGCTCTTTAAATTATCGTTCCATGCACCCAATCCACCCGCATTTATTATAAGACTCCTGTGGATCTGGGTTTGTTTGTCTGCCTCAACTTCCAACACGCGCGTATTCGCAATGGAAACTGGATTTTGGAATCGAGGAGGAGCGTGGCGGTAAAAGCTGGCGTAACAGCGTGGCATGATAATTTCACATTCTCATTGCTGGTCGAATTCGTTCCCTCTCCCTCCCTCCCACCCTCTCTCTCTCTCTCTCTCTCTCTCTCTCTCACATACATACACATATACATACACACACACAGAGTTGGCGCGAAATGCCCAAGGCTGCCACTCACACGACCATGTGCGTGCACCTATCTATCTACGTATCTACCTACGTATCTACGGGGTGAGCCAGATCAAACGCAGTTTTGCCAAACGACCGAACCGACCTGCCTCATCTGAATTGATAATAGCGACGTCAGCATATCAAAGACCGCGCGATTCACCCGTCGACACACAGACCGCCCCTCTACCTCCGCATATCCGTAAAGGTTACGCAAAGGTTGCGCAGTGTAAGTAATGTGTTTAAAGATAAAAAGAGAGCGGGGACGAGAGATAGGCAGATTCAAATGTGCTTCTCCGAGAATACGCGGACTCGTGGGAACGAGGACATCCCGCTTAGGAGAACATGCCTCCGAGCGAGCATCCCAATTTTGACATCGAGTACCTGCGTCAAAGAAACGAATTTTTGGCGGGAGGAGCTGATAGAAGTTGAAGGGAAAATGCATAACAAATACTTTTTAAAGAGCATCTTTCTCTGAAGGATTTTACGAAGCGTCTTAAAATATGAATGCATGAGATTGTTTGATCCAAATAGATAGAAAGATCTATCATTGATATACGAGAAAATGAAGACAAGTTATTAAATATAATTTATAATATAAATATATATTATATAATATATAATTTATATTATATAATATAAATTATATAAATACTTAATAATTTCTTATAATTCTAAGAAAAAGAAATATTTTTAATGGCAAAAACACTTATTATTATTTTACTTTCTAATCTATAATAACGTTATTATATCAATTTTTCGTAATGTCTCACAAGATACACGCGTATATTTCGATAGAAAACCTTTAACCGCAGAAAAGCGCATAATCGACGAGACTTCCTCGTACGAATTTTAAAACTTTTCCAATTATTTCCGGCGCACAGAGATTCTCTGGGTCCAGCAAAACACTCGGTGCAGCTCCCCCATCGCCCTGCCGCGCTTCCGCTCTGTCTACCCTCTCCGCGCGCTCCGGATAAGAAATTTAATTAAAACCATGGAAAAACAAGAGAAGTACCACAGGGAGTTAAATGAATTCGAGCGGACGACAGAGGAAGGAGCACGCGAACAAGGTGAACCGCCGTGCCACCAGCACGGTGGAAGTATAGGCACTTCCTCCGCGGCGCGGACAGAAGGACACCCCACCTTCTTCTGGACTAATCAGAGACCGAGAGCTAATTAAATTAGCGATCATGGCGTTGGATGAGGGCAGACTTGGTGGATAAACCGTGCCCCCGCCTCGTCTTCGCCGCGCCGCCGTTACAGCTCGGCGATCCGGCTCGAATCCCTGGTGTAATGCAGTACGTACCCCCGTTGGGCATAACCGCACCCCTGTTTGCCACTCACTACCCCTGATTAGGTGGACTTCCTGTCCACGAGTCGTCGCGACGAGCCGTACACCGCCGCGCGCGATCATGTACACCGTCGACGCCGGCCGACCGTCGCGTACACAGCGGCGCGTTTATTCATATAACGCGCGCGCCTACGTTCGATCCGTCGCTCGTCCGGGGGTTAATGATTGGGCTTGATTGCTTGGCAAACATGGGCGAGCCTCAAATCAACCATCCCGTCCCCGTGCCACTGACCCACCCCCTTCGTCGCGACGACTTCCTCCGCGACGCGAACGCTTCACGTTCTATCCCTGAGAAGTGTTTGGGCTTCAGCGGATTTTGGAGGGTAAAATTATTTCCGAGAAATTTTAATGAGATATTATTACATATTAATTATCTATGCTCTCTGCGCTGTTACGGTTTTCTCTCTTTGAAGACAACGATATTTAAGTTTTAATAAGTTTACAGAAAACAAATATCTAGATAATTGCAAGATTTAATTGCAAACATATTATTATCGTATCCGCTTTAAATATTATCATTGTCATGAAGAACGTTGAGCAAACGTGACGCCATGCTAAACATGATCTTTTCCTAAGCGAGCTTCAACAAGTGTGGCCGATGGGGAAGGAGATACGGACGAAGACAACAGCGACGACGACGATGATGACGCTGATGACGAGGATGAGTCAGAGTCGAGATTGAGAATAGCGTCGGGGTCAACTGGCGAAGGAAGTCCGACTTGACCGGCATCGTTTGACCCTTGAGATTAGTCGATCGTGCGGCGGCAACGACCCATTGATCTGCGATCAATCGGATTCATTGACGCGACGCGAAACGCGACGAAAACGAAGATTTCAAAGACACTCTAAGGTACATGTCGAAATAATATTTAATCTCTAGAATGTATCCTCTCCTATATATAATCTATTTAAATTAACATAACTGTTTATGTAATACTTGGGCCGTATGACGTGAGTATGGTATTTAGGCACCAACGATTTACCATTCATCTACCGAATGCTAAGTTAAACTTTAACACACACAAATATGACTTAATATAATATTGCATATAGTGCAGTACGTATTAGTTAATACAATTAAATAAGTGACATTTTTTCCTGTGAGTAAAACATAATTGTTTTTTGTGTCATTTTTGTAACAATTAAAAATAAGAATCTTTGACGTTCTTTAAATCGAAAAGTCAGAATCGAGAAATTCGAATGAATCCGCATTACCAAGAATCGATGTTACACGTGAAGTAAATCTCAAATCTCCAGGTTGCGTTATGGTAGCGTCGGGACCGAAGCTTTTAGCGGCTCAGGTGGCACCGTCGCCCGATAATATAACATTATTTTAGTGGAGGCGTTCTGCCACGAAGCCAGCAGAGATTGTAACTAGCCGGATTCCAGGTCCGACGCGACGGGCAGAAACACGGGTAAACAAAGATAAGAGGGTTCAAGAATTAACCTATGTGAACTTAGCATCGACTTTCATAAAAAAAAAATTTTTGTATGTGCATTCAATTTGTTTCCGATTTCCGATTTGCATTCGGTTTGTACATACCCGACGAAATAAGCTGTGGTACAATCGGGTACAAACCAAGCGTAATCGAATGCACATACAAAAAATATGTTTTATGAAAGTCGGGTGCTAAGTTCACATAGCTTTATCTCATCAGTGGCACCAGTGAATAGCCAGGCATCTTTTGAATTTTACATTACCATCATATCGCTTCTTTAAGGAGGTTGGTTAGTTCCCGCTGCGGGACAGGCGCATATATGTTAGATATAGGTTAGATTTTCGTCGCGTGAAATAAACGAATTTTAGCAAATAAATATGTGGAATGCATTCAATTGGTGTTTCTTAAGGTTTAAAAAGAGTTGTTTATACAATTGAAAACATACGTTATTATCCACATTGAAATGTGGAAATAATAAATGTGGTCCTGTTTTATTTTTACAATTTCTTGATAACTATAAAGACGAATCATTTCAGTCTTCGAGAAAGTTCTTCCTAAATATGTAAAGAGTTATTTGCACCTATTTTCATTAAATTCTTATCATTTTTAACATGTTTTCGAGAGTTACATCACAGGTTAGGTAACATTTTTGCTGTGTCGCCCGTGTATAAGAGAGAGACAAGAATATAAATTACTTAATTACTCGACAACGTCTTCAACTTTGGCATGAAGACAGATTCCCCATAGACGAATATCCTCCAGAAATTTGAACTAATTCTTATCAAATTGATTTGACTAACCACCCTCCTTAAGTACTTTCAAGCTGGATTTCAATATTGAGATCTTTAGCAAAATCAAGTTGTTTATATAGCATGGATGTGCAATTTTAAATAAATAAAAAATTTCACAATTATTTGGAGTAAAATTTTGCTTGCGTAATTAATAATGTATTAAAAACAAAGAAATATATATAAAATGTCTGGTAAAAAATCTAGGTATAGTAAATGTATAGAAAGCAGACAAATAAAATAATTTATATTATTTTCTATTAGACGGCAATTTTTTATTTAACAAACATGTTTATCATAAAAATTAATAATATTGAATAAGTGTTAATATATCTTCTTATAATAAATATTCTTATTTCTATAAATGGTCGTTCATTAAAAAAATAATCTCTTCCGTTCTGGAAGTGCTTGCAGGAAGGTTTCCCCGATAATCGTCGCGCGATTCTTTTTTTTCTCTCGCAGCCCCTTAACCCGACTCGATGTCTTTTCCACCCTCGTTGTCCAGGTGCTCGCTTTTTAATTGGATATCTCGGATACGCAGGGGAGACATCCGGGAGACGATAAAGAAAACTCGAAAAGTGAGGTCGGGCGGCTCGCGAGGGCTCGTCAAACTGCGAATTACCAGCCTTATTATTATCGTCCGTGGCTTCTAACGCGCCACTTTTTCTTCTTTACCCTTGGCCCTCGCGATCCACCCCCCTCAAACTACGGGAGATAAAAGGGAGGAAGAACAGGAGGAAAGTGAAGCCCTCCTTCTGGATAATAATTCGCGCCGCATTCAGTTTTTCAACTGAAAAGTAGCAGTTATAAAGCGCCGGTATTATTTATCGCACTAAACCGCCGCACTCAAAGAACCATCTCCCGCCTTCGTTCGTGGGCGAGACAATGAGAATGCTTTAAACTAGTAAAACGGAATACGAAAATGCTCGTGGAACGTGATATCAAAGGATTATAAAGTAAATGTACGCAAAGACTAAGCAAATAACGACTCGGATAAAGTTGAGGACCAAGTAAATTTTTCTTACGTAAGTATTAAAAACGCATTCGCGCTCTTTATGAGCGTATGCGTCTGCAGTTACATCCGAATTAACGGCTTCAACTAGCCCATTACGCATACATAATAGCTACTGCAAGATACTATGTACTTCATATACAAGATGTTGCAGGTTTATTACACTTTTAGTTATCTACGGATTATTTTCAACGTTTTCAAAAGGATTTTGTTCTTACATCAAATTTGACATTTTTAAAAAATATGTTGTTAATGCTTTGAAGCAAATGCAAAAGAATGTTAAGTTTAGACATAAAGGATTGTTTTAAATATTTGATTGAAATATAAGACTGTATTATTAAAACTTGACCGCAAATACTTTTGGATATAATCCACCGATTCCGTTCGTAAACTATTCTCCATTTACAGTAATCGAGGACAAACAAAGTTTCTTTTTCATTTCAAAAATTTGTTCGTAGGTGTTCTTCGTAGCATAGAAACGACTAATTCTCGCGCATTCCGCGAAATGACTTCCACGACATTCCGCAAAAGTTCACAGAGGAAGAGTGGCGCGATCCGCCATAACATTTTCATAAGGGTCCACGCTCGTCCATTATAAATTCCCATTCGCCGACTCTCGAGTACGGGGCTCGAAGTAATTAACAGCGAAGCCTCGGATATAGCGGACCGCGCCGCGCGGCGGGATTCATTTACGAAACATCTGGAGAGACAAACGGACGGACGGACGGACGGACGGATGGGATGCATGCAGTTCCGTTTATTCCGGCAATTCCGTTTAAATTAGCTTGAACGCGACCGTTTTTATGACGACGCCGAGTGGTTCACACGTACCTCCCTTTCATCCGTTCCCGCGAGTAATCATCCAGATTCGTAAATTAGTCGTTGGCACCCACCCGCGTGCGCGTTGGCGCACGAAAATCCATTTTGCTTGCGAGCTCCGCGCGCTTGATTAAAATTAAAAATTGCCAGGCGATTGTTACGGCAGGAAATAAATGTCAAGAGTGGCGTTGCGTTGTAACGATGACACCATTGATTAAAACTAAAAATGGTCTGACAATTGTTTTACAAGCGCAAATTTTTTAATAGCCTCGCGACGATAATTGACGACTGACATACTTGTCATGAGTTTTCGATTGTAGATTGAAATTGTTAGATAAAATAATTAGATTTTCCCGCGAACGTAAAAAGCGAACTCAATTCCGATATATCATTATTTCAGACTACATTATTTCAGGATAAATATTATACTCTTTGTTCGTAGGTCTTGTTCGTAAAATATTCTTCCCCGGGTGAAGTACGTGTCGCAATTTAGCGATAAACACGTATAAAAAGATAAAGCTATAAATGTTTATTGGATTTTGATACGCTCGCAAATGAGATTATTATACTTATAACGCGGTCTCAAGAAGGCGTCGCGCGTCGCGCAGCAATATGCACAAACAATGCGGCTTCGGTCCGACTTACGGGATGTATGTCCGCTCGTAAAATAGACATGTCTCGGACCACAAATTGGAGCGTGCTCCGAGAGTATAAGAAAGCAGACATACATCCACTGACATACGTTCACCGAGCAAAGAATGGACGGGACAATAGATCCACTTGGAATCTTCGTTTAAAACTCACGAACGCCGTTACTCGCTCGGTGAAAATGTTCTGTTGCAGTCCTAAAATACGCTTTTTCGATGAACACGCTCCCTTTTTCGGTTTTTTAGCCACTTACTACTCCCGTTTGATAAACATCTCAATCGCGATACAAAAGTCGACAAAATTATTAACTCTCCACATAATTATTTTCATAATTAAACAAAAATGAGTAATTAAAATCGAGTTGTAAATATAAGCATTATAGTAAACTTTTAATTTCCAAAGATTAAATATCTAAGTAAACTCTCCTATATAATCAGACATAATTTACGAACATTATTTATTATTATCGGCAACTGGACTTATTACCCGAACTGGAAAAGTAAAATTCCAGCACGAAATTCATCTCAGAATAACTCGAGGAAATCGGTGAAACAAAAAATCCTAAAATGCAAAGATCGATGATTCGGAAACGGGAATCTCTTTTTCGAGTCGGACGCCTCTTCGGCGTTTCTCAGGTTCGGAATCCAGGACGGTGGCGGTCTTCGCCGAATAAAAGCCCGAGAATACTTGGCGGTAAGCGCAAGAGCTAGGCGATATCTTGCTCGGGCTGCGCGCGCTTAATTAAAACAAGGAACGAGACGCTCGGGGCCCCGCGGTATCATCGGCCACCGCATCGCATAACGGCGGGTGTTTCCATAATTTGGCCGAAAACCCAACCAGACACGGTGGTCAGCAACGGTCGGTCAGCAACGGGCGCCGTGGACCGCGGATCCCGACCACGGGTTATTAACTGACCAGGATGTACGAGACACCGGGGACCAAGTTGAATGGTGAACACACAAGCCACGCGGGGCAAACGCGGGGGTGCGCGCGCGAGCTTCCTGCCGAGCTATGTTGCCGAAAGGATTGATGGGGACCGGTCACCCGGTTATACCCCGGCAAAACACGCTTCGAGCTGCACGCGGGCCCGCAGACAATTGCGCCCGATAACGTTTCATCCTGAGCGGCAATTGAATTATCGGCGATGCATGCATCGGCGCGGGCGCGGCGCCTGCCGTGTCTGCGTGCAATTTGTTACACCGGACCGACGCGAATTCGTGAATTCGTAATCGGTCGACGTTTTTTCCCGCGAAATCTTGCCCGCGCCCGTTACCGCGCTTCTACCTACCGCTTTCCAAATGGACGGGAGGTTATTAATTGGAGTACATTCGTGAAGCAAACGCGAGTTGGGTTTTATAGCTTTTGTTAAAAGTCCCGACAATGTACAACTGCGATTTATAGGCGCACGAAAGTGTTCGGAAATTGTAACATCTCTCACATCTCTCACAAAAATCAGTGTATATTTATATATTTTTATTCTTCACCCTAGAGCACATCTAATACACATAACTGACAGATTTGTCTAAAAAATATCATTGTCTGACATAAGAACAAGTAAATTTCGCGATAACTTCATTCTCGGCGAACCAGGATGTCTCAAATAATCATGCTTAAGTCGACAATGATCGACCCCTTCTCTAGCGAAGAGAGAAAAGAGGAGGAAAACATAGGGAAGAAAGAAAAAAAGAGAAGCCATAGATAGAGTTGAGAGAAACCGCCCTGAACGAAGTCAACCGAGGATCTATCGTTCTCCGGGGACTAACTGGATCGTGCAGGTCGGGAGATAAAGAGACTAGAAAAAAAAGAGAGATAGAGAGAGAGAGAGAGAGAGAGAGAAAACGGGAGCGAGAGTGGCGGAGGCGGTGGAGAAGGAGAAGACAAGCGGCGGAATTGAATCGAATTGGACCAGCTTGGCGTTCTGGCGTGTTCGCAGGCAGTTCGTCCAAGGATATTTGTTCCGCATACGTACGTAAGCGTAGCCTTCGGAGACCCAGGGTTGTCGGGGGGGTTGTAATGGTAGCGAAGGACCAACCGGCGGGGGGCGGCGGCGGGGGGAGAGCGGGGGATGCCGCATAAAGCACCGTCGCCGGGGCACGTGGTGCATGCGGGGCGTATTAAGTCCACGTGGAGAGAGTCACGCGCGTCTCTTGGGATCGCTGACAGGAGCCGAAGAGATGGGCGCGACCGTTCCCCGGAGAGGATGGGTGTGTATGTGTGCGTATATACACACACACACCCCGCGCTAATTGTTTAAAATCTGATCGCACGTAAGCGCGCGCTACCGGCGGCTAATTAGGCGATGGCCGCGCGGTCGCGCTGGATATCGGGCGCGATTTAATGATCCCACGTGAGGAGGTATTAATTACGCTCGCGCGCGAGCACGCCGCGGTAATTATGGATAGGCGCGGTACGAAATTGCTGTCGCGGAATGAGCCCGCTCGTCAAGGTTCAGGTGCAGGTTAATTATTTGCGTTGCGCTGGCTATGCGTCGCGCTGATAAGGAATGATCGCTTGGCGATAATGAATTAAGTAATTTGTCGCGCGTAATTGGTGACGAAGGTCGGTTGGAGCTAAATTTGTGTGCGAAAACAGTATAATTTGTGGCGATAGGTCACGGATCACTATATAAAATTATTCATTGCGATATAATTTACTACAAGTAACACAGTCAAAATGACATCATTTTAACATATTGACCAAAAAAATGACGTAATATTGGGTCAATATAACATCAAAATGATGTCATTTTGATTGTGACGTGTTGAGCAGTAGAATAAAATCTATTAGAATAGAATCTTAACGTAACATAATTATTTCTATTACAATAAGTAAAGAATGTTTTGTTTATCATTTTTATCACTTAATAATATTCTTATAAATGTGTTTAATACATTTCTCATCAGTGTCAAACATCTTGAAGGAATATTAATACGTACAGTATACGCGTATTACTGCGTAGTTCTGAAAGAAGACAAAGAGAATAATTGCGTAAAATCTGTTCGCGCATGTTCGTCGGCATGAATTAACCGATGAAATAATTTCCATTTATGCCGGTCCGAGAGTGATGCCAACTGCTGATTCTATGATAAACAGGATCTGATGACACCGACTCATTGATCACAGCGATGAGCATATGCGCTAGGATAGTGGTAGTAAAGATTTATGCGCGGACTTAACGACTCGCGACCGCAATTTCCATAGCTCATTTAATTATTGGTTTCAACCGTTACCGTAAAACCGTGATCTAATACGAAAACGCAATGTCAGATTGTTATGGCGACACTTTATAGAAAATATTTAAAAAATACATATTACATTCCCCTTGTTCTTCTCCTTTAATCTCTTCTTCTTTTTCTCTTCTATCTTTTTGTTAGAAAATAAGATATTTTCATATAATTTAAATTACGCAAAAAAATTTATATAACAAGATGGTTCTATAAAAATAATTCTTATAAAAAGTATATCATTATAAAATAAAGATATGTATTAGTTGTTACTCTAGTGATTATTTCTAGGTATATTTAACTGATAAATTTGTCATCAATCGGAAATCAATCAAACAAAAATAAATCAATCAAACAAAAATTTATCCAAGTGTTTGAACATTATATATAAGTAGCAAAACATTTATATTTACATATTTACTGATAAATCTGTCATTATCAGGAGATCGATCAAACGAAGAAAATGTATCTTTAAACACTGCAACAATGAGTAATATTACACCACTCATGCTTATTACAGATAAGTTTATTATCGATTGCCATCACGATATGTCATTGAATTACTGCATTGATTAATTCATGTTTGACAAGTAAAGAATGAGAAATTCAGCAGTGTTTGAACATTTATTAAAAACAAAAAATAAATAACACAAATACGCGATAATATTTAACAAATTAAATAAATGTAATAATTTCTTTAATTTACAAGATACTTATAATTTATATGTGATTGTAAATAATAATGTTTGCAGTGTAAGGTCCATCGTCTTTTCCGCGAACGATAATAGAATTAACCGTGTAGAAATGCTGATAAAAATATCGGAGGTATAAAAAACGCGATCGCAGTTCCAGCAACGAGTGGGAGCACATCCGCGAATTCCGGCGCACCCCGCAATATAGCCACCAACCTTTCACCTTTGATTTATCCTCTTATCATATGCGAGCTCAAGTTGGCGGACGAGAGCGCGCGCGCGCGCGGGAACGGTCGAGGCACCGACAATATCGCCACCCCCCTACGGCGGGGGCGCGATGAAAATGGGATTGAAAACCACCAGACTAATCTCCTACCTCTCTCGCGTATATACTCGTAACATCCACACACGTGCTCGCAACCCCCCACGTACACACATGCACAACACGTTCACGGAATCGTCCACCTGCACGATTAACCTCCCGCGCTTTTCCGCGCGTGTGCGAGCGCGCGTGTATTAAATGCCGGTACACGTATCGCGCGGCCTGTGTGCGTGCTAGTCGCGCACAGAAACGGCTGCCATTTAAATAAATGTTTAATCTCGCTGGCGTCCCTTCGCCCTCCCCGTCGGAAAACCACCCACCCACCCGCAGTTTCCTCTTTTTCTTCCGTTTCGTTCCGCGAACGGCTCGCCCAACGAAGCGGTAAAGGACGGAGAATTGCGAGGAGGAATGGAACGAGTGCGGATGAAGAGAAAGAGAGAGATCGGATCTGGAGAACGCGGGATTGCACCGCAAGGAGGAAGCGAAAGCCCTCCTTCGGAAGGAGGACAAAGAGAGTGAAAGGACGGTTAGACGGGGGTAAAAGGACCCGCGGCGCCGGAGAGAGAGCCGGCAAAGTAAAAAACCAATCGAGTCTATGCGGCGTGGTGCTGCGCGGCGCTGCTGAATCCCCAGTTTCCCGTATCCCAACCCCGGTTCCGTGGACCATTCGAGAGACCGAGCCCCGCAGCCATTTAACCTCTGCATTGCAAATGCCACCCCCTATCTGCCGCGGCCATCCGGCCCGGTAAGGGCGGCAGGGCGGCAGGGTAGAACGGGAAATAGGGCCGCCAACTCGAGCCGAGACTGTTATTTTAACGAAATATCTTTAAACGTCGGCACGAGGGGGTGGGGACAAAGGGGGGGTGAGGGAGGGTGGACGAATGGCCTGGAGGAGAAGGATGAACCTCGCCAGTCAACTCGGAGGGAGCGCGGATGGGGCGCGGAGCGCGCGGGGATGCACGGCAGCGAGACGGGGACGAGATGGTCTCGGGCGAGCTCTCGGGCGGCGGAGAGATGAAAGGATACCTAGTTACGGGACGAGAGCACACCGGTTTAAAGGATTACCGGCCTGCCCATTATTCAAATGTATGCTAAACGCGCGGGGCGGTGTGCGCGATAGCCTTATCAACCCTCTTGCGAGGCGTACCGCGCCGCGTGGATATTTCACGGCGGTTCGCCGCAATAGCGCTTTTCCCCGCGTCCCGGAGCCCGAACTATGCTTTACCCCCGACAACGCTTTTACGGCAACTTCCGTGCTAATGACCAAATGCAGGAAATTCATCCCGGCCGGCAACTCTGCGCTTGACCTGGTCAAAAATAATGCCGCATTTCGTAGTGATATTCGAGTCCTCATAAGGTACTTCATCAACAACATCATAATCCACCAACAAACAATCCACAATAATTCAGACTTTTCCTAGAGAAAATGAGCTTTCGTTCAGCAAATTTTTCTGTCTCTTTGAAATCTTCTTTAAACCTTCGCAGACTACGTGTAATTCTGCTACTTTCGTCGACACCTGGGTCTTTTAGGGCCAGTTAAGATTTTCAGGCTGTAATGGCCATAAAAAATCTGAAAAAATTCAAGTACTTTCAAAGGCTTTAAGAATCTATTTATACCGTTATATATATGCGCCTGATCTTGTTTAGGTTTTTTTATGAGTTCGTAAAATCTCCGTAAAATTCGAAATTGAAATATCGAGTGGGTCTTGAAAGCCCCATTGCACGCGGTCTGCGAAGGGTTAAAACTTTCTCAAAATCTATTTTCTTTAAATTATATATTATCGTACTAGCAACAATTGATACTCTTCAGTTACGAATATCAATCTCGAAGAACTTTTTACATGGTCGTTGTTAAAAGTAATGAATATTTAATTTCAGGCTATCACCTAACTTAACCTAACCACCGTTGGCACCGTTGCGCGTTGTAGCAATTGTAAGTTTTACCTCGTAAAGGAAGTACCACATTACCATAGATAGTTTGCAGACTTGTGCTTCTAATCGGGATAGACATCAGCCGGGTTTTTCGAGATATTCTCAGCATCCTTAGTTCATCACGGCAAGGAAATTGTTGAATTTTCAACCGGCGCGGCGATTCCGCAGCGTGCATGCCGGTCACCCGCAGATGCGTTGGCCGCGCCGAGGGAAGCCCTCGCGCAAGATTTGCGCGAAGCGTGAATGGAAGAGGGCGTGGGAAACGGCGAAGTGGCCGCGTACGCGGATAGTGTGCTGACTTGCGACCGGTCCGGTAATTGCCGTAATTGTGCCGAGTGATTCACACATCAGGATCAGCGCGGCGCGGCGCTCCCGCTACTCCTCCAGCTCTCCACCTCCGCGTCTCTCTTTCGCGCAAACACGCGTATGTACACGCATACGTTCTCGCGGCAATAGCGGGTTTAGCGGGAGGGTATTCGCGCGCAAGCGGCGCGGCGCGGCGGCGAGCGAGAGCGCGAGCGCATCTGCGCGGGATTTCGGAAACAATTGCCGACAATTCTCGCCACTTGACTCGCGGCCAGCGATTGACGTGAGAATCCGCTTAGACGGCTGTATAAACTCCGCCGCGGAGCGTATGAGGTCATCTTCATTAAATCGTTCTCCGCTTAATGACTGATCTAATTTTTTCTCTCGTCTCTCTTTCTCTCATCGCCGCGCCGACGGCGGCCGTTTCGCGCCGCACTACCGCCCCGCGTATCAGCGTAATGTGCCGCTTTACCTCGTGCTTTTTCCGCTTCTGAGGGCGGGAACGCCGTTCGTGGAAAGTTCGTGGTCGCTTTCTTCTCACGTGACGCTTCCACCAGGAAAGCCAGCTTCGTGGAACGCGCACGAATGAGAGCGAGATTGACGTAGCGAACGTGCGAGTGTCTTCAGCTTAGATTCGCGAGCGATTGGTATCAGCGAAATTATCTCTTCCGGTAATATGTGAAATACCTATCTCGAGCGTTCTCTAGGTGAAGCATATTTCTAGGATAAGATTACAAATCTTAATTATCTCTGATAAAATCGAATGTATATATATATATATAAGTATTTGTTTTTTTTCTCCTTTTCAAAAAATATATATTTTGAAATATGATAGAAGTAATATAGAATATATATATATATATATATATATATATATATATATATTAATTTAATTTGCATACGTTTTCTTCATTTTTCGTTAGCCTCGTATAAAATTATTTTTCTTAAAATTTCATAATAACACGTTATTCATTATTATATTACATATTCGGTATTATATAATCTTACATAGGTATACATAAAAATCTATGCGCATGAAAAAATAAGATTGAAGCACTGAAGTGTGTGTTGCAAATCCTCCGTGTGCACACACAGCCCTCATTCGAGTTGGCGGCGGCGCTTTGTACCGCTGGAATAGCATCCCGCGAAGCTACTTTGTCTCCGCATCCGTTTCCGTGCCTTCCACAAACTGAGGAGGCAAGCTAAGCTGCAAGCAGCCATTTACATTTGCAAAACATGACCTGCTTTCTCGTAAACCTTGATATGAGCTAATTCAATCCCATCATCATCAACTAACGATTATTACATAGCATTTCAAAACTGCCAATTATAATTTAAAAGAATACGAATAGTTACTAATCGAACATTATTGCGTTGCATTACGTGTAAAAATTATAAAATCTTGGGTCTTAGGACAATCCTTGATTTATATATTTTGTGTCCATTTCTACGAATATAGATTAACTTTAATCTCGGTTTAACTTACTTTTTATTTTCTTCTAGTTCCAAGAAATATAGAACAAGATAAAAAGTAAGTTAAACCGAGATCAAAATTAATCCGCATTGACAGAAATAAACATTATTCATATAATATTAAACATTCTATTATTATCATTTCCTGCAATCCTATTGAATTTATCGCGTTATTTGATAAGTGTCTATATGTGTATTTTGAATGTACTCGGTACATCTACAAATCATTATTCTGAAACAGAAGCCAGAAGGCCAAGCCGTTGGATATAATTTAATTCGGTCCGCTTTCGAAAACTCGAATCTCATTAGAATCGTATTCTTGTACCAGCAGGACGGTGTACCCCGTACCGCGTCCGTATCCGTAGAAGAAATCAATTCAGGTCCCTCGGTCCCGCAGGAGATGACATTTGACACCTCGCTGGCATATTTGCCACCCCGCCAGTGATTGGCTGATTATGATCTCGCTAATCCCGGAGCCCGGGGGGTGGGCTTGGACCACCCCGACGTGATTGTCGAGCTCAAAGGCAAATATACGTATCGCGCACCCTTCGGTGCTAACCGTGCTTCGCGATAGCGCGACCCCAATTTCCGTGCGAGCGTGCGTGCGTGCATACGTGCGTGCGTGTCGCGTGTGTGGCGATTACACGCGATTCCGCTGGGCATACGTTCGCCCAATGAAAATCGCTGCTTACTCTCGTTTATGATATTTCATCCGCGTGCTACTCCTGATTCCAAGTCAATGTGTGTCATTTCTTTATGGGATACTCCAGAGAGATATCAGCACTCTTTTCTCTCTAATCTTTATGATTGTCTCGGAGTAACAAATTGCGGTAATTGGCGTAATAAATTAAGAACACGAGTGCTTTTTTTAAAATAAAGCTTAATTTAAGCCACATAAGTTTTCGTTAAAAAATTAAGTACTTCCTAAAGCGATAGTACGAGCGAATATTATAAATATATTGAAATTCTTGAGCAATTTGCATTACGTTTTGTATTTTCCCTTACGCCAATTTTAATCTAAAAGTTAATTGACGCTGTATTTATTGTAGAAACTTCTACGGGATATATCTCTCGGTAAAGATCGTATCTCCGACTTTCGCGAAATTCGAATTCAAATTATTCTATAAATAAGATCCTAGAGTAGTTCAACTTCAAACGGCGAAGAAAACGATTCCAGGATTTCACCCTCCAATTGACCTCCAAAGCGTTAACGAGAAACGCGAAGGTAACGGTTCTCCAAATAAAGGACATCTCGCAAGTTTTCCCTCCCTTCGCGCACGACGCGCGAAAGTTCCCTCGTCGAAAATTTCAATTACTCGCTGCTACTCGGTGTGATGTAATGGAAATCAGCCGGAGTGTAATTCCGCGCGAGAATCGCGCGATTACTTCCGCCTCGGGGGTTTGCGACTTCACGAGTAAGGTAAGCCGCGAATCGAAAAGTGCGCGGCAAAGACGTCGGCTCTTGCACGCGGGGGCTACAATCAAAATGCTAATCGTCTCAAGAACAAGAGGTGTAAGTCCATAGAAATTGGATGTAAGGGACTTAATATCGCTTGGCGGCGCGGATCGCTAAAGAGTATTACGGGGGATTACCGGGGTAAAGTGACACCCTTGGCCCGAGGGCTGCGGTGGCGCGCCGCGCGCGTAGTCTTAACAAAACACCGGGGGTTGGAGGGGCCTTCTGTAAATATTGTTACTGCCACCCCGCCGGCAATTTCGCCAGCCATATGTCAAGCCACCGATGTCCTTTTTAGCGTATTCGCGCACGCACGTTAGTCGCTCTCGAATTGATCGCGGTGAGGAATATATGCGCGGCGCCATGGAAAGATCCAGCTCAAAGAACAATCTAAAAAGAAACGAAAGTATGAGGTCAGGTCGAGGGTATTTACTCTGAAAATATCAGCATCGAGATTTTGTTTGATGTATTGTCAAATTTGTATCCTCGATAGATTTAACATTTTCATGTAATAAATATCGACTCTTACGAAATTCGAATTCACACACACAAATTGTTCTATAAATAAGATCCTATAGAGTAGTTTCACTTTATTTAATAAGTATCGACTTTCATACCATATAGATTTTCTTAGAAATTAACAAATGCTTTAAAAATTCTACAGTATTTCCTGAATGCATTCATATTACAGAATATAATATTACTAATATTTTTTAGCATAAAGATTTATTGGGTAATATACATATCTCCTCTTTATATAATAATAAAAAATAAAACAGTATTGTCTATGTCATTTTATATATCTATATATATCACAGAAAATACTGCTGTTTTAAAGAAATCAGGCATGGCCGGCAGGTATGTTCGATGTTCGTTATGGTAATGCATAAAGCGGAGTATAAAGCAATAAGTACGGGGGTCAGCGAGGGTGAATCGTAAATTAGAAAGCAGAGAGCGAGACGGAAGCGCGGAGGAAGGGGGACCGCCGGGCTCTCGAATTAGCATCGCTTTCAAGTCGCTTTCTAATCTCGGTAACTGGACAAATTGGCACTGAATGATCAGTAACGAACGGACGGAAGGCTCAAGTGGGTTTGCGGCTGTAGGCTGTAGGCTGAAGGACGCCTCGGGAGAAATGGGGGGACGCCGGGCGTCGCGTCGCGTCGCGTTCCGTTGCGTTGCGTCTCGCGCCGTCTCGTATACCGCTATCCTGCGGTATATCGCGACTGACACGTGGCACGGATTACATATACGTGCATGTTACACGGCCAATTTCGGACGTTCGGTTAATGTGCACGCTCGAAGGGGCCTCTAATTGACGAATTAAATCCTTCAGGCAGCGATTTAAACGCATTTGTAACTACAAATTGTACAGAATCAAATATGGTTCAGAGGAAAAACTAAAATTGTTTTATTCTTTATAAAGTATTAAAAACTGTACAGCAGCTTTGGATAAAACTGCACCGAAAAGCGGATGCAGTTGCCATAAACTAAAGAGAAATTTCAAAAGCATCTGAGATCTGCAAAAACAGCATTAACGATCTCACTGGCTACGTTTACACCCAGCGACCTGATCGCGGCCTGACCTATATTGTGACCCGAAGTAGGTCTAGTCATCTTTCGTTTACACCGAAAGAAACCTAAAAATTGACGGGATCGTATTTGGGATCGCCCTGAATTGCAGCGAATCCGAACAAGCAAATGAAGCGCGTTTGTCGCGTAGGACGCGTTCGCGCTTGATCGCGCGTTTCAGACAATCGCAACATGATAACGGCCGATTTCAGGTCGGGTTATCACTAAAATACGTAGCATGCTTCGATCTGAAGATCCCAGGTCCGGTCGTCTATCAACTGTTTACAGCAGGCGGGGGCTAAATAGCCTAATTACTATTGGTCGAATTTGAGGGTACAGGCCGCGGCCTAATTTCAGGGTGTAAACGTAGCCACTGACGTTAAATTGTTTTTCAAACTACTTTGCACTTCGTCCGCGTCAAGTTTTCTTCGATGAGAGATCTTCAATAAAAATAAAATTCTGTTTTCGCGAAATGGGACACGAACGGATTGTCAACGACTAGAATCGGGAATAATCGACAGCTGCAACGGATTTCACGTTGCCAACTCGGGTTAGGAGGGAGCGGTGGGGGGGGGGAGGATTTTCTCCTCGGCCGTGGCAAAACGCGCATGGCCACCGTAAACATAAATTCCCCGTATACCACGTATTCCGGTAGCCACGATTTATTACCCGTGAATCGAGCCGGAGGGGGCGGTTTACAATGGGCCGGCAAATTGCGGCCCGTTTATACGATGGAGACGTTATAGCGAGTTGGGCGATGCGGACGAACAAGTGTGAAATCAGGTGCATCCATAATGCAAAGGGGTGGGCGCGCGAGGCCCCGCTCCCCGGTATGCTCGCGCTCCCGCTCCGTTGTAGTTGTATAACCACCCCTCTCTCGCGCGTCCGCATCCCCCCAGTGCGCGCTGCAAATCAATTAGACACGCGGCGGAACGTTACGTTTATTGCCGATGTATCGAAAAACAGAACGCCCTGTCGCCGACCCCTCCGGAAACATCGCGGATTTCGCAGCAACGCGCGCGCACAGATGGGTGGGTGGCGTGATGAAACGCGAAATCCACTCGTGGTCGATTTTTCGGAGTGTTTACGGATTAATCGACTAACGGCTCGCATCAACTGTCGTACGGAATGGAACGGCTTTTACTCGCGAAACAAAATGGTATAGCCAACTCTTATGTGAATTAATTTCACAAGAGAAAATTAATCTACATGGAGATGATCTAATTAAATTAATTAATTAGAAAAAAACTGGAATTTTACACAGAAGAGTTAAAAATATAACGTATAATAAAAGTAACAGATTTTTAAATTTATAGGGTAGACCGGGGACAAAAGTAACATTTTGAGTTTAAGATTTTATAACAGTTAAAATATAATATGTACGTAAAAAAGACCTGTACCTTTAGATGTAGTATTTATTTGACTACAAAATTTTTTTGTGCTGAATTCAGTAATGTAACTAGGAAAAAAGTTATTATTGTTTAAAGAATATGAGGAATACTGTTACAACCGTCCCAACCCCCGGGACAATTGTAACAGCAGAGGGGAACGATTGTACCACATCTATAAACGATTGTACATCATCTATAAACAAAATAATGGTTATTTAGTAGGTTTATGTAATCAATCTTACGAATTTTCTATAAAAAATGCAACTTTAATGATAAAATAATTTGTTACATGACAATATCAGTATTTTTACATTATAGCAAACAAAAACAAATAATACTGTTTTCTCAACTGAAAGATTATTTATAATCATATATATTTAAAAGATTAGGTTAAGTTGAAGTTGTCCCCGAGCAACGGGGACAATTGTAACGCTACAACTGTTCCCAGGCATTGATGTTACAATTGTCCCCTAATGATATTTTATGATTCGAAGTAAATTTTTTACATAAATATCTGGATGAAAGTCAATCGTATTATGCAAATCATCAACATAAATAATCACTAAAACATATAAAAATAAAACCTTATACCTTCGGCATAAAAAAAGAAAAATATTTCAGATTTTATGCACGTAAGAAAACTTACTTCAGGAAGGAAAAAAGTAACTTCTTCTCCTGCACACGTGCACGTTCCGCGAGGGGCGGCAATGAACTAAGGAACAAATGCCGCTCTATCTAGCGGATCTCGCCTCGCGGTCATACACATGTACCTTTTATAGTTTAAGAAATATTCACGATGTTACAACTGTACCCTGTTACTTTTGTCCCCGGTCTACCCTACATGCAATTATGTTAAAAGTATAACATGTAAATATTAATAATTTTCAATACGTAGCAACATTATGGATTTAAAATGTCGTAATATTAATTTTTTTACTTTTCTAACAAATATATCTAATATTTTAATGTATAATAAAATATATTCGATAATTTATATATTATTACATATATATTTTTAATCCATTATATCTATGTATATGCTGCTTTTACACTGCAGCGTAATCATAACTATTGCTCCGCACTTGAAATAGCTCCACAAATAGTGAGTAACAAATCACCTTTAGGAAGATCCCATCGTTCTGAGTAATTATACTTTTCACGCCTTAACTGCAGTCGATGTTCAATGCTCAATTGTAGGCGTGGTGCTGAACAAAGTGCAAAGTGCTGCAGATCGTTGGGGATGGCCTTAACTCGGTAAGAATTAAAGCGAACGGCTCGAGGGGGTAGCTAAGGGTCGCCTCCAGCGATTATACTAATAGTCGGGGCGTAGATAAGCTTACGGGGGGTGCGGAGAACAGTTAAGGCTACTAATTGTTTTCCGCCAAGGAAACTTTGTTCAGACGATTCTCGTCTGCGTTAACCCATCTATATTCTAACGAAAAATACGTTAAGCCCGATAATTATGAGATACTAACTATATCTCCGTATATTCGCGGCCATAATCCATAAACAAAAGAAACACATGTCGAAGCGATTAATACATGTTTCGGAATAAATTAATCATCTTCGAGAAATATAAAAGCCTTTACTGACAACAGAGTATATATACTTAATCAATTATTTCGTCTGATTATTTCTTATATTCTCGATATAAACATTCCATTATTAAATCTTTCTTAAATTATTCTCCTTAAATCTGCGTAATGTTCTCGCAGCAATCTTCTACGTTTCTATGCAGCGAAAATATTCTAGATATTTGACGTCTAGACAGAACGGCAACAAAAAGCGCTATGTAGCTCGATAACCGAGCCAGGTACGATGGTGTACCATCGATGCGGAAGAAAAGCCCGGAGCGTAAGAGCGAACAATGGCCTCCTCCCTGGCAGGTTGATCCAGCTTGAGTAATGTTGAAATCTGGGGCGTTCCTGGGAAAGACCACCTGACCTCTTCGTTCCTCCATCACTGCCGCTGGACCCTCGACGAGTCACGCCTGGGTATAACACAGATCGAACGTGTCACTAATGACATTGTTGTGATAACTATTAAGTTGATATATATATATATATATAGCTATTATTCCAAAAGCACTTACAATAATGTTATCTATATACACCGTTACATATGCAGTGTTTTAGGGAAATTAAACATGTACAGAAAGCTGTTATCTTTCTTATATACACAAAGATAATATAAAAATATCAATTTTCTTTATGTTTGAGAAGCCAACATTCTTTCTTAGCAAATTAAATCATTTATAAGAATTTTAAGGATTTTATCAGTAATCAAATCCTTGTGGAAGTTATTGCTAAAGAGAAAAGTCCATCACGAATTGCGCAAAAAGTAGCGCACTGCTGACCTGGTGTACTATTTTCCATAAAAAGAGTCTTCCTCTTTCATAATTCGACGTATCATACTTTAGTAAGAAATCCACCGGCGTCAAGATGGCTTATATGATTACAACGACATCGATCCTGAGAAATTGCAGGCGTTACATCGCCTCGAACTACTTGAATATCATCCCGCGCGGTGCATCCTTCGTCCCACCGGAAGTGAAATTAAAACCGATAGCCACATTTGCGCGAGTGAGGTGTCGCATTGCGCTATTCTGACAAGGGGAACGAAAAAAGGAATACGGCCAAAACGGGAAAACTATAGAATCCACGGTCTTCTCCTTGCCCTCCCCTTCCTCCCCCCCCCTCCACCGCGTTCTCGTTCAGGAGTCGGGAATATCGGAATTTCGCACGGCGATCGTGCGAATGTGTCCCGGGCCGCCCCAAGAAGAAGTCGTTCTGGGATGGACACGCGGCCGGGTAATGGAAGATGTGATAATTTAGTATGCACGGTCGGAGTTTATTTGAATTTTATTGGCGAACTCCGCTGTCACGCGGACGTGGGAGAGTGGTGGCGGCGATGCCGCAGGGGGGTTCCTTTTTCGTTTTATCGGATCGGGGACGAGACGACGCTCCTCCCGTTTTCCCGAGGGGACACTTCCGTCCGACCAATATCGCTCCTCTTCCTCCGTCGCTCGGGCCTTCTCGCTCCCCGTTTCTACTCTCCCCCCCTCCCCCCCTCGCCATCACCCTCTTACCTCTTTATCCCTCTCCCTCCCTCCCTCTCTGTCTCTCTCTACATCTTTTACTCTCTCTCCTGGGGCGCTTCCAATATCTTTCTAAGTTCTCGGAGCCGGCCATGAATAAACTATTCCCCGACTTTGAATATCTGAGCGTTTTGCGCGGGAATGGGACCGCCATCGAGGGACCGACCACAGAAAGGACGGGAATGGGTGATATCGATTGATCGACATCGCTCGTGAGAAGAGGAAACGTCGTAGTTGAAAGTGCGATCCTTCAATTTTTGGAAAACGGTTATTTTTAAGAGAGAACGAAAAAGGAAGAGAATGCAGCTTGCTTCAAGCGAATGTCTTGAATTTTCCGACAATTGGAAGAGATTGATAACTTCAACGGCTGGTTGTGCATTAATGCATTATGCAACACGTGAGAGATTCTTCTGGCCAGTATTATTTCAACATTACTTCACATAATCTGTATCAACATCAACACATTTCTTCATTTTCTTCAATCGATAGGAATAAGAAATATTAAAATATCACATATTTGATCTATTTATATATAGGAGTATCTTCATGTTGTTATTAATTCAAAGAAGTTTTAATCATCTTTGTTATATATATAACTGTTATATATATAAAACTGTTATACATATATAAAACTTATATCGGCTGATACAATCTAATCTCTGAAGATTTTGTGGACAAAAGCTTCAGAAAAGCGTTGGGTTCGTCAACACATTAACAAAGTGTATTCTTTATGGTTCGCATCGACCGTCAACGGCGAAAGGCGCCGTTAATACCCGACGGAATTCTTTATTCCTGATCTCGATAGCGGGGCGATTAATTCGTGCCGTCGAGGATGATGAAATCAAGCAGTCAGCATAATGAGTAGCGTTGTCTGCCGCGCAATTCATCGGATGTCGCGGGAGTAAGAGAGACGCGGGGGTGGAGAAGGACGGTGGGGTTATTAATATTCAGAACGAGAAGCGGGAGTCGAGAGCAGTGCCGAGTGACAAATACCTAGAGCCCCGTCCCAACCCCGGCCACGGCTCAACTCTGTAATTAACGCTAATCTCCAGGCCGTTTCCGCGACACCGTACCACCCACTTCGTCTTCTCTCTCCCGTCTCTCTGTACTTACGGGGTGCAGAGGGTGGCTTTAAGCGGGAGCTCGCCAGTCGATTCTCAGAGAGACGGGAGAGGAGTGCCTCGATGTTTTCCTGCTAAAATATAAGAGAGCTTCAGCGTTTTCGCAATTTCATGTTTTTCTTCATTTGCGTTTTATCGCGCGCTACGTTCTCATTGAAAATTCAATGACAATTTGGAATAAAGTAATAAATTATTGCGACCCCCCGGTTACCGACAAACCGCTAGAAAATGCATACAGAGTAAAAATGGGATATTTGAATCAGTTAAAGAAAAAAAAATTGGATAAATTGGATAAAAACTTTTCAAGATAAAGAGTTTTTCAGTTTTCAATGTAAGGAGGGACTGTTTGGCTTTTTGGCTTGAAAATTTTTTATCGGACTTTTTCTTGAACTGAGACTCGAATAGTCCGGCTTTTTATCTTATTGCATGTAGATCTCACAGTGTATAAAACCTCTGGAAAAGTCAGGAAAACTACTCCATTGTTTGCGCATTCCGCTTTCCAGTAAAGCGAAAAAAAGAATGCCGCATGGGCGCGGCATCTCTCGTCGCAGTTCTTGAATATTTTTGTGAACATTACTACCCCGCCGTTCATTCGTCATGGGCGGTACGCATTTAAATTTACAAAACTGTATACTCTGTATTACTAACTGCATATGTGAATGCGTATAAATTTCTTTCGCGGAGCTCATAGAACTTTAGGTGAAATTCTTTAACGTACGCGTGAACTTTAAGTTGTAAATTATGACGATAAAAAAAGAAGAGAAGTTCATCAATGTTTTTTTATATTTATTTACGATAGTTAGAGAAAAAAATTCAAGAAACCGGAAGAGCATATAGAAAATATAGAAATATATAATTAACGTTTCTTATTATGCAATTAATAATTTTAGAATCATAATTTATATAAGTAAGTAGATATTTCAAACATCGAAAGAAAAGTTCGTCGGTAGACGCTCATCATAAAATGTATTTTACTCCGCAGATACAAAAAGCCAAAGCCGTGCATCACGCACGACGAGCAAAACTCGGTTGAAACGCGGAAGCACTTGATTAAAGATACACACATTCAAGATCCTGCCAACGAGCTAGCGCACCTCTTATCACGAAAGATTACTCTGGACAGTGTACAACAATTTAGGAGGGAACGAGGGTTGGAAAACGAACGTGCCCAGGTACTTCTGGCCGTCGCGAGCTGCTCTAATCGAGTCCCCCCGATGTCCCGAAACCGCCGGTGTTTCTTCCGTCGAGCAACGACGGGAGCGAGAAAGAGACGCAGCCACGGGGGTGGGATAGCGAGCGAAGAGAAAAGGCGGCCAATCCAATTCCGCGCTCCAAGCCCGACCGTCGTGATGGCGGAGGGTGGCGAAAAAACGCAGCCACGGCCGGGGCCGGGGCCGGGCGCAAGGCGAGCGAGGTAGGTCTCCAGGCTTTTTTGCGTTTAATCAAGGATATTCGCGGTCGGCTGGCTCGCTATTTCAGTTCGCCGAGCGTTAACCGAGGCGCGCAACCACCACCGAGTATCATACCGCAGAAAGTGGATGAAGGAATCTCTCGTCCTTTGACCTCCCACGGACCGCTCCTGCCGCGCAATCATTCGTAACGGTCCTCATTGTAAATTACCGCGTATCCATGCCGTTGTTTTTGCTTCCTGTGCCTTATCGTGTCCATAATCTTCAGTTTCTTACGATAATTAACTAAACTAATATTTGGTGTATTACAGACATATGGACAGTTTCGAGAGAGAACAAAAGGTGGAATAAAATTTATAAAAGATGGCATTATATCATTACGAAAGGAGATCTCAGGATTATACATTTTTATTACCAAAATATTATTTCGTAATAAAAATAATTTAAGAAACATCGTGACGTTTAACTTCTACGTCTTATAACTAGCACTTCTCAAATGGGATATGGATCATCAGTATGACGAGTATTATGTCTCGATATAATGAATCGGAATCGGATTAATCCTGATCAACTAGATAAAGACCTCGTGCTGTGAGGCCAAGGAATCATTTGATTCGTAGAATCTAATAAAATCGATTAGAGACGCGACACCCCTTTCACTGCCGTCATGATAGTCTAGACGTGATGTAGCGGGAGACGACAGCTCTAATTTCGTCCTTAAGCATCGAGTATCTCCGCTGTCATTCCTGTAAATTACTTCATCTCGATGACGCGTTGATCGTCGAAGACACCCTCTGAATTTCGAGGGGGTCACTCGATGGGGGTCACTGACATTCTTTCTACGAGAAAAGTACGGACTTCCATGATCGCGGTGACTACGCGATAGTCACCAATATTTGAAGATATGTGCATATGTGTGCGTTACAAAATTAGAAAATAATTATATCTTCTGGATGATAGAACTTGTAGATAAAAAAATCATCAAAAATTATAAAACAGATAAAATTTCACTTTTAGATTTAATCGATACATATTTAGACGTATTCAATATACTAAATATAATTTAATACATATCAGATATATATACGTAATAAAATTAAAGATTATTACTACTTATAAGACGAGCTCTATTAAGTGCCGCTCTATTATACAACCGGAAATACAAGTGGCGATAATACCCGGATCCCGGATTCCAGAAATATATCAATGCAATGGATAATGGTGCGCGCGTACACCAAAAGGGTTGCTCCTTGAGGGGTTAAAGCCCGTGATAATCATGGATGACGCTGGTCGAAACAATGCGCGCTCGGCATCCGTCGCTCCGGTACAGGGCGTGAGTTTCGTCTACGGATTGGGACTGGGAGAAAAGCGGGAGCGACGTCAGAGTCGGTGATGTATGGCTGGAGGCGAGCTCGGGAAATACCACGTGCCCCGCCACCTAGTACACAGCAGCCCGTAAGGATTAGGGTGGCGACCTACTATATTCTCCAACGCACCGTTTCATGATGCAATTGGATTCCTTCGGCCATCATCACCCTCTCTTTCACTCACCCTTCAATCCATCGTCACCGACTTTAACCACGGGATCATTACTCTCATTTATGGAATTTTTCTATTGAGTACTTCTTGCAAAAAGAACATAACTAATTTGGGAGTTCTCGATACAATATGCAATATTTATGATTGATAATCAAAACAAAGGCTAATACATAAACAATCATTGATGATAATTTAATAATTAAAATCTGGAACCCAATTTTAATTTAATGAAAAGGATATATTTAACGCGATAATATGTAATAATTAATAAAAATAATAAGATTTGTATAAAATAACATGTTTCATTATAGTTTATATGGACACTTGAAAGAAATGTTTATCTCTCAAACAATGTCGTCAAAAAAAGAGATAAGCTTTCAGCAAACAGGAATACAGTATCATTTATCGGTAACACTGACTACTTTCTTATCCACTTCATTTGAGAACGTCCTATCTCTTCATTTCACCATTTCACCGTAGCGCTGTAATGAAATGCATCAAAATCAGTCCGAGTTAGAGGTTAGAGGTCAGCTTTGTGCAGCATCGAAAAACATGATAAATTCTGTGATACGTATCTATCTATTGTTATTTTATTTATTACTATACAATGAAGCAAAATCATATCACGCTGTCGTTGTTATTCACGGGGTTCTCACTGGAAGTGACAGTATGGAACTCATTAGCAACAGAATTCAGGAGGTAGGCAGGATGGCATTGATTGCAGCGGAACAAAGGGACTTACAGACATCCCAACATCATTTGTTTCATTGCACAAATGTGGTGGATTGATTTTTACATTTTTTTTACTTTATTTTGACATTTTCTCGCATTAATTATTTTGCCCCTCTATTGATAATGTAACATGTTCTGTAGTATTATCATTTGTAAATAAAGAGATTTTATTGTAGCATGACCATTTTCATTGTTCAAATATGTTTTATGCAAACACAATACAATTATTTTAACGTTGGCTAAAATAAGCTTCTATAAAAAAAAAAATATGTGTCACTCATGATATGTATGTATGTGTGTGCGAATTAGTTAACATTTGATTTTTATATTAATATATACATGTATGTTCACAGATGCATCCTGGAACTCCAGTCTACAACACTGTTAGATTTGCAGGTTGGAGTAGCCTGGAACCAATGTGGGAACAGGTAGAGGAAATGGGCATGGATGTACTCTCCATAGGTGCTGCATTTCCTGAAGGAATTAATTTAATTGGTTATAGTCAGGGTGGTTTATTAGCTAGAGCCATATTGCAAAGATTTCCCATGCATAATGTCAGAAACTTTATTTCTCTGAGCTCGCCGCAAGCGGGGCAATATGGAAGTACGTAAAACTGTGATATCCAAATAGAGAAGGAGGCAACGATTTCACTCTAATCGTAAAATCCTGGTTTCAGCACGTTTCCTGCATTTAATTTTCCCAGATTTAGTTTGTGAAACTGCTTATGAACTCTTTTATTCACGACTTGGACAACACACCAGTATTGGAAATTACTGGAATGATCCTCATCACCAAGTTACTATCCTAACTTTAACCAATAGGCCTGTTAGAATAAAACAAATTATATGATGATATAAAATATTTTCTTTCATTCTAACTTATTGCACTAGTTAAGAAGTGCAACGAAAACGAACAGGCCTAATTTTACATAGTCTACATTCTGATATACATTAAATTTCCTTTTTTTTTTTTCAGGAATTGTATTATAAATACAGCAAGTTTCTGCCATATGTGAACAATGAAGTCGACGTTTTCAACAATTCCGACTATAAAACAGGTTTAACCAAGCTGAAACGTATGATACTCATTGGAGGACCAGACGATGGCGTTATCACTCCATGGCAAAGCAGTCACTTTGGATATTACGACAATAACAACACTGTGATAGACATGCGTGAAAGATCTATTTATAAAGATGATGTGATTGGTTTGAAAACGTTAGATAAACGGAGCAAGCTAAAGATCATCACAGTGCCCGGAATTCCTCATACCGAATGGCATAAAAATATCTCTATAGTAGATCAATTTCTGTTACCATATTTAGATTAAACTTAATGAAATATAAGTAAAATAAAATCGAAACTTGCCAAATATAATAGAGAATCTAAGAAATATATTATTTGAGTTGACAAATTTTTTTCTATGTGATATTGCATGACTAATTTTATACGAAACTTTACTCATGTGGGCGAGTTACTTTCCATGTATAAATGTATAACAATCTAAGTAATTATAATTTTATCTTTTTTAAATTTGCCCCTCGCATTTTATATTAAAGGAGATTGTAAATTTATGAGACACATCTGCATGACGTATCTACGCGCAAGCGCATGTATAACAGTAAGATTTTATACATATATATATAATTTAAGTGGACATATCAAGAGACACGGTAGTGTCTCGCGCCAAGTACACGCGGAGCGAGACCGACCGTGACTCTTTTACGCGACGCGACGGGTTGCGAGTACCCGAGATGTTGAGATCTCGATAACGAGTGAACGGATCAAGTTCTAAGTAGGCTTGATCGATAGCTTGGGGTCCAATTAGGGGGGGGTTTCTCTCATAATATTTCGCACACACACACACACATCGCCCACACCCACTCGCTCGCACATACACACCAGGCTGACCTAATTTTGAGGTCTAGCAGCGCCAAGTTTTTTGACAAGAAAAATTTATGTATTTTAATAAAATATTTTTATTTTTTGTACTGTTACCTCTGTAATTCTTTGGGATGCGATTAAATCTTTTAAAATACATATATAAACTTTGTATTTAAATACCTTGTATTCCCTTGTTGGGTTTAAATATTTTAATAAAATATTTGTATTTTGTACTGTTACCTCTGTGTAATTCTTCATGATTCAATTTTTTATTCTAATCGAAGAAAAGCAGTAGTAATATTATACCTCGAAAAAACCTAAGTAACAAGTGGTAGACGTAATCTTTGTATCTCGAAAAATACACTGAGAAAAAAAATTGTTAATCCCATGAAATATTTAGTTCGATACGTTCAACTAAACATTTTAATTAGTTAACTAAATATTAGTTGTTTCAACAATTTATTTCGTTTTTTTAATCAAGAATTAATTAATTCAACTAATGTTTAGTTAACTAACTAAAATGGTTAGTTGAACGTATCGGACTAAATATTTCTTGGGATTGACAAATTTTTTTTCTCAGTGTATGTTCTTTGTAATTGGCGCTGTAATTTAAAAAGAGATATCATTTCTTTTTTGTAATTGTAATATAATAGATCACTTGAAGCGCGACTCATTTTTTGATAAGGTAACGTAATTTTGTGATGTGTATCACTTGAGTAATAATTTTTTGGAAATAAAAATAATACTGCTTAGGTTTTTTCGAGATTTTTGGAGATACAAAGATTACGTCCACCACTTGTTACTTAGGTTTTTTCGAGGTATAATACTACTACTTTGTTTTTTTTCGAGGTGAAGATACTACTGTTTAGGTTTTTTCGAGATTTTTCAAGATACAAAAATTTCGTCTACCACTTGTTACTTAGATTTTTTTAAGGTATAATACTACCACTGTTTTTTTTTTTTTCGAGGTAACAACATATACACTACTATGCGTGTACTTGGCGCCTTTCTTTACCTTTTTTTTAAAAAAGGTAATTTTGTACTGTTAATTTTACGACGTTGTTGCAAAATAGTCGAAATGTTTCTTGACCTTTCTCGCTTAATAGAAATGTAATTGCTAAAAGGAATTAAAAATTATTCTCTACCTTTTTTTTTTTTTTTTTTTTAACGTGGTGGAAATCTTCGAAAGACTCCCCCGCCCTGGTGTAGGGAGGGGGAGTGTCGGATTCTACGCGCACGCGTACCACCGTTACGAAGGGCGCTTCAGAGGACCGAAATCCCCTGAGCCTCCCTCAGCGTGGCATCGCGCGCCCATAGCCTACCGACTAAAACCACCACGAGCGACCCTGATCTAACTTTCTAAGGGTGGTGGGTGTCGATCCGCAGACACACGCACCGCGCGACTCTACGCCCTATAATCCACCCGTAATCTCGCAGGGTTGGGTGGGTGTCGATCCGCAGACACACGCACCGCGCGACTCTACGCCCTATAATCCACCCGTAATCTCGCAGGGTTGGGTGGGTGTCGATCCGCAGACACACGCACCGCGCGAATCTACGCCCTATAATCCACCCGTAATCTCGCAGGGTTGGGTGGGTGTCGATCCGCAGACACACGCACCGCGCGAATCTACGCCCTATAATCCACCCGTAATCTCGCAGGGTTGGGTGGGTGTCGATCCGCAGACACACGCACCGCGCCGAATCTACGCCCTATAATCCACCCGTAATCTCGCAGGGTTGGGTGGGTGTCGATCCGCAGACACACGCACCGCGCCGAATCTACGCCCTATAATCCACCCGTAATCTCGCAGGGTTGGGTGGGTGTCGATCCGCAGACACACGCACCGCGCCGAATCTACGCCCTATAATCCACCCGTAATCTCGCAGGGTTGGGTGGGTGTCGATCCGCAGACACACGCACCGCGCGACGCTACGCCCTACAATCCACCCGTAATCTCGCAGGGTTGGGTGGGTGTCGATCCGCAGACACACGCACCGCGCGACTCTACGCCCTACAATCCACCCGTAATCTCGCAGGGTTGGGTGGGTGTCGATCCGCAGACACACGCACCGCGCCGAATCTACGCCCTACAATCCACCCGTAATCTCGCAGGGTTGGGTGGGTGTCGATCCGCAGACACACGCACCGCGCCGAATCTACGCCCTACAATCCACCCGTAATCTCGCAGGGTTGGGTGGGTGTCGATCCGCAGACACACGCACCGCGCCGAATCTACGCCCTACAATCCACCCGTAATCTCGCAGGGTTGGGTGGGTGTCGATCCGCAGACACACGCACCGCGCCGAATCTACGCCCTAATAATCCACCCGTAATCTCGCAGGGTTGGGTGGGTGTCGATCCGCAGACACACGCACCGCGCCGAATCTACGCCCTATAATCCACCCGTAATCTCGCAGGGTTGGGTGGGTGTCGATCCGCAGACACACGCACCGCGCCGAATCTACGCCCTATAATCCACCCGTAATCTCGCAGGGTTGG